>NC_092378.1:45536516-45845781 GCF_030028105.1 Mobula birostris | reverse complement strand
CCAGTACGAGTAAAATATTTACCACCTGACCAGTTGACTTCTTGCAAGGGTACTGCTACCACCTAACTAGGATCAGCAATGGTCTTCCTGCAGAGCAGGTAGGCAGTCCCTGGTGATGCTCAGATGGCATGTCACGATGAGGTTGCATGTGGAGGTGGTGCCTTTCTCATTGTCATAGCACAGCACAGGCAAAGCCTTTCTTGGAGATCCTAAAGCTTGTGGGGTTTGAGTAAATTTAAATTTCAGTGAACTCAGGTAATTATATTAGAGATCTGGAGGACTGGGAAATAAATTGAATTGAGGTGCAAATCATTCATGACAGGACAGACTTGAAGGGCAGAATAGCCTGCTTCTGGTCCTCTGTTTCTCATTAATGCATTGAAACATGCGAGTGACCCATGGTTCACAAAGTTCCAGTCTGTTTGCAGTATTCTCTCTCTCAGCATTCACTGTTGCGACTGCTCACAATCCCTTCACATATCTTCCTTTCATGGAGTGACATTTAGCTGACCATGTTGCCATAGCACCGATTGTGTAGGAATATCTTTTCTGCTTCACCCTAAACGTCCATCTCATTCTTACCTTGGAGAGGGAGGTGGAATTTAGAATTAGTTTCTTGTGGACGGTCTATTTCAAACAGTGTGCTGCAGGAAGCATAGCTATTGAATCTTCTCACAGAAAGTCTGAAGGACATGGGTGGAATAAGATAAAGACTCATTATAGTGCAGTGTGGTAAATATTGCTGATGTTAGTCTAGACCGTGTGTCAAATTCCTGTCAGTTCTTCGGACATTTACTCCTGCTGCCTCTGTTTTGTTTGAATGTGCTCGTGTGTGCTTACTGAGCGTGAGTGAGAGCCGTTATCATTGCTTGCCTTCCGTCTTCTTTTATCACGCCTGCTTTCTGTATAAGTTATTCGCAGACGGAGTTGAGGAGAGGAAGGGCATGGGCTTGAGGGGTGGATCCTTCCTCACTGGGGAAACTTTGCAAGTGGTTGTGCTACCTGCTGCCAGCCCATTCAAATGAACAGAACTGTATTGACTAATAGATGCATTAAAGCCAAAACTAAACTGTGAATGGATCGAATTCCAAATCACTGATGGTTGATGGGTCTCTAAAAATACCAAAACATTGAAGTGGCATGGGCTATTTGGCAAGAAGTTCCCCCCTCCGCCAATGCATAGCACAGCAAGGAAATGACTTCTGAGAAAGCAGAATGTTAGGGAGGGGTTTAAAGAACAATAGCCTCTAACAATACTGTGTGTCAAAGGGATTTTGTCCACTTGAGAATGTTGCGAAGAAACCTTTTAACTGTGCCCTCGTTGTTCCGGGAGTGCAGGGTTTAGTCTTGTTGTGGGGTCTGAGAGGTCTAATTCAAATAGACTGGGTGGCCAACTGCTGTGCCTTTCAGCTTCCCTTTCAAAGTGGTTCCTCTGCATGGCACACTGTGAACCCAGATACCCTCGCTTAAGCTGCTGCCTTTCGTGACATGTTTGTAATCTCTGAGGGTGATTAAGACCCGCTTTAGTCGCTCTGCAGGACTAATGTGAGGAAATCCTTACACCGGACAATATCATCTTGGGTTGGGGTAAGCAAGAAGGAACTGCTACACTGACTGGCCGGTTTATAAGGAAGCTGCAATGGTTGCTTCTGGGTTCAATATTCATTCACCCTCCCCAAAGGCATTTCCTCTCACTGGACCATGGTTACAGCAGGTGCACAGTGTCCACCTACCAGCTAAACTATTTCACATCACTCAGTCGTTTGAACATCATTATGACTGATCTATTGCAATCTCCACAATGTGTCAGGGATGACCATTGCAGACAAATAAGGGAAGCTTGTACTCCTCCCCCTCCTTTCACCTCCTTATTCTGACTTTTGCCCCCTTCCTTTCCATAGTCTCCACCCAAAACATCGACTGCTTTTGCCCCTCCATAGAAGCCGTCTGAACAAAGTTCAACCAGCACTTTGTGTTGCTCAGGAATGCAGATTCTTTTTTTTGACCTTGTCTTGACCCATATCATTACTGTTCCAACTACTCTGGCACAGACCATGGATTGAATGACCAACATTGTTTCACGAAGTAATGCCATTGTTTACCTTGAGCTGTAGTGGAGAGCTGACTTTTTTCCTGTGTTTACATAAAGGACACCCATCATCAGCAAGGGAGTTTGGATATTTGGCTTCAATTGGATTTGTTGGAAGTTAGCAACAAAGCCACATTTGGTTTTAATAAAGTTGAATGTGCCCTCAGCTTATAAACATAAAGAGAATGACTACCTACCACACTTTTAACTGTGAGCATTTGGAAGTAAGGTGCCAGACTTTGCTTGCTTCGATATCTCTGTGTTTCTGTGTTTCTGTTGCAACACACTAAATGCTAGAAGAACTCATTGGGTCAGTGAGCATCTGTGGAGTGAAACAGGCAGTCAGCATTTCAGGTTGAGATCTTTCATTTGGACTGAATCCTATTCCAGATGAAGGGGCTCAACCCAAAACATTGTCTATCCATTTCCCTCTACAGTTGCTGCCTGACCTGCCAAGTCCGCCCATTATTTTGTGTGTTGCTCCACATTCCAGCATAAGCAGACTCTTGTGTCCTCTTTTTCTGTTTCTATGTCAGGTGGGGCAAGTGCCCCTGAGGGAAGAGATTATCACAGGTTGAAAATTAACAATGCTCTTCAGAAAGGGTCTGGACTGAATGGGTTGATCAGAGATCCAGCGGGTGTTCAGAGAAACAATGGAGCACAGTTAAGACAGGACCTGAATGGAAATGGTGGAGAATTTTGGAGATGGCTGTAGAGCTGAGAAGTTTGGCATTAAAAGCTGAATGAGAGATACTATTTCATGTATAGAGTAATCTACCTAAAGAAGGATGGATACATTGAACCCTCTGAAGTTGCCCAGATAACAATATTAATTTTAAATATACTGGCTGACATTAAACCTGTGATTAAGAGCTGCTTCCATGTGAAACCCCTCCACCCCCAACAGGAATTTCTCAGTGATCATCTGTGCAGAATGGTTTTGGGCAAATATCATAAAAATAAATCTTATAAGATGTAGGAGCAGAATTAGGCCAATTGCCCCATCGAGTCTTCTCTGCCATTTCATCATGGCAGATTCAATTTTCCTTTCAGCCCCAGTCTCCTGCCTTCTCCCCATATCCCTTCATGCCCTAACCAGTCAAGAATTGATCAACCTTTGCCTTAAATATACATAAAGTCCTGACCTCCACAGCTGCCTGTGCCAAAGAATTCGGCAGATTCACCACTCTCTGGTTAAAGAAGTTCCTCCTCATCTCCATTCTAAAAGGACGTTCTCTATTTTGAGACTGTTTCAGCACTTCCTTTCTAAGATAAGGGTCCAAACCTGCTCACAATACTCCAAGTGAGGCCTTGCCAGTGCTTTATAAAGTTTCAACATTACATCCTTGCTTTTATATTCTAGTCCTCTTGAAATGAATGCTAACACTGCATTTGCCTTCCTTAACACAGACTCAACCTGCAAATTAACCTTTAGGGAATCCTACACAGGGATTCCCAAGTCCATTTGCACCTCGTTTTTTTTTTGTATTTTCTCTCCATTCAGAAAATAGTCAACCATTTCGTTTCCTCTGCCAAGATGCATGAGCATATACTTGCCAACACTATTCTATCTGCCACTTCTTTGCCCATTCTCCTAATTTGTTTAAGTCCATCTGTAGCCTCTCTACCTCCTTAAAACTATCTGCCCCTCCACCTTTCTTTATGTTGTCTGCAAACTTTGCATCAAAACCATCAATTCCATCATCCTAATCATTGACATATAACGTAAAAAGAATCGGTCCCAACACAGACCCCTGTGTGGAACGCCACTAGTCACTGGCAGCCAACCAGAAAAGGTTCCCTTTATTCCCACTCTTTGTCTCCTGCCAATCAACCACACGTTATCCATGCTAGAACCTTCCCTGAAATACCTTGGGCTCGCAGCTTGTTAAGAAGCCTCATGTGTGGCACTTTGTCAAAGGCCTCTGAAAATCCAAGTGCACAATATTAACTGATTCTCCTTTGACTATCATGCTTGTTGTTTCTTCAAAGAATTCCAACTATATTGTCTGGCAAGATTTTCCCTTGAGAAAACCATGCTGACTGTAGCCTATTTTATCATGTGCCTCCAAGTACCCTGAGACCTCATCCTTAACCTTGATAATTGACACCAACATCTTCCCATCCACTGAAGCCAGACTAACTGGCCTATAGTTTCCCTCCTTCTGCCTCTCTCCCTGCTTGAAGAGTGGAGTGACATTTGCAATTTTCCCGTCTTCTGGCACTATTTCAGAATCTAGTGATTCTTGAAAGATCATTACTGATGCCTCCAAAATCTCTTCAGCCACCTCTTTCAGAACTCTGGGGTGTACACTATCTGGTACTGGTGACTTATCTACTTTCTAACCTTACAGTTTCCCCAAGAACCTCCTCTCTATTAATGGTAACTTCACACACTTCATGACCCCCGACACCAAGAACTTCTGCCATACTGGTAGTGTCTTCCACAGTGAATACTGATGCAAAATACTTATTCAGTTCATCCGCCATTTCCTCGCTCCCATTACTATCTCTCTAGCATAATTTTCCAGCAGTCCGATGTCCACTCTCGCCTTGTGTTTTCAAAAGCTTTTCAGTCCTCTAACTTCTCACTGATTTGTTGCTCTATTATGTCCTCTCTTTGGCTTTTATGACTTCTCTTGTTAGCCACAGTTGTGTAATCTTTCCTTTTGAATACTTCTTCCTCTTTGAGATGTACTTTAGATGATGTCATTGTGCATTTAAGCCCCCCCCGCCCCATGCTTAGCATGCTGTCAATCATCTTTACAGCATCAGCTGTTGATCACGGTTTGAATCCTGTCACTGTTTCTGTAATGAGCTTGTGCATTCTCACCGTGACCGTGTGGGTTTCCTCAGGGTGCTTCAATTTCCTCCCACATTCCAAAGATGCCTGGTTAGGGTTTAGGGATTAGAGAGTTGTTTGTATGCTATGTTTGTGCCAGGAGCATAGCAACACTTATGGGCTGTCCAGCATGTTCCTTGCTGATTTGATTTGAAGCAAATGACGCACTTCACTGTATGTTCCAATGCACATGTGACAAATAATGTTGACTGTTATCTTGTACAGAGCTGCCGTTGCACTCTTTGGGAATGACATTGTGTACCCAAATGTTTTGCATCTTGCTCCCCCCCCCCCACCCTTTGGATTATGTGTGAATTCCAAAGTCTTTAAGGGTGTGCTGCCTCTGAGGCAAGTAGTCCAGGAAACATTCTCTGTCCCGAACATCTCACAGTGTTCGCAGCTCTGACAGACTCCATAATGTGGAGCAAAACGTGAGCAGTAGGCACTTGCCATAAAATTAATCACATGGATAAAAGAGTACACAAGCTCCCACATACTGTAACAGCCACACATATCCCATTGTTATTTGTCAACTAACTTAGTGCTAAATCAAGATTCCTTCATTATTTTTATTGAATAAATTTAACCCAATGCTATGTTAGTTTTGAACTAATTGCAAAGTTAGCAGCAATAACTTAGTTGCCGTACTTGTGATGTCTCACTATAGATTTCCAATGTGGAAGCTTTCAGACTGTTCCATTATAAACTGTCACACTAAATGCCAGTGTGAAGGTTCTCATATTGTCCCCACTCGCTGTCACCAAAGCCATGTTCTTCATAATCGTTGCGCTCTGAGGACAGCTATTTACAAACCACAACAGTCTTCCACTGTAAAAAGTTGGTGGACACTGCCTGATCTGTCACTGAAAAGCCCCCCCCCACCATTCAGCACATCTACAAGGAATGCTTTCTGCAAGAAAGCAGCATCCATCAAGGACCCCCACCGTCCAGGCCATCTCTTCTTTAACTGCAGCCATCAGCAGCTTCAGGTCCCACACCACTAGGTTTAGGAGCAGTCATTACCCTTCAACGGTTAGACTTCTGAACCGGCGTGGATAAGTTCACTCACATTAACATTGAACTGATTCCACAACCAATGGACTCACTTTCAATGACTGTAAATTCTACAGTTGGTGTTATATATACAGTAGCATGCAAAAGTTTGGGCACCCGTGGTCAAAATTTCTCTTACTGTGAATAGTTAAGTGAGTAGAAGATGAACTGATCTCAAAATGTCATAAAGTTAAAGATGAAATGTTCTTTTCAACACTTTAAGCAAGATTAGTGTATTTTTGTTTTGTACAAATTTAGAGGGAGAAAAAGGAAAGGAGCACCATACAAAAGTTTGGGCACCCCAAGAGATTTGCGCTCTCAGATAACTTTTAGCAAAGTCTCATACCTTAATTAGCTTGTTAGGGCTATGGCTTGTTCACAGTCATCGTTAGGAAAGGCCAGGTGATGAAAATTTCAAAGCTTTATAAATACCCTGACTCCTCAAACCTTGTCCCAACAATCAGCAGCCATGGGCTCCTCTAAGTAGCTGCCTAGAACTCTGAAAATTAAAATCAATGATGCCCACAAAGCAGGAGAAGGCTATAAGTAGATAGCAAAGTGTTTTCAGGTAGCCATTTCCTCAGTTCATAATGTAATTAAGAAATGGCAGTTAACAGGAACAGTGGAGGTCAAGTTGAGGTCTGGAAGACCAAGAAGACTTTCTGAGAGAACTGCTGGTAGGATTGCTAGAAAGGCAAATCAAAACGCGTGTTTGACTGCAAAAGACCTTCAGGAAGATTTAGCAGACTCTGGAGTGGTGGTGCACTGTTCTACTCTGCAGCGACACCTGCATAAATATGACCTTCATGGAAGAGTCATCAGAAGAAAACCTTTCCTGCGTCCTCACCACAAAATTCAGCGTCAGAAGTTTGCAAAGGAACATCTAAACAAGCCTGATGCATTTTGGAAACAAGTCCTGTGGACTGATTAAGTTAAAATAGAACTGTTCGGCTGCAGTGAGCAAAGGTATGTTTGGAGAAAAAACGGTGCAGAATTTCATGAAAAGAACACCTCTCCAACTGTTAAGCACGGGGGTGGATCGATCATGCTTTAGGCTTAGGTTGCAGCCAGTAGCACGGGGAACATTTCACTGGTAGAGGGAAGAATGAATTCAATTACATACCAGCAAATTCTGGATGCAAACATCACACTGTCTGTAAAAAAGCTGAAGATGAAAAGAGGATGGCTTCTACAACAGGATAATGATCCTAAACACACCTCAAATTCCACAATGGACTACCTCAAGAGGCGCAAGCTGAAGGTTTTGCCATGGCCCTCACAGTCCCCCGACCTAAACATCATTGAAAATCTGTGGATAGACCTCAAAAGAGCAGTGCATGCAAGATGGCCCAAGAATCTCACGAAACTAGAAGCCTTTTGCAAGGAAGAATGGGCAAAAATCCTCCAAACAAGGATTGAAAGACTCTTAGCTGGCTACAGAAAGCGTTTACAAGCTGTGATACTTGCCAAAGGGGATGTTACTAAGTACTGACCATGTAGGGTGTCCAAACTTTTGCTTCAGGCCCTTTTCCTTCTTTGTTATTTTGAAACTGTAAAAGATGGAATAATTTTGCTTAAAATATTTAAAAGATGTGTCATCTTTAATTTTATGCTTTTTGGAAATCAATTCATCTTTTACTCGCTTAGCTATTCACAGTAACAGAAATCTTGACCAGGGGTGCCCAAATTTTTTTCCTGCCACTGTGTGTGTGTGTGTGTGTGTGTGTGTGTGTATATATATATTTATTATTTGTTTCTTATTTTTGTTTTTGCAGTTTGTCTTATTTTGCTCATTGGTTACGGTTATGTTTGTCTTTGTTTATATGTAGATTTTCATTGATTCTGTTGTATTTTGTTGTCCTATTGTGACTACCCGGAAGAAAATGAATATATATCTGGTGATAGATGTGCGTACTTTGATAATAAATTTAATTTGAACTTTGAGATATTCTTCTCTCACAACCCCTAATCTGTCAGCTAATTGATACAACTTTCTCCTGCTAACACTGCTCTCTGCAGCAATGGGAGCTTGTGTACAAAAAATCTGTTTGAATTTGATTATGTAAAGCCATGTGGGTGGTGAAGTGAACTGACTGTGAACCTTTGTACAAAACAAGAGCAAGCACTCCATTCAATATCTGTGCAATGCACCTTACTATGCACGCTGCAACACTGGCTAAATGCACATTCTCAGATCATTTATGATTCATAGTCCACTGTATTTTTATGAAAAGTTTAGAGTGTTTGCTCCAATTATAAACTCAACCTTCTGTGTGAAAAAAGCAGAATAATTTCGCTAGAACCTTGCTGGCAACAAGCTTGCCTGCCCCCCCCCCCCCCCTCCCACAATACATTCCATGCTCATGAATATTTGTCCAGGGAGAGAAATTGCCCTCTGGAATTAAAATCGCAGCCCAGTAGTGCACTGTGGTATATGGATTAATGTACATCTTCAAGATCTTCAAGGTGACTGTACTGGGTCTTGAAAGGGAGCAAGAAAACATTTAAAGTACTTAAGATGATGGATTAGTGCTTTCTGTCAAGGATATCAATACCTGTTTTCATTACCAATTACTTCTAAGTGGGAGCCTTTCTATGTTCTCTGTTGGCTGAAACCAAAAGTAGGGATTTAATGACTGTTGAGCTTCATTCTACCACTTCACCTTCTGAAGATTCGCAGTGCCTTCCCAACAGTCCTTCCTAGAGATACTTTATACTTTATTGTCGCCAAACAATTGATACTAGAACGTACAATCATCACAGCGATATATGATTCTGCGCTTCCTGCTTCCTGGATTACAAATCGATAGTAAATATTAAAAAGTTAAATTATAAATCATAAATAGAAAACAGAAAAATGGAAAGTAAGGTGGTGCAAAAAAAACCGAGAGGCAGGTCCGGATATTTGGAGGGTATGGCTCAGATCCGGGTTAGGATCCCTTCAGCAGTCTTATCACAGTTGGAAAGAAGCTGTTCCCAAATCTGGCCATACGAGTCTTCAAGCTCCTGAGCCTTCCCCCGCAGGGAAGAGGGACGACAAGTGTGTTGGCTGGGTGGGTCATGACCATCTCTGTATGTTCCACTGCCAGTATCAGTCTCCATTCAGCAGTCTCCATTAAGGCAGTCACATTGTATCTATTACCACCTATTTGTGCTGCTAATTCATCCACCTTGTTATGAATTCTCACAGAAACCTAAGCCCTCTAGTTTTAGGCGACTCTATCCTGGGATACAGAATCCTGAACTGTACCTATACATTCATGGAGTTGTACAGCACAGAGGTGGCTCTTTCAGCTCACCATGTCTGTGCTGACCTTAATGCCCACCTGCACTAATCCTATTTCCCTGTATTGGATCTGTATCCTTCTATATGCCTTGCCTACTTAAGTACCTCCTAAATTTTTAATGTTTTAATATTTTAGTGTAGATATACAACATTACCGCACAGTACAGGCCCTTCACTCACGATGTGTCAACCCTTTAACTTATTCTAAGATCAATCTAACCCTTCCTTCCTATACAACCCTCTATTATTCTATCATCCATGTGCCTATCTAAGAGTCTTTAAAATGTCCTGAGTGTATCTGCTACTAATACACCCACCATTCTCTGTGTAATAAACCTACCTCTGACATCCCCCTATACTTTGCTTCAGTCACCTTAAAATTATGCCTCCTGGTATTAGCCATTTCTATCTTGGAAAAAAGTCTCTGACTGTCTACTTGATCTATGCCACTTATCATCTTGAACACCTCTATCCAGTCACTTCTTACCACCTATTGCTCAGCTATCCTCCTAAGGCGTGCTGTACAATCCAGGCAGCATCCTGGTAAATTTCTTTTTCAGCATCTCTAAAGCTTCTACATCCTTCTTATTAATGAAGCGACCATAACTGAACACAATATTCCAAGTGTAGTCAAACCAGAATTTTATAGAGCTGCAGCAGAATCTCATTTTCTTTATCTTTATTTCTATTTTCTTACTTAGACCCAATGTATTAATTAAAAAAATATTTGTAGCAGATATTACTGTTTTTTTTTCCTGATGCAGTCCGATTATCCCTACCCTAATCATTTTCTGCTCTGCTTCCTGTTGCTCTTCTCTGCAATTGAGATTTACTTTCAGTGGCTCATTTCTCCCTTATTTAGTTTGAAGTCTTGTTTATTTCTGTTACTTAATTCACTTACACTCTCTTCTTCAAAGTGGCCCACAAATTGATACCCATTTCTCCCAGATTAGTGTTGGGCTATGTATTCATCTCTGATATATTAAATCCTGTGCCAGTTTGCTCATGGCTCAGATTAAAATCTAGAGTTATTACCTTAGTGAGTCTGCACAAATTCTTTCAGAAGAGCCACTTCCTTATTCCACTGTTTTGATGGTACCCACACAGAACAAAACTGGATTCTCCCACCCTCACATAATTTTCCTCCCCCCCCCCACCCCGGTTCAGAGTAGTTGTCCCTCACCTTCATGCCAGATGGTTCACAGAACCGTTGGTTCATTCCCCTGGCTTCACTGGACAGTGTTTATCAACCATTATATACCACATTAGAACTACAGTCTTAATAGGCCAGCCTGAATGACTTCCTGTGCCATGGTGTCAGAGTCCATTTGCTCATCCTCCTTAGCACCCCGGCATTGTGGATAGTACGGTCCCTGTACTGCTGGACATTGTGGGCATACTATATTTACGTCAGAATGTGTGGTGACACTTGTGGGCTGTCCCCAGCATATCATATGGTGTGTTTTTTAGCGTAAACTACCCATGTTTCCATGTATACGTGATAAATAAATCTAAATCTATTGTGTAACATAGAAACATAGAAAATAGGTGCAGGAGTAGGCCATTCGGCCCTTTGAGCCTGCACCGCCATTTATTATGATCATGGCTGATCATCCAACTCAGAACCCTGCACCAGCCTTCCCTCCATACCCCCTGATGCCCGTAGCCACAAGGGCCAAATCTAACTCCCTCTTAAACATAGCCAATGAACTGGCCTTTTACAGTGTAGGAGTGGCATTGTACACAGGACTGCCCCTGTACCACAAATATTTGTATAATGGAGTGGCATTGTGCACGGAACTGCCCCTGTGCTATAATGGAGTGGCATCGTGCACATAACTGCCCCTGTACTATAATGGAGTGGCTTTGTACACAGAACTGCCCCTGTACTATAATGGAGTGGCTTTGTACACAGAACTGCCCCTGTACTATAATGGAGTGGCTTTGTACACAGAACTGCCCCTGTACTATAATGGAGTGGCTTGGTACACAGAACTGTCCCTGCGCTATAATGGAGTGGCTTGGTACACAGAACTGCCCCTGCGCTATATTGGAGTGGCTTTGTACACAGAACTGCCCCTGTACTATAATGGAGTGGCATCGTGCACAGAACTGCCCCTGTGCTATAACGAAGTGGCAGAACTGCTCTTATACTGTATATACAAGTTGCAGAAACATGCCTGTTCTCTTTGGGAGTGGCACTGTGAAAAAAGGAGCCTTGATTGTAGTGGTTGAGATTTGTACTGCATACCGAGCTAATGCAGCAATAGATATACTTTCCATGAATGAGTCAACGAAATGGTTAACAAATCCAAAGTTTTTCACGGTGGAGTATTTTTTGACTAAAGGATGGGTTGAAGTAGTTCTGGTCTGATGATGATACGTGATCTTTGTGCAAATATACCACTCATTTCAGGGATTTCTTGTGCATTCATTGGGAGCTACCTCTCGTAACCATGGCAATGGCAAGCAAGTCACTGAGTTGTTTTTCATTGCTTGCTCTACGCTGTAACAGCTGGTGTTGCCTGAGACCAGGTTGTGAAAATTGCCATCTGAGCTATATTTCCACTGATGTTCAATAAGCCTTCAGTTTCCCTTCTGTCTCCTGTGTGCTGATGTTTCTCCTTTGGTTGATTTTTACATTAAGAGAGGCCAACTCTGCCTGGAGTGGTCAAGTGTATAAGGGATCAATGCTGAGTTCAACTCTTCCCTCACCTGGTGAGTGTGCACATTTCAGCTGGAAGACATAGTGTTAAACAGCACAGAAATCGGCCCTTCAGCCCAACCAGGACTCCCTGCAAGTCCCATTTGCTTGCATTTGGCCTATATCCTTCTGAACCTTTCTGATCCGTGTAACTGTCTAAATATCTTTTAAGTATTGTAATCATATCTGCCACTACCACTTCCACTGGAAACTTGTCCCATGTATCCACCACCCTCTGTGTGCTAAAACTTGCCCCTCACATCACCTTTAAATCTTTCTCCTCTCACCATAAACCACTACACTCTAGTTTAGACTCCCCTATCCTGGGGAAAAGATGGTGACCACTCATCTTATCTATGCTCCCCTCATAATTTTATAAGCCTGTATAATGTCACCTGTCAGCCTTGTTTAGTCCCGGCCTATCCAGTTTTTCCTTGTAACTCAAGCCCTCTAAGAATGAAGTCTGGCTGCTTTCTTTGTTTCAGGAATGTTCCTATGACCTTTTGATTAAGGCTTTCTCGGTGATCCCAAGACCACCCATAGTGCGTATATAGCCCAATGACAATGCGATGGCAATCGCAGAGCATGTGACACTGCTGTCAAAATGCTCAGATTCATATCCCTTCAGTTATCACATCTACATCGAAGAATGCAGTGCAGTGTGTCATTTGCGTTGATAACCAACACAAACTAAGGATATGCTGAGGGCTGTCCGCAAGCGTTGCCACCCATTTCGGTGCCAGCATAGCATGCTCACAATGTTCAGCATCTGGCACTTGAAGGATAATTTAAGAAAATGTGCGGTTTTCTTCTCCAGTGAGAAGAACAGAAATCACAAACTTGTTAAAGTGGCGAAACTAAAAGGCGTTGTGGTATGAGATGATCTGTGTGCCCTTGTGCATGAAATACAAAGTTGACATGCAGACACAGGTAAACAGAAAATGCAAATTGAATGTTACATTATATTGCCAAGAGGCTGGAGTATACAAATGGGGAAATTTTGCTACAAATGTTACATTTCAACTGGATATTGTGTACAATTTTGGTCTCCATATTTGCATTGGAGACAATATTGAGAATGTTCACTAGGTTGCTCCACAGGCATTTATCTGTATGACAGCAAGTCACTGGGGGAAGTAGGTAGATACTCTGTGGAAGAACAGACATATTTTATTTCTGTTGAAATATCTTCGAAGCACTGTGTATTCTACTTGATGTTTTCCTGTATCCTGACAATGAAGTGGAGCTTAGAAAAATAGAGGGCTATGGGTAACCGTAGGTAATTCCTAAAGTAAGTGCATGTTCGGCACAGCATTGTTGACTGAAGGGCCTGTATTGTGCTGTAGGTTTTCTATGTTTCTATGAAGTGATGGGCAGGTATTGCTTGTGTCTTGGGAGAAGAGTTGCAGAATAGTTTAGCACAAGAATGCCAAGGATTGAGAGTGTTACATCTTGTGTGTTCATCTAAAGGATTTAATTGTGCCCTTGCATAAACGGGGCTCCAATAAAGCCTTCAGAAATAGTTGTACATGTTGCTTTCAGTAGTTTCGAATGGCCATTGATCATAGCTGTGAACTGAAAGGGGAATGCTCTATGTGCCCCACTCTATGGAGCCACTGAAGGATGGCGCTTTTGTGTCGAATCTTTCAGACTGACAGCGTTATGTCAAAATAGCACTCCTCCATTGTTGCCTTCTCTTCGCATCCCAGCCTGCACTAAACACGAACAAACGCAGGAACAGCGATGAGAAGGGATAAAAATATGCAGAGGGGCTTTTCCCTTTTCTGCTTGTCCTTTAAGTCCTGAGTTTTGTTTCCCACTTGCAACATCCAGCTTTAAAGGACTGAGTTTTGGGGATTCTGCTGAATAAGGGGAGGGAAGCAAATTACATTGTTTAAAGGAGGAAAGGCAAAGGCAAGAGAGACTTGTTGATAGATGTTCATCCTTGGTTATGTGCTAAACGTGATACACCGATGATGGCTCTATGTTCAGCATTACTGCTGTAGTTCATATTCAGTCGTTATAACCAGCGCCCACTTCCTCTTTGTTCATATTCAGTCATTACAACCAGTGCCCACTTCTGCTTTGGAAAGGAAACATAAAAGAATTGATATCACGGGGGTGTTATGGATGTTGGCGTTCTTCGAATGTGTTCTCCACCTCAACAAGAGCTGGTCATATGACAAAGTTTCCATATTTGAAATGGACAAAATTAGTAGATGCATTCTATGTGTTTTCAGTAATATTATAACTTACTGACAGGAGCAATGAATGGTTCATGCCAGTTGCCAGATGTGGACTTCAATCTAAATGTGCAATTAAAGAGATTGTCTGCTATTGTTTTATATACAATGTGGAAAAGTAAATGCATCCTGCTATAACTCAGTCATGGAGGGATACACCATGGAAGCAGGGTCTTTGATTCACTGAGTCCATGCTGACCATCAGTCACCCATTACATTAATCCTAAACTAATCCCATTTCACTCTCCCATATTCCTATCAACACTCTGATTCCACCAGTCACTCAGACCTGGACCAATTTACAGTAGTCATATTAACCTACTGACCTATATTGTTGGGATGTGGGACAAAACTGGAGCAGAGTGAACCGATAGAGCTACAGAAACATCACAGACAGCACCAGGGATCAGGATTGAACTCGGGTCTTCACTGCTGTGAAGCAGCACCCCAAAGTATTCGGTTTGAGAGTCGCCCTGACTTGCTTGAGGACATCACTAAAACAATGCATGCTCTATTGAATAGTATGAGCTGATGCTGTTTTATATCCAGATGACTCTAGACTTGTTGTCCAATGGTTCTTGCTCCCTGAGATGAACCATTGGTCAAGCTGGAGGAGGTGTTTTGAATTTGTCGAGGTGGTTTAAATTTGTTAAGGTGAAGTAATGGAACATAAAGTTGGATGAATTAGATGCTGCTGGATGACCTCTCCATTGGTCTGTTGGAGAAAGGCCAAGATGGGGCAGCTGATCTCTGAATCACATAGAAAAATCTGAAGTTTTGGGGAGGTGGAAGCAAGATGTGGCAATTTAGACCCTTGAGCTTGTTGCTTTTGCTCTGAGATAAAATGGTGAAATGCTGGACGGGCACTGCAGATTAAACAGTTTCAGGGCAGAGAAAAGCAAAACTAACATTTCAGGTTGACAGCCTTTTGTCACTGAATTTGGATTATTGTTCTGTGCTGGTTGAGTTGCTCCGTGTAAAAGCTGTTGTTGTATGTCCACACATGCTACCACAAGGGTCTAGCCAGAATAGAGCTAAAACTTGTCGTGTATGCACGTGCATTCTGTGGTTGTGTAAGTTTAGGCTTTGCTGTGCTCTTCCTTGTTATTTGCTGTCTCTCCAAAGACAGTCGCAATTTCCACAGATGTACTGTGGAAGGCATTCTAACTGGCTGCATCACTGTCTGGTATGGGTGGTGGGGGCTACTGCACAGGATTGAAATAAGCTGAAGAGGGTTGTAAACTTAGTCAGCCCCATCATGGGCACTCGCCTCCGTGGTATCCAGAATATCTTTAAGGAGCGACACCTCAAAAAGGCAGCATCCATCATTAAGGACTCCAATCATCCAGGACTTAATCTGTTCTCATTGCTACCATCAGGAAGGAGGTACAGGTGCCTGGAGGCACATGCTTAAAAATTCAGGAACCGCTTTCCCTCTCTGCTGTTCAATTTCTGAATGGACATTGAACCCATGAACACTACCTCACCACTCTTATTTATATTCTTGCACTGCTTATTTAATTTAACTAGTTAATATATATAAATATATATATACACTTTAATTCATGTTTTTTTCCTGTTATTGTACTGTTGCCACAAATACAACAAATTTCACCGCATATACCAGTGATTCTGATTATTTGTAGAGTCGCAGAACGGGCCCTTTGACCCACTGGGTCTCTGTTGACCACTGATCACCCAGTTTTGCTCTAACCCTTTTGTAAAACATTTTGTTCTCCTCACTTTCCCATCAACCACTCATCAACACACTACGGGTAATTAACAGTAGCCAATTGTCCACCAACTGGCACATTCTTTTAGATTGTCGAGGGCACTTGAGAACCAGAGGACTCCCGCATGGACACAGGAAAAACATACAAATTCCATACGTACACTGCCGGACGCCAGGGTTGAACCTGGGCTGCCAGAGTTGTGAGGCAATGGCACTACGAGCTGCACCACTGTGCCACTAACTGTATTTGCACATTGCAGTTAAACATAGATTTGGGAAATAATATTTTAAAGAATACAATTGCAAAACTGATGATAATCTTCCTTTCCTTCTCTGATGTCTGCTTTTTGTTCTTTGTGAACATTTGTTACAAGAACTCACTGATTTCCAATTCAATCTAACTTTATATTGCACAATATAGCTTTATAAATGAGAAGTCATAATTTATCATTTCAGCTTGCTTTCAATTTTTGCATCTTTTTATATCTTAACTGGTAATTGACTTGCAGCTAGTGTCTTAGCAAGGAAATTAAAGCCATCAGATTGATCCACTCTCTCTGGAATTTTGTAAGGTTAATGGGGTTACAATCTTCAGAAAGAGTAAAGCCTGTAGTTGTGGTACAGCAATGGATCTTAGTCAGGGGAAGCAACGTATTCATGACCTTCCTCACGTGACTCCCCCTGTCAATTCGGTCCGACTACATATCCAGATGTTCGAATTTAATTCCCTTCTGTCACCCCACCCCCACCTTGCTTTCCTCCGATGCTTCTCACATCAGAGCTCAAGTCGTCTCTTTTCAGTTAGAATAACAATAGTCCACATCAAGCACAAAGGAAGACTCCCTCCATCCCTCCCTCATTACAGTCCCCTTTCAGGAACCTCTCTCCTTCCTGGAGAGTCCTCTTTGGTTCCGCATGGAAGCTATTGAGGATTCAAAGGAGGAGGATTTTATAACTGTATCTATTGTGAGGAGGCCAGCCCATCAGGCTGTTTTGCTGTAGTCACAGTTCTCTATGGAGATTCACACAAGTGCTGTTTTGGATGCAGTTTTCAACTTCTGTCCTGTGGTGTTGAAACCAGAGCAAATAAGGACTTTTAAAAGAGGATTGCTGTTTCTTTTTCTTTTAAAAAAAAAAGCAAATTCTTTACGTTCAGACTGATAAACTGCAGGAAATAAGATGGACAGTGGGTAACAGTTTTCATTGGTACTCTGCTCTTGCATCACCCAGGTCACAGCCCATGGTGATGGGACACTGTTTGTTCCCAGTACACAGTGGTGTGCGACTTAGTGTGTGAAGTAGTTTGTGATAGAAGTGCTCTACTGTGAAGTTATGGGTGTGAAATGCTATTGAAAGATTTGCATCGAGTTGTTGCAGTCCATTTCAGTGTTTATGCCCTCTGTGAAGTGATGGAGGAAGTGGTTATTCAGGGCCATGATTTGCAATGCCATCCAAGTAAACTGCTTTGTCCTGTATGTTGACAAACTTGTTAGCTACTAGTGAAACTGCGCTCATTCAGATGAGTGGATAGTGTCCCATCACACTCCTGACAGGTTGCCTTCTACAGTGGTGTGGTTTTAGGAGGTGAGTCATTGCTGTTGGTTATTAAAGCCTCTGGTGTGAACTAGCCACGACACTTACAGAGTCAGACTACTTAATGTTCCAGTCCATGGTTCACCAATCAGCCCTCTCTCCCATCCCATCCAGGATGGTAAATATGAAGGATTCACCAGGAGGAATGCTGCTAAGTATGTAAGTAGATAGGCTGGGTATAGTTGGCATTCATCCTGTGAAACCCCTCTGGTGTAAACGTCATTTCCTTCAAAAATTCTACTTCCCTTTCCCATTCCGACTTTCAAGTCTATGGCCTCCTTTACTGCCATGATGAAGCCACTCTCAGGTTGGAGGAGCATCACCTCATATTCCATTTGGGTAGCTTCCAACCTGATGGCATGAGCATTGATTTCACTAACTTCTGGTAATTTTCTCCCCATTCTTCCAATCTAAATCCTTCTGCAGAGTCTCTGCTTCCTCAACACTACCTGCCCTTCCCCTGTCTTCTTACTGTCCACAAACTTGGCCACAAAACCATTAATTCTATCATCCAAATCATTGACATAGATGCGAAATGAAGCAGTCCCAACACTGACCGCTGCAGAACACCACTAGTTACTAACAACCAACCAGAAAAAAGTTCACTGTATTTCCACTCTTTGCCTCCTGTCAATCAGTTGATCATCTATCCTTGCTAGTATCCTTCTTGTAATACCATGGGCTCTCATCTTGTTAAGCAGTTTCATGTGCTGCACCTTGTTAAAGGTCTTCTGAAAACCAAGTAAGCATCCCAACTCTCCTTTGTCTATCCTGCTTATTATTTACGTCAAGGATTCCAACAGATTGGTCAGACAATGTTTCCCCTTAAGGAAACCATGCTGAGTTTGCCCTGTTTTATCATGTACCTTCAAGTACCCCAAAATCTCAACTTTAGTAAAGGACTCCAACATCTCCCCAACTATTGAAGTCAGGCTATTATTTTCTTTCTCCTGCCTTCCTCCCTCCTTAAAGAATGCAGTGACATTTGCCATTTTCCAGTCTTCTGGAACCATTCCAGTAATCTAGTGATTCTTGGAAGCTCACCACTAATGCCTCTGCAATCTCTTCAGTTATCTCTTTCAGAACTCTGGGGTGCAGTCCATTAGATCCAAGTAACATATCTATCTTCAGACCTTTCACCTTCCCAAACACCTTTTCCTTAGTAATAGCAACTACACTCACTGCTGCCCCCTGACACTCTCAAATTTCTGGCATACTGCTGGTGTATTCTACAGTGAAGAATGACACAAATATATTTATTTAGTTCGGCTGCCATTTCTTTGTCCCCCATTACTGCCTCTCCATTGTCATTTTCCAGCAGTCCGATATCCACATTCGCCTCTCTTTTAGTCTTTATATATCTGTAAAAACTTTTGATATCCTCTTTTATATTATTAGCTAGCTCACCTTTCTATTTCATCTTTTCTCTCTTTATAGCCTTTTTAGTTGTCTTCAATTGGCTTTTAAAAGCTTCCCAGTCCTCTTAATTTCCCATTATTTTTTGCTGTATTATATGCCCTCTCGTCATGAGGATTGGCAATGGTCACTCCTACCAATAGGGGCAGACTCACCTTCAACACATGGATTAATGGGCTTAGTTCAAGAGGCTATTTAGCCGACGTTGAGGCAAGAGCCCATGTTTTTCTCACCACCAGCTATAGAGCTCGTGTGGCAGCAGTGTCTTTGGGAACTTGGCCATTTTGATTATTAGAGGTGCTAACTAGCATGGCTTGTTGTGAGTTTTGTTGGTCATTTTGTTGGTAAGCTGGCTTACCATTAGCATGGTTTTGTTCTCACTCCTTTTCCAAGAAGGTGGAAGTGGGATTAATTCTTGAGCCTGTGTTACATTGCAAATCCCAACTTCCCAGAGGACAGTTGGACTTTAGATCCTTATTAGAATTAATTTGATGTTTTTACACAATGCAATCAAGTGTTCGAGTGGAGAAAGATTCCTTCCTCCACAGAGTATACGCTGATAGTGATTTTGTTATTGCAACATTGCTTTATCAGTTAAGACATTGGACATGAGGAAAATGTACTTAGATTCTGGATACAAGATTGGTTTGGAGCAGAATTTTTTTTTCATTTTTGTGAGCTTGCAAAGGCATCCCTTAGGATGAATCTAAGTCCCAGTGATAGATATACAGTGCAGATGTGACTGCTGCACTATGGACATCTTTTTAAGTGGGAGGAAAGATGAAACTACATGGTCCATTAATTAGAGAGTGACAGTAAAGGAGAAGAGAGATGGCTTCCAATTCATCATGAAACTCCCCGTATTACAGCAGAAGGAGAAGTGGGGAGGAGAAATGTCAAAAAACAGATCTATTAACTAAATGCTAATGTCAGTACATTTGGCATTTTATTTCCCCATCACTCTCTTGGGGATTTCTGATATCCAGGAGGTAGATTTCTGACAGAAACTGGCAGCTCACCTAGAAATCATCTTCCACTGGGGGTAAATAACTGAGTTACTTTCTTTAAAAAAAAATCTGTTCTGCCTTAACATTTTGTGCTTCTTTTTACAGGCTCTTTGAATTAACATGAGCAGCGTCCGCAAGCGGTGCTTTTGACTGGATGTACAGCAGAACCTGTGAAGCTTGGGGTAAGTGTGCATACATACTTTCCATCCCATGCACCATTACAGTCAGTGTAAGAAAGAGTAACAACTTCATTTGAAAGCTTTGGTTGAACGTCTCTGGATGTGTCGAATCTGGGAGGCACAGTAGCATAGCAGATAGTATAACGTTATTATAGTACCAGCAACCTAGGTTCAATTCCTGATGCTGTCTGTAAGGAGTTCGTACATTCTCTCTGTCACTATTAGGTTTCTTCCAGCAGCTCTGGTTTCCTCCCACATTCCAAAGATTACATATAGGCTTGTTGGGCTTGAAGGCCATGTTAACGTGCTGTGTCTCGAAATAATAAATAAATTGCCATGTGCAGTGAAGACCCATAAGATAGGGGAGCAGAATTAGGCCACTTGACCTCTCTAGTCTGCTCCATCATGATTGGCTTGATTGTTTTTTTTTAAGTTCAAAGTAAGTTCTTTATCAAGGTATGTGTTTGTCACCATATGCAACCCTAAGATTCAGTTTCTTACGGGCATTTTCATTAAATGCAAGAACCATAATACAATCACTGAAATACTGCACTCAATAGGGCGGACAAACAACCAATGTACAAAAGACAAGAAACTGTGCAAATACAAAAGAGAAAAAAAAGCAATAAAAATCGAGGAAATGCAACGAAGAGTCCTTGGAAGTGAGTCCATAGGGTATGGAAACAGTTCAGAGATGAGACAAGTGAAGCTGTATGAAGTTATCCCCTTTGATTCAAGAGCCTGGTGGCTGAGAAGTAATAACTGTTCCTAAACCTGATGGTGTGAGTCCTGAGGCTTCTGTACCACCTTCTTGATGGAAGTGGCGAGAAGAGAACTTGGCCTGGATGGGTGGCAGTCCTTTATGTTGGTTGCAATAAATTTGTTAAGATTTGTGCAGTGCAGGAAATGATGACACTGTTGTACTTCCAGTTTGCTGTGTTGTTGGGTGTTTGAAATAATAGCAGAGAGAGAATGGACAGAGTTGTTGAACTTGAAACAACCAACAATGATGGAGTATTTTCATTAGTTGGGTGGATGATTGAGTTTTTGTGGAGAATTAGCCAAAAGTGTTGTGCACAATCACATTGATGAATTGAAAATATTTTGTGTACATGATTTAATTCATTCAAAGCATATCTGCATTTACATTTGAGGGCTTGGTGAATGCTTGAGGACATATTTTTATGTATATAGGTAGGAGGGGAGGGAATGTCGGCTCAGACCATGAGAGGCCTGGGTTGGGTATTTTCATGCCTTGCAAGGCGCAGATTGGAAGTCTGTGGGGTGCCACTCCTTGCACAGACACTAGAGTAATGTGTGATTACGTACCCTGCTCAAGGACACAAGTACTGAAGTACACAAATACTCAGTATTTTGCCACAGCTGAGGCTCGAATTAGCGACCTTCAGATCACTAGACGAACGCCTTAACCACTTGGCCACGAGCCCAGCACAAAATGGGAAAGGCCTGAAAAATCCATGCTGTTGTATTCATAACTGATAACTATTTTAACATTCAAATAACTGAGTTAACAGCTCTGTAAAGGAACAGGAACGGGAATGGTAACGTCGTGCAAATGCACAAATTATATACAGATTTCAACTGTAATCATTCCTGGACTTTTACTAACTTGCAAGTCGCTTCTGAAGGCGGTCATTATTGCTGCCAACCCAATACCATTAAGGAGGTTTTTTTTTGCCTGGGAAGAAATAGTGGAAGTGGTACAAGTAACACAGTAAGTTATTGAAAAGCACAGAAATCATTTGTGCTTGAAATCTGAAATAAAAACAGGAAGCACTCAGCCGGGCAGTCGGCACCTAGGGTGAGAGCAACAGAGTTAATGCTTCAGGTCAGTGACCACTGATTAAAGGTCATTTATCCGAAATGTAAATTGTTTTTCTCACACCACAAACGTTCTCTCATCAAAAATGAATCTCATGGCTGTATGTGGTGCCATATATGTGCTCTGATAATAAAATTTATTTTGAATATTTTCTCGGGTATTTTGGCCATTTTCTACTTTTATGCATGAGAATTGGTTGTAACCATCAGAGAAGAGGTACTGGAGCCTGAAGACATAACTTATTTGGAACAGCTTCTTCTGGTATCGGACTTCTGAATGGTGCATGAATCTATAAACATTACCTCACTATTTTTGCACAATTTATCTACATTTTAGATGTATCATAGAGGTATCATAGGAAAGGCGGATAATAGTGCAGAAGGTGAGGTAGCTGGTTTACAAACGGGCAATGAGTAGTGAGGAGAGGCTGTTGATGGGGGCAAAATTGCAGTTAACAGAATGAGTTGCAATGTAAAAGGTGAACAAAATCGAAAAGGGTGAGTACAGGACAATGCGAAAGTGAATATTTGAATGTGTGCAGTATACGGAATAAGGTAGATGAACTTGCAGCTCAGTTGCGGGTTAGCAGATTATGATATTGTAGGCATCACTGAATCATGGCTGAAAGAAGATTATAGCTGAGTTTAATGTCTAAGGGTACACGTATCGAAAGGAAAGGCAGGAAGGCAAAGGGGATGGCGTTGCTCTGTTGGTAACAAAAAATAAAATCCAATCATTAGAAAGAGGTTATATAGGGTCGGAAGGTGTTGAATTATTGTGGATAGAGCTAGCGCAAGGGTAAAAATACCTTAATGGGAGTTGTATACAGACCCCCAAACAGTAGTAAGGATATGGTCTGCAAGTTACAATGGAAGATAGAAAATGCATGCCAAAAAGGAGGTGTTACAATAGTCATGAAGGACTTCAATATGCAGGTAGGTAGATCGGGAAAATCAGGCTGGTGCTGGATTTCAGGAGGGGGAATTTCTAGAGTGCCTATGAGATGGCTTTATAGAGCAGCTCGTGGTTGAGCTCACTGGGGAATCAACTATTCTGGTTTGGGTGTTGTTGGGTGTTGTGCAATCAACCAGAATTGATTAGGGAGCGGAAGGTAAAAGAACCCTTAGGGGAAGTGATCATGATGTGATCAAATTCACCCTGAAATTTGAGAAGGAGAAGCTAAAGTCGGAGGTATTAGTATTATAGTGGAGTAAGGGGAATTACAGAGACATGAGAGAGGAGTTGGCCAGAATTGATTGGAAAAGAAAACTGACAGGGATGACGGCAGAGCAACAATGGCTGGAATTTCTGAAAGCAATTCGGAAGGCACAGGATATATACATCCCAAAGAGGAACAAGTATTCTAAAGGAAAGATGACACAACCGTGGCTAACGAGAAATCAAAGCCAACATAAAAGCCAAAGAGAGGGCATAAATATATAGAGCAAAATATAGTGAGAAGTTAGGAGTTTGGGAAGCTTTTAAAAACTGATAGAAGGCAACTTAAAAAGTCATTAAGAAGATAAAGATGAAATATGAAAGTAAGCTAGCCAATAATATCAAAGAGGACACCAGAAGTTTCTTCAGAAATGTGAAGTGTAAAAGAGAAGTGCAGTGGATATTTGGCTGCTGGAAAACGACGCTAGAGAGGTAGTAATAGGGGACAATGAAATGGCAGATGAACTGAGGAAGTATTTTGCATCAGTCGTCACTGTGGAAGACACTAACTTATTTCCATCTGACATAATTTACATATTATTTAATTATTTATGGTTTTATATTGCTATATTTATACTCTATTCTTGGTTGGTGCAACGGTAACGAAACCCAATTTCCCTCGGGATCAATAAAGTATCTCTGTCTGTCTGTCTATCTATCTATCTATCTATCTATCTAACAGTAGGGTGGAAGTTCCAGGTATCAGGGGTCATGGAGTGTGTGAACTAGAGAGAAGGTTCTTGGGAAATTGAAACATCTGAAGGTAGATAAGTCACCTGGACCAGATGGTGTACATCCCAGGGTACTGAAAGTGGTAGCTGAGATAAAGGCATTGTGGAGACATTAGTAATTATCTTTCAGGAATCACTAAGTTCTGGAATGGTTCCAGAAGACTGGAAAATTGCAATGTCACTACACTCTCCAAGAAGGGGGAGAAGCAGAAGAAAGGAAACTATAGGCCAGTTAGTCTGACCTCAGTAAATAGGAAGATGTTGTTGATTATTAAGGATGAGGTCTTAGGGCACTTCGAGGCACATGATAAGATAGGCTGTAATCAGCATGGTTTTCTCAAGGGAAATCTTGCCTGACAAATCTTTTGGAATTCTTTGAAGAAATAACAAGCAGGAGAATTGGTTGATGTGCACATGGATTTTCAGAAGGTCTTTGATAAAGTGCCGCACATATGGCTGTTGAACAGTCTACGAGCCCTTGGTATTACAGGAAAGATTCTAGAATGGATAAAGCAATGGATGATTGGCAGGAGGCAAAGAGTGGGAGTGAAGGGAGCCTTTTCTGGCTGGCTGCTGGTGACTAGTGATGTTCCATAGGGGTCTGTGTTGGGAACGATTCTTATTATGTTATGTCAATGATTCAGGTGATAGAATTGATGGCTTTGTTGCAAAGTTTGCAGATGATATGAAGATAAGTGAAAGGACAGGTAGTTTGGAGGAAGAAGAGCAGCTACAGAACGATTTAGACAGATTAGAAGCTTGGACAAAGAAATGGCAGATTGAATACAGTGTTGGGAAGTGTATGGTCATGCACTTTCGTAAAATAAATGAAAGGATTGATTATTTTCTAAATGGAGAGAAAATATAAAACACTGAGGCACAAAGGGACTTAGGTCTCCTTGTCAGGATTCTGTAAAGGGTAATGTGGTGAGGAAGGCAAATGCAATGTTAGCATTCATTTCAAGAGGACTAGAATATAAAAGCCAGGATGTAATGCTGAGACTTTATAAAGCCCTGTTGAAGTCTCACCTGGAGTATTGTAAGCAGTTTTGGGCCCCTTATCTTAGAAAAGATGTGCTGAAAGTGGAGAGGGTTCAAAAGAGTTTACAAAAATGATTCCAGTATTGAATGGCTTATCATAAGAAGAGTGTTTGATGGGCCTGTTGTCACTATAATTCAGAAGAATGAGGAGTGACTTAATTGAAATCTATTAAATGGTGAAAGTCCTTGATAGAGTGGATGTGGAGAGGATGTTTCCTATGGTGGGAGAGTCTAAAACCAGAAAATACAGCCTCAGAATAGAGGGGTGTACTTTTAGAATGGAGATGAGGAGGAATTTGTTTAGATAGAGTGGTGAACCTGTGTAATTCTTTGCCACAGGCAACTGTGGAGGCCAAGTGTTTATGTTTTATTTAAAGCAGAGGTTACTAGTTTCTTGATTAGTCAAGGTATGAAGGGATACAGGGAGAAGTCAGGAGATTCGGGCTGAGAGGAAAATTGGATCAACCATGATGAAATGGTAGAACAGACTCAATGGGCTAAATGGCCTAATTTTGCTCCTACATCATATGGTCTTATTTCTTATGGGTAATTTATGGTAAATTTTATGTATTGCACTGAGGTGAGGGCCTCCCCTCGGTCAGAGTTGCCCATGGCTATTGTGTCCTAGCTGCCTAGATACGCATGTCTGGGCAGTATGATATGGAGAGCAAACTGTTGCCCAATATAGCAAGCTCCCCCCTCTCCATGCATCTGATGAACCCGTAGGAACGACAGAGATCGATATAGTAGCTTTGCAGAAGTTGCCAGTCAGCATTGAACTCCATGTAGGACTGCCTTGGGGACTCCAGCTCCGGATTTTTCCCTCAGGGTTTTCTCCCGAGGCCTACCCCATGAGTGGGTATAGCCGCAAGGCAGTGGAGGTTTGAGATCAGATTTTTCCTTCTCCTAGGTGAGCTGCCAACCATGGTGATGAGCCCCATCTGCCCGCAGCGACTGGTTTTAAGGTGCTAATAACTCACCTTTGCCCCTCCTCCTGTCAGTAGAAAGCCCGGTTTCACTGGGCTTAGTCGCTAAGCTGCACATGAAGGCTAGGAGCTGGACTTTATTGACAGATGCTATTTGAGGAGCATGCCATTGGGAACATTTAATAGGTAGAGGGAGTTTGCCCCATTACCACCCCCAGCTATAACTACCTTAAGGAACCAGTATTGCACTGTTCTGTCGCCGCAAAACAGCAAACTTCACAAGATATGTCAGTGATAATAAACTTGATACTGATTCTGTGCACAAGAATTATGCAGCAGCCCTAAATTTCTCCCAGCTCTGCTGTCTGGTTGCAGGTTTACACAGGAAATGGGCAGGTAGTCAAACAGGAGCAAGGCAGCTTGTTTTTCAAGAGTGCGCTTTGCTCTACTACTATGACTAGATAAAGGCCAAGGAGAATTTCACTGCAACCCAGAAAATGGCAAGACATTCTAACACTTTGACAGGCACCGTCGGGAAATGTAACCAATTCCAGGAAAAATATTTGGCTCAGGTTATTGTGGATGTCCAACAGGAAGGTGATGTTCTTCGTCAAACAGTTCTTGTGCTACCCCTGATGCCTTCATAAAATTTGCCCAAGAGCCTCAAGCTGAGTGAGGATACTTCACTGAATTCAACTGAGTTGATGGATTTTGTGTAGGATTAACTGAGACTGAAGGATTATTTCTGCCAAATATCAAAGAAGTTGGGCAGCAACACTAAGAAAAGCCTCGTGTGTTCACTGCACGTCAGCTGCTCTGCTGCCAGGCTGATCTCCATGTTCAGACTGACTTGATTACGGAACAAAAGGAAGGAAATTTCTTCAGCAAGCACCTTCTCCAAAGTAATTGCATCAAATCATCTTTCCTGCTCTGTCTGCCTCAGCCTCATACAACAGAGAAATACATCCCACAATCACCATCAGTCTTGTTTTCAAACTACCCAGGATTGATGTTTTGATATTTGTACTGCAGCGTCTGTCTTATTTGATGTCAGTCACCAGCATTGGCATGCCTTGATGATTTGTTAGGTTTGATACAACCAGACACCCACTAACTCTATATACATTGGTTTCCATGAAAAACAATCAGAATCAGGTTTATTATCACTGGATAATGTCATGGAATTAGTTGTTTTACAGTAGCAGTACAGTGCAATACTTAAAAAGTACTATAAGTTACAGAAGTTAGTCACTATCTCTCTATGTCTACTATGTCTGTCTCTATACAGTATCTTCAATTAAATATGTAGTGCAAAGAGAGCAAATAGTGAGGTAGTGTTCCTGGGTTGGCTCATTGTTCGTTCAGAAATCTGATGGCAGAGGGGAGGAAGCTGTTCTTAAAACGCCGTGTGCACGTCTTCAGACTCCTGTAACTCCTCTCGGCTGGTAATAACGAGAAAAGAGCATGTCCTCTGT
Organism: Mobula birostris; assembly: GCF_030028105.1. NCBI lineage: Eukaryota > Metazoa > Chordata > Chondrichthyes > Myliobatiformes > Myliobatidae > Mobula > Mobula birostris. Next base: position 45,818,403 of record NC_092378.1, on the reverse strand, counting down.
GTTGGAGGTCCTTAATGATGAGTTCAGATCATTAGATTCCAACAAAGATAGAAGTCTGAACCATGGCTTTAAACTCGCGGTACACCTAAAGGGAAAGCTATTGATGGTTGCCAGCTTGGCTTGTGGATATGTTGGATTGGATGTGAGATCTTCCCGGAAAGTTTGTCCTTCCAGGTCAAGCTACTTCAGGCACATAATTGTTAACAAGCGAGCAAATATTTCCATCTTGAAAGATTGCCTCTTAATATAATAGAAGCCTTCCTTGTGTTAATCACCAATGTGCAAGCTCGTGAGGATCTCCAATTAATTGCCTCAGTACTTCTGTTCCCAAAACTAGTTAATTTACTTATCTTAATTGGTTGTGGGTTTCAGAGTCAAGATTGGAAGATAATTAGCGAAAGAATATTATTTCAACCTTCATGAGTCTGCTATTATCACACAAATTTCCACTTTAGATTAGATTCAACTTTATTGTCATTGTGCCGAGTACAGATACAAAGCCAATGAAATGCATTTAGCATCTGACCAGAAATGCAAAGAAAAGTGTTATTTACAAAATAACTGTGAATAAAAGAAGTGCTACAGCACACAAATATAAAAGTACTGAGACAGTACAATACAGATGCAATACTGCTTAGCGCTGTGATGAGAGGTTTAGCAGGGTCACAGCCTCAGGGAAGAAGCTCCTCCTGTACCTGCTGGTGCGGGAGCGGAGGCTCCTGTAGTGCCTACCGGATGGGAGGAGAGTAAAAAGTCCATGGTTAAGGTGAGATGCATCCCTGATAATGCTTTTCGCCCTGCCCAGGCAGTGTTTATGGTAGATGTTCTCAATGGTGGGCAATTGGGTGCCGATAATCTGCTGGGCAGTTTTCACCGCACGCTGGAGTGCTTTGCGGTCCAATAGGGGACAGTTGCTATACCACACTGAGATGCAGTTGGTGAGTATGCTCTCAATGGTACAGCGTACTTTAGAATTTCAGATGTCTGATTTGTAAACTTGTGAAATCTCTTCAGTGCACCTCATGATACAATCTGACCAGTCCTGAAGCAGAATATTGATCTGAAACATCAATAATTCCACCCCAACACCCTGACAATACTGTTTGATCTGTCAGGTTTCTCCAGCAGTTTGTTGCTCTAACTGTCTGTGGTGACCTTGTATTTATTGCTACGTCAGCATCGACCATCCAGCATAAGATTATAGCGTGATCTACTTGGTAGCTGACTTACGCAATGGAGATTCCATCAGGATTTTAGCCAAGGCTAACTATGTATAAAACATGAGTACATGCCTTTGGCCAAAAGTACATTAAAAAATATGCACCAACCCTTCAGTACTTGCAGGTAAATCTGAGCCGATGAATTTGGTTCTGTTGTAGATTTCTTTTGAGTTTACTGAGGTCAGTTGTTGTAAGAGCTTCTCAATCATTCTGTCATATGAGTTGACTTCCACTGCCCAGAATCTGCTCTTGGCAAGTTTGGGGAGTTAAGAAAGAAGCCCTTGGTGAACAGGATCTTGCAACCCAAAAACCTGATAGGTGAAACACGAGATTCAGCAGCTACTGGAAATCTTGAACAATAGGCACAAAGTGCTGGCAGAACTCAGCAGGTCAGACAGCATCTATGGAAAAGAATAAATGGGAAACATTTCAGGCTGGGACCCTCTATCAGCACGTGATAAGCTTTTGGGCACCTTGTATTTCTCTGTGACGGCATGATACATTTATTTCTGATAGTAATCTCGTGCTGTTTTTATTGCATTACTGATGCTATATAAATGCAGTTTGTTACTGTTATTTATGAATTTAGCCCCCTGGCATCAGAAGAAAAAGGAAATTTCAATATTACATTTTCAGTAGGGAAATAGAAATTCATCAATGCATGAACATTCCTCAACACACAAAATGGGTGTTATGTTTATTTGCAGTTGGCTGGTGTAATGTTAATGTCTAAGAACAGAGGTATGAATGTCTGATTTGCTACAAATTTGTCACAATTGTGTCCTTTGCTAAGATTGTAACTAATGTTAAAAGTCTCTGCCATTCTAAGGATATGAAAAGCTAGTCTCACACTCTCTTCTACCTGTGGCCAGTGGTTGGAACTTGGCCTGTGTAGTGTCTGTATCAGGAGCCACGGGCCTTTCACTGGCTTTCCTTTCCTCTGTTGGAGCCAAAGGAGTGGTGTCGGATCGTTCCAAACATCCACCGGCAATTGTGAACATTCTCTTTCCTGGTAACTTATCTCAATGACTATAGTCCAGAAACACATCCACTGTGATAAGTTCTTTAACAGGTTAGCAATGAAATATATCAACACTTGCCTGAGGAGCAACTTGGACCTGAGGTCAACAATAGATGCCATTTCATTGTCTCTTCACTCAACACTGGAACATATAGACAGCAAAGGTGTGTACATTAGGGTGGTTTTCATTGACTACAGCTTTACTTCCAACACTGCCATCCCCTCAAAACTAATCAATAAATTCCAAGAACTTGGCCTCAGTAGCTCATTATGCAATTGGATCTTTAATTTCCTCACTTGCAGACCCCAATCAATTGGATTGGTAACAACATCTCCTCCACAATCAACATCAGCACAGGTGCACCACAGGGCTGTGTGCTTAGCACCCTGCTCCACTTACTTTTTATCTATGACTGTGAGGCTAAGCACAGCTCCATTGTCATATTTATGTTTGTTGATGACACCACTGTTGTTGGCTGAATCAAAGGTGCTGATGAATCAGCACAAAAGAGGGAGATTGAAAATCTGGCTGAATGGTGCCGCAACAACAACTCACTCAACATCAGCAAAACTAAGGAGCTGAGGAAACCGGAGGCCCATGGCCAGTCCTCATCAGGAGATCAGAGGTGGATAAGATCAATAACTTTAAATTACTTGGTATTATCATTTCCGAGGATCTGTCTTGGATCCAGCACATAAGTGTCATTACAAAGAAGGCACAACTTCATCACAGTGGATGTGTTGCTGGACAATAGTCATTGAGATAAGTTACCAGGAAAGAGAATGTTCACAATTGCCGGGGATGTTTGGAATGATCTGATACCACTCCTTTGGCTCCAACAGAGGAAAGGAAAGCCAGCGAAAGGCTTGTGCCTCCTGGTACAGACACTATACAGGCCAACCTGTCCTAAGTAAACCTGTACTTAGAAGTTTGCAAGGATTCATTATGACATCTAAAACTTTGACAAACAAGTATAGATGTACGGTGGAGAGTATCCTGGCTGATTGCATCACAGCCTGGTATGGAAATACCAATGCCCTAGAACAGAGACGCCTACAAAAATTAGTGGATACAGCCCAGTCAGTCACAAGTTAACCCACACCACTATTGACCAGATCTGCACAGAGCACTGTTGCAGGAAAGCAGCATCCATCATCAAGAACCCTCACCATTCCAGCCATGCACACTTCTTGTTGCTGCCATCATGAAGGAGGTACAGGAGCCTTGGGTCCCACATTCCTCCAGCTTCCGGAACAGTTATTACCCCTCAACTATCAGGCTCCTGAACTAACATGGGCAACTTCACTCACCCCAACACGGAACTGACTCCATTACCCTTGGACTCACTTTCAAGGAGTCTACAACTCATGTTCCCAATATTTATTTATTAATTATTATAATTTTCGTTTTTCTTGTATTTCACAATTTGTTTTACACATTGGTTGTGTGCAGATTTTCATTGACTCTTCTGTGTTTATTTGTATTTACTGTGAATGCCTGCAAGAAAATGAATCTCTGGGTGATATGAGACATATATGTACTTTACTTTGAATTTTGATAAACCAATAGTGTTATGAATGCTTTCAGTACTGTTGTGCAGACAGGGATGCCTACTCTCGCTTTCTTCTGGTTTAAAGGGAGGAAGTGGTTCTAAGAAAGAGAAATAAAGAACCATGAGGAAAGGAGTTGAATTCATAAAAGAAGTGAGTAAGAGACTGAACATGAATAGAAAATATTGTAGGGGAAATGTAGACTTTTCTCTATGATGTATATGATAGCCATAGGTTGTCATGTTAGTGTGCTGTTATTGTAAAGTAGCTCATAACACAACATTCAAATGCTCAGAAACGTTTTTCTTTGACACAAGTCAGATGATTACATGTACAGGTGTCCCTCGCTTTATGAAATTTTGATTTATACCACTTCACTTTTACAAAAGACTTGCATTAATACCTGTTTTCGCTAACGGAAAGAAATCCGAAGTGGATTTTCGCTTTTACGAGAAAAGGCACCCGCTTTAAACTTGAGCTCACCACAAGAAAGGCTAAAACAACAGGAATTCTGCAGATGCTGGAAATTCAAGCAACACACATAAAAGTTGCTGGTGAACGCAGCAGGCCAGGCAGCATCTCTAGGAAGAGGTGAAAGACTACCATGACCGTGAAGCCTTGCGCGGGCAGGTGTGTGCACATGCGTGTACGTGCCGATTTTTTTTCTACAAATCAGTTTTGGCTAAATCTTCCCAGTTCTGTTAAGTGAAACTACACTGTACATACATTATTTCTACTTTATATAGGCTGTGTATTTATCATATCATTCCTGCTTTTACTATATGTTAGTGTTATTTTAGGTTTTTTGTGCTATTTGGTATGATTTGGTAGGTTACTTTTTGGGTCTGGGAACGCTGAAAAATTCTTCCCATGTAAGTTAATGGTAATTGCTTCTTCGCTTTACGCTATTTCGGCTTATGAAAGCGGGGGGAAAGCTGTATTCCCAGCTTTGCATTCATCTTCCTGCTGTATTCTGACTGGGAGTCCTCTTGTTTGCAAAGAAATCTCGTCACTGAAAGGCTGTGTGGCAAACTTTGTGTGTTGTGGTCTGGAGTTTTGCCCACATTGGTTCATAAATAGGATTAAGGTTGGCATATTTGTTTACAGAGTTGTTCGCTTGCACTATGACTTTCACTGATACCCAGTTGAATTTGTGCTCCTCTCGACTTTCGTGGGAAGAGACTAGGGAGAGTTGGTCACGCCGCTTTACAGCCAGTTGATGTTCATGGATCCTTGTGGATCCTTTTCTCCCAGTCTGGTTGACATAGCATTCTCTGGCTGTAAAGCAGCATGACTAACTCTCCCTAGTCTCTACCCATGGAGATCGAAGGGGGCACAAATTTGACTGGGTATCAGTGAAAGTCCTGGCACAAATGAACACATGGCATGCAGGAAAATTCCTAGAAGCATAGTTTTCTGCAAACAATTCTGTAAACAAATCTGTAGACCTTAATCCTATTTATGAGCTGAAGCGGACAAAATTCCAGGCCACAATGCATGAAGTTCACCACACAGTCTATCACTGATGAGATTTCCTCCTCACATCACAATTCAGTTTCTGAAATAACATTGAATCAGCTGATTGAAAAGTATATAAAGGCCAAGCATTCAGAAGACACGCTACAGTTAACAGCGCACTGATGATATCTCCTCGTATGGTGATGAAACATTTGCAAGTAAATTACCAACTCAACCCAGTTATCAACCACCCGAGCTACCCACCTTCTGAACGATTTCCAGCAGCATTATTTTTCCCAGCCACTCCTTTAAAGGGCCAGCCAGCCGCTCTGCTTACAGCACCAGCTCTAAGTATGGGGTTCAATTCCCACCACTGTCTGCAAGGAATTTGTACATTGTCCCTGTGACTGTGTGCGTTTTCTCCGGGTGCTCCAGTTTCCTCTTGCATTCCAAAGATATCTGGGTTAGGGTTATTAAGTTGTGGGCATGCAATACTGGTGCCAGAAGCACAGCGACACTAGTGAGTTGCCCCATCACATTCCCGACACCAGTGGCATATTTTACCGTATGTTTCAATGTACCTATGACAGAGAAAGCTAAACTTTATCATCTTTATTGTGTACCTCAATTTTTTCTCTGTCTCTCACTCATGCTCCCTCTAATAGAGGGTGTTCACAGCCATTGGGAACTGCGCTGCCTTCCTCTCCAGCATTTACTGGTGCTGGGAGTACGCCTACGGAATTCCATCTTCTCCAACATTTTACATACAAACGGGTGCAATAACCTGATGTAGTGGCCTTTCCTAGATATTTACTAACTTTTGATTTTACTCTGTATCCTCCTTAAACATAAAACATCCATTAGATTCTCTGATAAAAGAAACACAGCAAAACTGAAGCAGGTACAAATCCAGAAAAGATATGAATATTGGATAACGTTGAGCAGTGTACGTAACGAGAGAGAAGAGTGCAAAGTAGTTCAAGGGTAAGTTGTACATATGTATAAATCTTGTGAAGTGCCAGGGTTAAAAGAGCATCCAGTAAAGCATGTGGGATTAAGAGTTTAGTAACAGAGGCATAGATGAGAAAAGCAACGAGTTTGTATTGAACTTCATAAGAGACTAGCTCTACCATTCTGAGAGTATTGCATCAAATTCTGGTCACTGCACCTCTGCAGAGACGTGAAAGTCAGCAAGAGGGTGCAGAAGAAATTGACTGGAATGGTGTAAAGTATAAAGTTAATTCAGCAGTACGTTACAGGAGACCGTTATTGGCCAATCAGCTGCTATAAACATATCCTCCTTATTTCCCAGAAGCCTTGAAACTTGTTATCCATCACATGCCCATCAAATCCCATTTTCATTGTTTTTGCTGTTATCCTATACTAAACAGTGAGTTTAGAGCAGCTAACTAAAGTTCCAGCATGTCATTGGGATGTGAGAGAGAGCTGGAGCACCTGGGTGTGAGGGAGTAAATGCAAACTCCTTACAGACAGTGCCTGTGGTCAGGATTGAACCCAGATCCCTATAGTAATGAGTTTGAAATATAGAACTCAATGCCTGTTGACTTCTTAAGGTGAAAATGGATAGCTGCTTGAGGGAAACTAACATGGTGATATACTGTATGTAGCTGGGAAAGAGACTGGATAGAATTCTGTGCAGGGGGCTGGCATGAGCTTGATGGGCAGATTGGTTTGCTGTGCCGAAAGAATTTTATTATTTTGTATCCTTGCCTCAGAATGTCAAAATTCTGAGAGGTATCAGTCTTTGGATATACTTGATATAATTGAAATACCGACACATCTTTTCTCCCAAGCACTGAAAATCCTGCTGATTCAAAATGTTTGTAATTTCCAGCTGGTATTGTGCAAGGGAAATAAGCCAAGCCATTGAGGCAGCAGATCTCGGTGCTAATAAGACCAACGCTTTTGTTATTGCCCACATTGCAGGATCCTGCCCCACTTTAAGTGAAATCCCATCCCTGTCTGCTTTCAGCCAAGCTTCTGAGAGCAAGATTAAACCTCCCCAAATGTTTTCAAACCTCACGACCTTATGAAATCTTTCTCATGGTTCAAAGGCCCCACGACATACTGCCGTGAGCTCTCCTCAATCTTCCTCCACGCTCCCAGTTGCGGTTCTGATGTGCTTTGGGTTATCATTAATTTTAACATGTGTTTCGGGCTCTGGAGGGGAAAATGCAATTTGATTAGATCGATGGTCCTACCATTCATTCACCAAGTGGATCCAGGTGCAGCCTCTCAAGCATAACTGAGATGCCGGTGCTGGCTAGGTGCACATAGCTCACTAAATTATGTATTACTGATGCTCAGACATTGCATGAAACCTTGATTTGTAATGCTTTGTGGCTGGAAAGGTCACCAGTGGCCTTTGTTTTCCTTGCTCATCATCATTCTCTGTCAAGATTATTGTAACCTCCACCGAGAGGGTGTTTTTATTGAATTCACTGAAAGATCAGGCCACTTTAGATTCCCTGGAAACTTCGGTTGCGTAAGTAACCACCTATCTTCGTGCACAGCCTGTGAACAAAGCGGTCACCCTTTTCCTTGTGACTGTGCACCTGGGAAGCGATGCAGTGGTCTTTGTTGAGGTTCATCCCGAGCAGTTGTGCCACACAGGATTCTGGTCTATAGACTGTACCGAGGCAAACGTTGGCCACTAGCAAGAGACATTTCAGTCTGCCTGAAACTTGTTGGTCTTCCAGTGTAAGGAAGTGTCAGTGTGTGCCTGCATATTGCTTGCTGCAGGAGTACACGCTGAGGACTCCCATCTTTGTGGGGGAGTCCAGGACTAGACTGGACTCAGAATAGAAGGACACCCTTCCAGGACAGAGATGAGGATAAATTTCTTTAGAGGGTGGTGAATCTGTGGAAGCCATGTTAATTGGGTATATTTAAAGCAGAAGTTGATAGGTTCTTGATTAGTAAGGGTGTCAAAGGTTACGGGAGAAGGCAGCAGAATGGGGTTGAGAGGTATAATAAATCAGGCATGATTGAATGGTAGGGCAGGCTTGATGGGCTGAATAGCTTCATTCTGCCCCTATGTCTTATGGTCCATGTCGGTTGACTCTTCACAAATTCCCATAAATACCAAATTCCGCTTATTTTACCTGCAACGAATTATTTTTGACATACCCATCAACTTGTCCCATCTCTGACCAACCCATTTGGTTTTTTCCATCCATCTACATGGGTCAACTTACAGTGACCAAATAATCTACTGGCATGCTTTTGAGATACAGGAGGGAACTGTAGTACAAGAAGGAAACATGATCACTGTAAATGTGCAGACTTCCAACCGATTGCACAGGAGTTTGTGATGGAAGGTGCAAGACAACAGCACTGCTGTTCTGCAGTTACGGATGTTCTGTAAGTTCTCAAAGGGTAGACTAAGAGTCAAATCTGGGGATAGATGATCATTTCCGAGATGAATGTGCAGAGGCAAGAGTGGCTTTGTTCAACATGGTGGATCTGGAAATCATGTAATAAAAATTGTTGAAGTGAACAACAGTTCCACCCCCGCACCCCACCCCTGGAAGTCTCCTTAAAATAAAGGCAGATATTCTGGAGTTTCTTATTTATCTCTCGGCATGTTGATTGTTTGCAGAATGATGTCATTGTTGCACAGGAACATTCCCTGACGTGGAGATGGTTGATGAAGTCAAATTCAAACTGGGGAAATATTTTAAACCTCAAATCTTGTGAATTCTTACTTCCTGTAATATAATTTGCAAACTTCTCAGTTTATCTCTGGGCGGTGGCGGGAGATATGATGTGATTACTAGAAGGTCAGAACAGAAATGACAAAAGTGCACAGTTGTGCGAGAAATGGTGAAGTTAGTATTGCAGAAGCAGGTGTTTGTTACGCTTCCTTCTTTTGCTTGCTCTAATCTGCAATTGTGGAATAGTTTTCTTTCAGCTTTATCCCAGTTAACAAATCCAAAAGAATTCTCCCACTCTGAAGCACTTAACCTTCAAGACATCAAAAGTTTGAGTGAACGCAATCTAGCAGGTTTGAATTCATTGTCTTCTGATTGAGAGAGTTGCAGCTCAGTTCTAGGTGGTTTGAAATAGAGATTTCTTTGACAATTTGAAACTGCCAGTCATACTAATGAGCTTCTCTGTATCCTTGGCCAGACCATAACCATTTCTTCATCTTTTTGCCATCGCATACTTCACTGCCCCACCCTCCCCCCATAAACTCATCTGAGGTAATTTGTCTTTGATGGTTGACTGGGGCTGATTCATAAAACACTTTACAAATAATGACGCTGTCAGCAACCAACCTGGCCTGAATTCACACCTTTATATTTACATTTAATTAGCCACAGTTTGAGGGTAATGGCAACTTTTATTGTGCATCCTCTGAGACAAACTGTGTACAACTCTGAAATAAAGCAACGTAAATCCAACAAGAACTCTTTTACTTTTATACTATCCCTCAAAAGAGCACGCTGAACTTCTAAAAACAATGCAAATACATCACTGGCAGTGCATTTAAGGACGTGCACGCCACAGTGTCTAATTAAAGATGTCTGCAATTTAAAAGCACTTGTGTTTGGTATGCCTGTGTAGAATTATATCCTCTCGTGTTAAAGTCCAGATGCGCCTTTAATCTAGAGGCCCGGCTCCAGAAAGCAGATGGAGATCAGTGCCATTGGAAACATGATGATCTGAGTGTGGTACTTAGCCCTTGACAAGAACACAACGGTTAAACTTAAGAAAGCAAAGGTATGGTGCCCCTTCATACTTTCCTTCCTGTCTCATTAGATTGTACCATTTGCACCTTATCCTTTAATTAATTTCAGTCCTGAAAGCTCTAATATCCCAAATATTCAGGTTTATACCAGAGTGGATTTACCTGGGAATGTTGACTATGTTTCTTTCTTCACAGATGCTGCATGAACTACTAAGTATTTCCTGTACTACTTGTTTTTACTTTGGATTTGCAGCACCTGCAGTTTTTTTTAATGCTTTTCAGTGTAGGGAATTGTCTTTGAGGCTTGTGGTCTTATTGAACTCAGTGCATCCTAAATTTAATACTATTTCGAGGGAGGGATTGTTGAAAGTCCAAAATTATATTTAAAATGTTGTCATTGCACAGGTAGAAAGTAGGATGATAAGGTTGGATGCTGTGGATAGAAATTTGATTGGCTGGGCAGTGGAACCTCACAGGCTGTCAAAACAACTGTACTTCTTGAGTTGAGCTAAGGGTTAAACATTTAAAAATGCACAGCTGATCGTCAAAGGAAAGCTAGATGTGTTTGCATAAATTTTTGCCTTTCATTATTTAAGGAAGGCAATGACCCGTTCATTTCAAACAGGTTGACAGCTGCTTGAAACAGCAGATGGAGGCATTTAATCTGAACATGCGAGTGCTTGTATCTAAATTACTGTACAATGTAATTCCAGTGTCTGAGCAATTGGTGTATTTCAGATGCCGTATCTCAAGTAATGTAATAATATTTTGCTGATCAATGCTAATTATATTGTTGCATCATGACCAACTAGAGATTGCCCTAAGAAGCTTCCTCTACAGTGCATTCAGAATTGACATCCCTTTAGAACAGAGATGAGGATTTTTTTTAGCCAGACAGTGAGTGCTGAATCTGTGGAATTGTCTCAGACAGCTTGGAGGTCAAAGTCACTGGGTTTTTTAAATTGGAGATTGATAGGCTCTTGATTAGTAAGGGAGTTAAAGGTTATGGGGAAAAGGCAGGAGAATGGGGTTGAAAGGGTCAGCCATGATGAAATAGTAAAGCAGATTCGATGGGCTGAATGGTCTTCTGGACCACAGAAATCCTCCGATCTTTTATAACAGCTGTATGCCATATTGTCTCTGATAAAATTTGTAGGATTTTCCATACATTTTTTTTTTTGCAATAACCTGGAGCAGCTTACTCAGAATTGAAGTTCCAGCAGATGTGTGTCAAGCTGCTGCTTAGCCACTCAGATGGGATATGAAGCAAGGCTAGGGATAGAAGAGACTGCAGATGTTACAATCTCTAGTGAGAAACAAACCTTCGTTCGAACTTTTGAGTCAGGCAGCATTTGTAGAAGCAGAGGGATGATCAGCTCGTCAGGTTCACCATTCACGCAGCAATCCCATTCCCCCACTAATTTCCCCTGTAGCTTACTCTTCTCCCCTTCCCACACAAAATGCTGGAGGAACTCAGCAGACCAATACCAGCATCTGCAGATTGGCCTGCTGAGTTCCTCCAGCATTTTGCATGTGTAGCTCGGATTTCCAGCATCTTCAGATTTTCTCTTCTCCCTTTCCCACTTATTTTACCATCCACTTTTCCAAAGTGGTCAGTTAACCTACCAACCGGCATGTCGTTGGGATGTGAGAGGAAATTGCCAGCCGGAGGGAATAAGCAGGGGAGTTACCCAATGCACCTGAAAGTGGCTGAAAAGTTCTTAATGTTGTGAAGTTGTGAAAAACTCTGTATAAATTTAAAACTGTTTTCTTTTCTGCTAATTATTTCTTGTTTTCTTTTGATAACAAAGAATTTGGGCACTATGTTCTCACTGTTTAGATAATGATTTTTCAATCTGAGATTGATGGCATGAAAGTCTTTTCTGTTTACTATCTGCAAGTCTTCAATGCAAAGTGAGTTTGTGGCAATTATAACACCCTAGTGAGAGTGGTACAGTTCTTAATCCTGGGCTAATTAGCAACTAAACAAGCAGTCTCACTCACTTAGGCCAAAGACTGTGGGGAAGATAAAAATACTACACAAATGTACTGAAGTGATGCTCTTAAAAAGAACAAGGCTCTCTACAAGATTCGTTGAGTTCCAGCTTTGGGTGTTGAATACTATACCTGCTCTGGAGTGCCCAGTGTTGGCACTGTACACCTGAGATACAAAGCAGTCTGTTTCTGGGGCTCGTTTTGTATGATTTGGGTAAATTTATATTGAGTGCATATTAAGAATGAAAGATTAATCTAACTGTTGAATCAAACAACAGTTTCCATCTTTATTGTTTTGGTTGCTCACAGATGGTGAGCTGTTTCAGCTTCTTGGCTGTTGAAATCAGCTTTTAAAAACTACTACGTTTCTAACCTTTGAGCAGATACTCGCACAGTGTACACTAAGCCAACTTCAGTTTGTTCTTCTGGTTATATACATTTATAAACTACTGTGCGTGACATTGAGCTCTCCTAAGGTGTGTCACAGCCAACGAAGCAGTTTTGTAGGTTAGTTACTAGTGAACTGTGTGAAGCAAAGCAATTTGTACCCAGCATGAATAACGTGCAGGAACGAACAGACAGGAAATGAATACCAGCTGGGTGATAATATTAGATGGCATTTGGGGGAGATTGGTATATCCATTCTTCAGTGCAGTGGGACCTTTGAATAAGGCGATGGGGTTCTGGTTTCACACCTTTTTTCACATTATAGCTCTTCACGCCTTTGGCAGTGCAGCACTCTCTCAAGACTGGACTTGGAATGTCAGCCTCCGGTCTTGGCTTTGTCCCCATGGCATCGTACCTCATAGGCACAGTTGCTACTGGGCTGCATTGAATATATTGTTTTGTGTGCATCTGATGCATCCTGTAGCTGTGAAATTTGCGAGCTCCATTCTGCCGTGGTGTTGCGTTGGCTAACCTTGGCCAGTCTAATGGTTCTCAGACACGGGGCACATGGCATACAACTGGAAACCTGAAAATGGGTGAGCAGTGGGTGGCAGCAAAGATCAGGATGCCCTGTTTTCTCATGAATCATAGACTGAGGGGAAGAAAGGCTGTTGAGTGTGCTGGGTCTGCTTCCCACATCGTCTTGGGCTTCGTGCTGTTGAATTCTGCATCAGTGGGCACTTGTTGTGTAGGTGTAAAGTAATTGATCTGAGTTTTTTCTCTCTCCATGGATGCTGCCTGACCTTTTATTTTTATTTCAAAATATCGTTTGAGTGTCTCAATGATTCCAGTAGGCATCTTCCATCTGGTTGTGTGGCACGGTAACACACGACCTTAAAAGGCTTTTACACTATTTTACATTCATTCGCGAAGGTAACTGTGGATTTGCTAGAATTTCTCCTCCTTCCTTCCTTCTGCTCCTTCACTTCCTTGTTGGGCAAATTTCCCTGGAAAATTCCATGCCCTGCTGAGATGCAGAATATGGATGGAAGATGCCCCAACGTGATCTAGAAGGGGCAACACAGCAAGTGCTGGAGGAACTCAGCAGGCCAGGGAGCATCTGTGGAAGGAAATGGACAATTGAAGTTTTAGGTTGAGCCCTTTCATCTAGACTGGGTGCTGCCACTCGCTGCCTTGAGTCCAGTCGTTAGAAGCGAGAAGTGGAGTTTCCAGGGGCAGTTTGTCTTGCATTCCTATATTCTCTCAAAGCTGCCATAATAAAGCTGTCATAAGCTGCTTATAGTAACTCATAAAGACGAGGAAGTCTGCGGATGCTGGAAATCCAAAGCAGCATACACAAAATGCTGGAAGAAATCAGCAGATCAGGCAGTATCTATGAGAATGAACAAACAGTCAACATCTTGGCCAGAGTTCCTTCTTCAAGTCTGGAAAGGAAGAAGGAAGATGCCAGAATAAAAAGGTGGGGGAGGGCAAGGAGGATAGCTGGAAGGTGATAGGTGAAGCTGGATGGGCAGGAAAGATAAAGGGCTGGAGAGGAAGGAATCTGATAGGTGAGAAGAGTGGACCATAGGAGAAAGGGAAGGAGGAGGGGAACCAGGGGGAGGTGATAGGCACACGAGAAAAGGTAAGAGGCCAGAGTGTGGAATAGAAGAAGAAGGGAGGGGGAGTAATTTTTTTTTACCAGATGTGGAAATAGATGTTTGTGCCATCAGGTTGGAGGCTACCCTGATGGAATACAAGGCCTTGTAGTAACTAATGGCTTCCATCTTGTACCCACTGTAAGAATAAATGAGAATGGTGGCCCAAGTAGTACTCTGCATGAGACTCTTTGAGGATCTAATGTTTGTTATTTGACTGAAGAGCAGAACCCGTTTCTGTACAGGATGTGAACAGAAATATTGTAAACCCATAAGATTGCTGAGTGCACATCAGGTTTTAATGATTTTTTTAGAGAGAGGGAATATTTATATTAGAGAGAGGGAATATTTATATTTCACCTACCAGAAAATCCTGGAGCCTCCTGAAGCAAGGCATAGCTGTTATGCTTTGTAACTCCAAAATATTAAACTGATTTAATGGAAAAGACAGGAGTCCAAAGTGTGAGGCATCCACGTATCATGTGGTAGCATCATGACTGTTGCAATTCACTGATTTTTACATATATTCTGCAATGGATTATTTAAATCAAGAACGATTAATCAACAATATATTTACAAGATTACTCAAATGTTATTGAAATAATAAATACACAACAATAGCCACCAAAGTCAAAGTGCCTCATAAAATTTCCTAAATTTGTTGGTTATATTTGAAGTAGCTTTTTGTTTATTTTTCATTTTCTGCCTTTATTAGTTTAATTTACCCAAAGAATTACCTTAGAACTACAGCAAAGACCTAACATTCAATGGTTTACTCTTCCATCCATGAAGGTGCTGAGCTTAGAACAACAGTAGCAGTTTGAATGATTCCATGAAAGGACATTGTGTGCCATACAAGTGTCCATTACCATGCAATCCTTTTGCATAGGAGGCCCAAGGCCTATGACCAATAGAATCACCGGTAAGAATTTAGCAAACTCAAAGTCCATCCCTCTCGTCACTCTGCTGTCAAAGTAAATTTATTATCAAAATACATATATGTCACCATATACAGCCCTGAGATTCATTTTCTTGTGGGCATACTCAATAAATCCATAGAATAATAACCATCACCGAATCAATGAAAGACTTCACCAACTTGGGTGTTAAACCAGAGTACAAAAGATAAGAAACTGCAAATACAAAAGGAAAGAAGTAATGACAATAAATAAGTAAGCAATGAATATAGAGAACATCAGATGAACAGTCCTTGAAAGTGAGTCCATTGATTGTGGAAACATTTCAATGAAGAGGCAAGTGAAGTTGAGTGAAGTTATCCTCTTTGGTTCAAGAGCCTGATGGCTGAGGGGTAATAACTGTTCCTGAACCTGTTGGATAATCCTGAGGTTCTTGTACCTTCTTCCTGATGGCAGCAGTGAGCAGAGAGCATGTGCTGGGTGGTGGGGTCCCTGGTGACGGATGATGTTTCTCTGCGGCAGCATTTCATGTAGATGTGCTCAATGGTGGGGAGGGCTTTACCCATGAAGGACTGGGCCGTATCCACCACTTTTTGTAGGATTTTCCATTCAAATTCAGCTCTCTTGTGTCTCCAGCAGAGGGCAAGTGTATGTTGTCGGCCCAGGTTCTGGCCCACTGTACAGGAGTTGGGTTGAGATACATGTTGGAAAAGGATGTTGAGGGTAGTGACAGGTTACAGTTGACTGCTGGATGGGTGTGAGATTGGGTTGCTGTCAGGGATAGGGATTATGCCAGTAGTCTGCTGTAAATGGAGGTGAGATGTACTCCCTGGACTTTTGGACTGTTGAGTCAAGCTTCCCTTAATCTGCACAGAATTGGGCGTCGTGCAATATAGCAAGGAGCTGCAGGCACTAAAAATCAGGTGTAAAAATGAAAAATGCCAGAGGTCTGAGAACATCTATGTTGAGGGTAACAGGGTCAACGTTTCAGATCAATGACTGATTGATCTGTAGTAAGTGTTATGGAGCAGCAAGCCTGCCTAATTGGCGCCAGAAGTGTTGCGACGCGTGCTGGCTATGCCCGGCACAATCTTCAGACTCTTCAGTCATTGATGCAAAACGACACTTTTCACTGTATGTTTTGATACGTGTGTGACAAATAAAACGAATCGCTAACTTTGACCTGAATCATCGCCCAAGCTGCTGAATTCATCCAACTTCATCTCTTTTTATTTCTGAAGTGTATTGTGAATGCCTACCTCTGAGCACAAATGAATAGACGTCATGGAAATGGTACCTGCAATTGCACACATCAAGGTTCCTCCCCAGCTTTGCATGTTCTTGGATGAAAGAAGATTATAGTTTTGGTAGCCCGCACAGTAAATCACTAGCCATAGGTTGATTTTCTCATGGATATTAATTAATTGTATCCATCAGAATGGTTTCATAGACATTCACTTCCTTGTCACTTCCTGAAATAGAAATTTAAAATATTGGTATGTTACCTCTACAACACAGTGCGGCATGCAATTTCACAAGTTGATTGTAATGACTGTCTATGCTGAGCATGTGCACTAAGGTTGTCCATTCAAGAAAATGTATTTGTGTTTGTCTACCTTGAAATTACGTGGTTATTTTTCCATTTTTATAAACAGAATGTACAAAATCCAGCATTAAAAAAAATATATATATCCTGCGGAACAGATTTGCTTTCTGTGCTTCATGAAACAAAATTGGAAACCTAATTATGGAACAGCATGTTCCCAATTTCGGCGCACTCAGACAACACAGCGAATCTGCCCACTTCCCCCGAGGTTATGAGAAATGATGAGCAGTGAAGGGATCTGAATAATACAAAATTGTATGTACTGCAAATCATTAGCTCTCCTTCTGTGTTTAATACTGGTGAAGTGTAAGGCCCCCAGTTTCAATTTATCCTTCTCTAGCAATTTGATGCTTCTACGGATGTAAATTTTGTCACGATATTCATGGATTAAAAACATCAATAAATGCATTTTAATGGTCCCTTCACCCATTCCTGTACTCACCATTACAGAGACCAATTGCTCCCCTTTATAACACCATTCCACGTACGTTGGCCTAAATCTGTCTAAAAATGCAATTTACTCATTTTAATTCCCTATCCCTTTATCTCACAGTTATAATTTAACTGGCAGTAAGGTATCAGTTTCTGCTTTACTCATTCCCTTGTCTATCCCCTCTTGCTGTCATTTGAAGTGCATTCAGTTTTCATTTTGTTAGAAACGTGACTGCTAATGAGCTCACTGCAAGCTGCCACAGAAATTATAAATTGTAGAAAGCACCAGGAGATCCCAGTAATGTGTCAAAGAGCAATCCCTGTAATTATGAACTTGTTCTGGCATCATTTCCACACAGTCACTCAACACTTTCTCTTTGGTGAGACCCAGTCGTTCTATAAGTGTCATGGTATTTCAGTGGATGTACAGTTCACAGTTTCTGTTGCAAGCTGGAGACCTCTCTGACAAAATCACCAAGACTGAGTCCCATTGTCTTCATCTAACCAAGCTGAACAGTTTGTGGATCTTCCTCACTCTGTACTCTGACTTGATGAAGAGTAATACACTTGTTTTTGCTAAGTCCATTCTGCGTAAGTGAAGAACGCAACAGGCAACAGACTGGAAAAGAAGCTGCACACACACAAAATAAGCAAGAGCATTGTCCCTGTCTTCTGGCAAAATAGTAGCTGTTTTTGGGCAATCATAATGAACAATGCGCTGTGAGACTCATTAGAATGATTACCATTAACACAAGTAGCCTCTTTTTTTCTTTATATAGTGAACTCACCACAATGTAATACTTGGAAAAGAGAAGAGAAATTTACATGCATATAGTGCCTTGAGCAAAGATAAATAACCCAAAACACCAACAGAATGTGAAAATAGGCCAAATGAGTCAGATGATCAGTCCCAGTTTTGGTCAGAGAGTTAGGTTTTAAGGAGGAAAGAGGTCACAAATTCGCGTGGGATGCCTGGTTCAGCTAAGAGTATGGACATCAGTGGTGAGTTGGAGAGGGGATGCAGACAATGAAGAGCAGAAGAAGAATTTTAAATTGAAAGCAGGAGACAGAGTGCAGTGAGCCAAAGTGAACTGGGTTCCAGCAGCATATTTTCAGTAAACCGCTCTATGAAAAAGTTGGAAGATGAGAAATTAGGTTGAAAGTTAGTAATGTTGAATGTTAAGAGTAATGAGTGAAGAGATCTGGGTTTAGGGGCTGTAATGGTTTCAGTGTCTCATCACTGAAACAAGTCAAAACCCTCCTCCAGCACAAGCAACTTCAGCATTGTGGCTGTTGTCATATGGCCGCTCAGTCTCCAGCAATAGTATTCAACCAGTTTTGCCAAATGTAAATTTTCCTCATGGTACTCGTGGAGCTCTATGCCATTAAAAATGACAGGGGATGTATGTCGGTTATCTTTACCAAGAGCAAGCATTTTTTTATTAGCTACAGAACTCAAATTCAGAGTTAAAGATGATTCTGCCCAATTTGTTTTCCTGAATGTTGTTGGTCACCCACTGCCAAACTCTGGAATGTAAATATTCCGAGCAAAACTAACTTAAGTTCCCCCTAGAGAAAGAAGATATCAGCTGTCGCCTTGAACAGTTAATCTTCATGTGTTGCAAATAGTTCTGCATGGCCTGACGAAGGGTCTCGGCCTGAAACGTCGACTGCACCTCTTCCTAGAGATACTGCCTGGCCTGCTGCGTTCACCAGCAACTTTTATGTGTGTTGCTTGAATTTCCAGCATCTGCAGAATTCCTGTTGTTCTGCATGGCTGTTGCTTGGGAAGTTCCAGGACTTTAACCTGGCATTGAAGAGGCAGTGAGAAGTTTGAGGGGATCCTGCAGATAGTTGTGTCCCCCATCTTAACACTTCCAAATAATGGATGTTGCAGGTTTAGAAGATTATGTCAAAAAAGCCTTTCTAAGTTGCTGGCATGCAATCTATAGATGGGACACAGTACACCAGTGACAGAGAGAGTGTTTAACCCTCTTCCCTGTCAAGCACATAAATTTATTCTGTTGTATCGCTGAACCAAGTGGAGAGCATTCCATATCTCCCTTGTCGCTGGTACAAAGGTTTTGGGGAGTCAGGAGTGATTAATGTATTTGATACAGTTTAAGCATTAAAAAGGAATCATGTGGTCAGTGGAGCAAAGTGGGGTTGAGGTAAAATCTGTGATTTTAGTGAATGTTGGAGCAAATAAGAAGGGCTGAATGGCCTGGCCCTGGCCCTGCTTGTTTTGTCTGAGAATGCTTGTATGAGCCACTTGCTTCAGGTGATGGACCTTCCACGTGTGGGCTGTGCAATTGTGTAGCCTTTGATCATTAGGGAGATGCCACTTTCATTTCCATATTTGTACAGGATGGAGATAGAGCTTAGAGACATGGGGTCATGATAGTAAACTTCCCCTCAATGTGGGATAAACTAAAGAGGTGGCCATTGACCTCAGGAAGTGGGGTAGTGCTCTTGACCTGCTTACATAGTGCTGAGGTTGAGAGGGTTGAGACCTTTATGGTCCTAGGCGTGAATATCACCAATAGCCTGCTCACCAGCACCTCTTCTTCCTCAGGTGACAAAAAATTCAGCATTCCTCCACCTTTTTATTCTGGCATCTTCCCTCTTCCTTTCCAGTCTTGAGGAAGTATCTCGGCCTGAAATGTTGACTGGTCATTTCCATGAATGCTGGCTGACCTGCTGACTTCCTCCAGCATTTTGTGTCTTTTGTATTGGATTTCCAGCAACTGTAGAGTTTGTTGTATTTAAAATTTGGCGTGTCCCCTCAATCCTCACCTTTCTTTTATATAAGATGACCCATCTGGATGTTTCATTCCTCGGTACGGCAGCTGCTATACCTGAGACCACAAGAAACTGCGGAGAGTTGTGAACGCAGCTCAGCACTTCCTGGAAGCTAGCCTCCCATCCATGGACTCCGTCTGGACTTCTTGCTACCTCAGTAAAGCGGCCACATAATCAAAGACCCCATCCTCCCCAGAAATTCTCCCTTCTCGCCCCTCCCATCAGGCCCAAGATACAAAAGCCTGAAAGTACCTTCCACCAGGTTCAAGGACAGCTTCTATGCCACTGTTATACAACTATTGAATGGTCTCCTATATGAAAGGATAAACTCTCGACTGTGCAATCGACCTTGTCATGGCCTTGCACCTTAATGTCTGACAGCACTGTACTTTCTCTGTAACTATATTAGTTTGTTCTGTATTTTGTTCCTATTTTCCCCTGTACTACTTCAAGCTGCACATGTGATGAGATGATCTGTGTAGATGGAATGGAAAGAGAAGTTTCACTGTACCTTGGTGCGTGTGACAATAATGAACCAATTCCAAATTTCACTGTTAGGCTCCAGAAAGATAAAGTAATGAGGAGAATTAAATAGTTACTGTAGCTCCGGACCACTATGTGCCAGCACCACCATTAAGATGATAATGCTACTCCTGCCTGTGTTAGATGTCCACAGGAAGTCCCAAACAGCTTAACGGCTAATTATGCAGTTGGAGGTATATTGTTATAAAGTACATGTGTTACAAAATTCTAAGATTGTGCGCAGACAGCAATCAAATAATCAGTAGATAATTTGCTTGGGAATGTGTTCGCAAAGGGATAAATTTTAACCAGAAAACCAGTAGGAGGTCCCATCATATTCGAGCAATTTCATGGGATATTTCACACACTTTTAAACAGGCAGACAATCTGTAGTTTAATATTCTAAGTACATTTATAATCAACGTATGTATACAGAATACAACTCTGAGGTTCATCCTCCTGCAGGCAGCGACGAAACGAGGGAACACCATGGAACTCGTTCAAAATCAAACACCAAACACGTGAAAAAAAAGGAACAAATAACGCAAATGGCAGAAAGCAAGCAAGCAAACAACACGCAGAATATCAGCGCCAAACCAGGAGTCCAGAAGTATTCAATTTAGCTTAGTACCGTTCAGCTCTGCTGCTGTACCAGTCTTCACCGAGCTGCCCCAGTCCTCACTGATCGCCCTGATCAAACCACTCAAAAACGGCAAAACAGAGTAACCAGACTCCAGAAATACATGCTACATGAACCTCAAGGTTCCCCAAAACAAATCCACTGCCACGAGTCTTGCTGATCGAATCCTTGCAACATGACACACGACTCCTGCACTTTCCTCCGACAGCAGCTAGCGCGAGGGAGGAGAGGACTTGTCAAACACAGGTAGGCAGCGCCGAACACCCACCCATACTCCACTCTCGTCTTCGTCAACTTCCACCTTGCTCAAAGCCTCAATCGGAGAGCCGCGTCCATGCCACTAGGGCGCACACTCTGTGCCCAACCTCATCAAACTCCCTTGGGGATACCAAAGCGCCAGATCGCTCAATCAGCCCAAAAAGACACCATCAAAATGTAAATCACAGGTTCTAATCACACACAGCTTAGTAGTAGAATCACATTTGAAAAAAGTAAAAGAAGTAGTTTTGTGAACTGTCTGCAAGACGTTGTCGTTGGTCAAGTTGTTCGCAGGTACCATCTTACATTTCTATCTCATCCAACCCAAGGACATCCTCATTGGAGCATCCTCCAGCATGGATGCTACTTCATTTCTGAAGTTGTCTTAGACTTGCTCATGCCATTTCTGCGCACAGCAACCAACACTGCGTCCATCCCTCTAGTATGCCATCAGTCACCATGTGTTACGGCCCCTGTACCTTATTCGCTTCACGTTGCCCATTGAATAAAATATTAAAATCTCATTTTAATATAAAAATGGAAGTTAAAGAAGGCTAAAATGATTGATTTAATCTTATTCAATCAAAATCTCTGCACATCTAATTAAATAGTGAAACACTTTGGGGGAAAAAAATCAGTAGAAAATTGATTCTTCGGGGTGTTGACGTTGGAACATGGAGGATGAGAGATGTACTGGGAAACATGATATTCTATACAGATACGTTATATGTGGGAAAAAAAATGAAGCGTTCCATTTTAGTCAAAGAAAAAGCAAAGGTAATTTTAGCAGAACCCAGATGCCTGGCAGAGAGGCTGAAATGCATCTTGGGAGTAAAGAGACCTCTTGAGCATCAAGGGAGATTCTGTTATGACCAGAATACTGGGATATTCATGGGTAACAGCCAAATATAAAACAAATTACCTGATTATGTTCTTAATACCATTTCAGGGGTCTTCCTACATGAGAATTAATTGCCATGTTTCCAACATTAAACCACTGCCTAATTTCAAGAAGGTAATGACTTTTATACTCTGAAAATCCCAAATCCAACAAAGTTAGTGATAATCAGGGTGTACAAAAGACATTACGTGATGGCACACCTTCCTGATGCGTTATGTTCAGAACACTGGGGCTGGCACTGTGTCAGCCAGTGAAAGGAGGGTCAGAGAGGGCAGACAGACATTGTCAGGACTGGAAATCTCATGAGGCAGAGAGTTATCTTTATCTCAAAATGGAGCATCTGCCATCTATGCTATGACATGAGGGCCAGTATCCCAGAAGACATGAACTCATTAACCTGACTACCTAAGAATCTGTTTTTGTTAAATACATGCAGAAGTACATACTGAATATGAATTAAAAGCCAAATGGGTGTCACCTATGCCCTACATAACTGAAGCATAATCTAGGCATGTTCAGATTGTTCACCAGCAATAAAACTTTCAAAATTACAGGTTTTCCCCGCTATCCGAAGGTAGAGCGTTCCTATGAAACGGTTCGTAAGCCGGAATGTCGTAAAGTGAATATGCAATTGCCATTTATTAATATGAGAAAAATTTTGAGCATTCCCAGACCCAAAAAATAACCTACAAAATCATGCCAAATAACACACAAAACCTAAAATAACAGTAATATATAGTAAAAGCAGGAATGACATGATAAATACACAGCCTATATAAAGTAGAAATACTTTTCTGCAGCACTGTCTAGTGCAGCGAAAATCTCACGGAAGCGCTCTCGGCAGAAATACTCTCTCCAGTAACCTTTAAGCTATGAAGCTGCCAAATCATACCAAATAACAAATAAAAATACACAGCCTGTATAAAGTAGAAATAATGTATGTACAGTGTAGTTTCACTTATCTGAATCGGGAAGACTCCAGTAAATTGTAATTTCGTCACAGTTAAACACTTGCTTATACGAATAACCACCTGATGCAATCGGCAATTGCCTCTGATCTGGGCCGACATTTACGTGCCGGGAGGCACCTAATTAATTAGCTTGTTTATTTAAGCTTTTTTCTTAAAGATGTGCTGTGTGCATCCTGACTACCGCTGCACCACTGCATTCTTTGCAACAATGTATCGGTCCACAGCCCGGAGGTTGGGGACCACTGCTTAAACTATGAAGCTGCTCTCACCTCAGAAACCGATCAAACCACCCATGACTACCTTTAAATTCCACTTTTGCAACATTTTCATCACCATCATCCAGTGCTTTCTGTTTCAGCTTATTAAAAAGACTGGCTGATTTCTCTTTAAGTATAAGGAAACTTAACGGAACACCACGCTTTGTACACCCATCAATCCACTCAAGCAATAGACTTTCCATTTTATCCATTATTGGATGCCGACTAAGAGAGACCACTTTGCTACGAGCAGAACCAGCAGTAACTTTGGCAGCTTTCAAGATTCTTTCTCTCTGCGTATAAATAGTGCAAATGGTGGATGCAGGCAAGTTCAATGCGCGGACAACATCTTTACTTCGTTCACCACGATCGAAAAAAATGTCTAGTTTTACGCTAAGTGTAATACCCTTACGAGCTCTTTTAGGCTTTACCGGTACCTTAGAATTCATCTCGCTAACGGATGCACAAAATAAATCGAGATAAAGCATGTGTTTAAGCAATACTGGCTGGAATGTAATTCCAGGGTAGAAGCTTGGCTGTTTAGGCGTGTGCTGCCTTTTTTCATAACATTGAAAATACCCTCTGTTAGCGAAAACAGGTAACTAATGTAGGTCTTTCGTAACAGCGAGGTGTCGTAAAGCGAACATTCAGAAAACAGGGGCCACCCTACTTTGATGTATTTGCATGCTTGTCTTATGTGGATAATAAACAAAAGCATCAAACATGGTAGTGTTCAAGGACATCTTAAGTCTCTCACTGCTGCTGTTGGAGGTTGCCACCTTCTTTAAAAGGGCAACAATCATACCATTGTCCAAGAAAGAGCAGGATGTGCTGCCTTAATGACTATCATCTAGTTGAATTCACATCTACTGTGATAAAGCATTTTGAGAGGTTGGTCATGGCCAGAATCAACTCTTGCTTAAGTAAGGACCTGGACCCACTGCAATTTGTCCATCGCCACCACAGGTCTGCAGTGGATGCAGTCTCACTGGCTCGCCACTAAACTTCAGATCACCTGGACAATAGCAAATCCTAGATACTTCAGGCTGCTGTTTATCGATTACAGCTCAGTGTTCAACAAAATCATACCCTCAGTTCTACTTCACAAGCTTCAAAACCTGGACCTCGTTACCTCCCTCTGCAACTGGATCTTTGAATTTCTCACTGAGAGATCACAGTCAGTGCAGATCGGACATAACACCTCCGCGCTGACAATTAACATTGATGCACAATAGGGAAGTTTTGCTTAGCCTGTCTATGATTGTGTGCCAGGCACAGCTCAAATGCCATCTATAAATTTGCCAATGACATAACTCTTGTTGGCGGAATTTCAGATGGTGACAAGGAGATGAAGGCATACAGGAATGAGATAGGTCAGCTGGTTGAGCAGCGTCACCGCAACAACTTTCACTCAACCTCATTAAGATCAAGTAATTGATTGTGAACTTCAGAAAGGTGAAGTTGAAGGAACACACACCAGGCCTCATCAAGGGATCAGTGGTGGAAAGGGTGAGCTTTTCATCTCTCATGGGCCCAGCATATTGATGCCACTACAAAGAAAGCATGACAATGCTATATTTTATTAGAAGCTTGAGGAGACTTAGTATGTCACTTGTAAATGTCTGTAGATGTACTAAGGAGAGCATTCAAACTGGTTGTATCACCATGTGGTATGGGGAGGGTGGAGGGGGTGGGGGGAGCACAGCACAAGATCAGAAAAAAACTGCCAATAAGTTGTAAACTCAGCCAGCTCCATCATGGGCACTAGCCTCCCCAGCATCGAGTACAACTTCAAAAGGCGATGACTCAAAAAGGCAGCATCCATCAGTAAGGACCCCCATCACTCAGGACGTGCTCTCTTCTCATTGCTACCATCAAGGAGGAGGTACAGGAGCCTGAAGACACACACTTGATGTTTTAGGAACAACTTCTTCTCTCTGCCATCAGATTTCTGAATGGTTCATGAATCCATAAACACTACTTCACTATTGCTTTTCCTTTCCTTCTCTTTTGCACTACTTATTTAATATTTTATATATATTTCTTATTGTAATTTAGTTTTTTTCTTATTATGTATTGCAATGTACTGGTGCTACAAAACAACAAATTTCACGAGACATTTCACGAGATATTAAACCCAATTCTGATTCTGAGATCCCTCTGTATGTGCACTTTCTTGCCATTTGCTAAAATGCTTTTCTTCCCGCAAAAATGTAGTGTTTTATTTTTATCCATAGTATAGTCTATTTGCTTGTTTTCGTAACGACCTTATTTCTTTCATCGGAGAATGGGCAAAGATGGAATACTGTATAGGGAAGTGTAAGGTCTTCGGTAAAGAAATAAAGGCATAGAATATTTTCTAAATAGGGAGACTTTTCAGAAGTCGGGGTGCAAATGGACTTGGGAATCCTAGTGCAGGATTCTTTAGACGTCAACTTGCAGATTGCATCAGTAGTAATGAAGTCAAGTGCAATGTTAGCATTCATTTTGAGAAAGCTAGGATAGAAAATCATCAAATTAATGCTAAGGTTTTATAAAGCATTGGCGAGACTGCACTTGCAGTATTGTGAGCAGTTTTGAGTCCCATATCTAAGAAAGGATGTGCTGGCATTAGAGAGGGTCCAGGGAATGTTTATGACTAAAAAACCGGGAATGAAAGGGTTAATATATGAGAAGCATTTGATGGTTCTGGGCCTGTACTTGATGGAATTTAGAAGAATGAGGGAGATTCTCATTGAAACAAACTGAATATTGAAAGGCTGAGTGAGGACGTGGAGTGGATGTTTCCAATAATGGGAAAATTCATTGCCTAAATATACTTACATATGGATTCATCTGTCTGGATGGTACGCAGGCAAAAGCTGTTCTCCGTATTTTGGTAATCTGACCGTAATAAACCAATTACAAATTCCTGCCAATCATCAGTTCACACTAGTACATTATCCCTGACCACACCAGCACATAAGAAGCTTCTGCCATTAAAAATGACCACTTGCTTCACCCTTGTGGTTTGGAGAAGGAAATCTAAATTGTTGTGTCAGATGTGCTTCCAGCTGTGCTCTATTATAGTTGAATTCGCATTACAGCATCGGGCTAGTCAGTAAAGACCAGTTTTGTCAGATGCCACAAATAAATATAATGTATTATCTACATGGAGATATTTTCAATTCGGGAGCTGCCAGCAGATATTTCTTTAACAACCCTGTATGCTCAAAAAATGGTGATTGTGGAGGAGCAGTGAGTTAGAACATGCATAACCTATTGCCACAGTGGCCT
The DNA here is from genome assembly GCF_030028105.1 of Mobula birostris. Taxonomy (NCBI): domain Eukaryota; kingdom Metazoa; phylum Chordata; class Chondrichthyes; order Myliobatiformes; family Myliobatidae; genus Mobula; species Mobula birostris. The sequence goes on along the minus strand of NC_092378.1, from coordinate 45,791,817 downwards.
GATTGATTACTGTCTGTATCCAGAATTAGGTAGAGTGATGCCTGGTACTGCAGTCCAATGCAAAACTACACCTCTGATCTGCTACTTGTTTACTCTTTGAGCAATTATGAAATCCTGTTAAATTGTAGTCCTGTCAATCATTTAATATAAGGGGGGTGCCTCTGGAATATTGATCCCAAAGCTTCTACATTTATCTCTTGGAGCATATTATTTCAGACCATGGTGTTCAGTAACTTAATTAGAACTCGTGCACAACTGCCCCAGAACTGAGGCTGCTTTAAAAGCAGATGAGGTCTGCCTGAGGCACAGTACAAATTGGTAGTGTAAGGTGGGGATAAAATGTGTTGCAAGGGCTCCACTCTGACTTAGTTAGAATCTGCTACTTTTTCTTTTAATCTTGGTAGAATAATTTATTTTGGTTGTCAATCAGCAGCTTCTTCCCAAGGCTGAGCCGGCCAGTGTAGTAACACATTTCATATGGAGAGGATTGGGAATAAAAGGTCCAACTGTTTGATTGTGAGTGATATAATGAAACCAGGGAATGTGCCCATTTGTAAACAGAATCAGACTTTACCAAATGATTTAGCCAAACTCCACCAATCCATTGGATGTTCCAGTAAATGCTCTCCTTAGTTATGATATCCTTCAAGCAGAAGAGGGGTAATGAGAAAATTGACACAAAGGCACCCAGCAAAAGATCCACAAAGGGCATGATTAATTGGAAATTTCTCCCAACAAGTCTGATTTAGTTAGAAGTTGGATTTAGTGTTAAATTGTGGTGACAGCTACATAATATCACTGATGAAATCCAACACACTGCATGGTGATGTTTTCTTTTTCTCTGCAGAGTGACAAGTGACAGATTGAAGTGACGATAGGAATTACAGAGAGCAGTCACAATCAGTGTTGTTCTGTGGTGCTTCAGAACTGCTGCCTTTTAATTCAGAAATAGAGATGATCGGCTCAATTAAACCAGAGCCTGAATGAGATGATGTGAAGAGAGAATAGCGCTCTTGAATTACAGGAAATATTTCATGGGAGAATTGAAGCGCTAATCTGCCAGTGATTGCAAATTATGATGTGAACAACTAGAAGTTCTTATTTTCAGTTCGTGAACTTAGTGCAGAAGAAAGATAGTTGCTCAGTACATTATACTACCCAAGGTTCTAACAGAGAAATTCTCCCCAGGACTGTGTGGTAACCAGAATCTCTTTCTCATGGCCAGTCATGAGTGTGTACGGAAAGTTAAAGGTGCCTGCTGCACTCCTTGGAGAGCGTTCTCTCCGTAATATGTACCCCTCACTTTTTTTTGATTAGATAGTAATTGTTTAGGACAAACAGGAGGTTGATTTGATGTTTGTATGGTTGATAAAGAATAAGGATGTTTAAAATGATTTTAGGATTAATTTTGATAGGATCATAGAATAATTCAGTCCATAAAATGTGCTTGCTCTTTTGAAAACTTGTTGTGTTAGTTTGATTTCCAACCTTGCCCTAACACCACCACCACTCTTTCTGTATAGTTGTGCAGTTTTTTTTCCCTTAACTACATACTTCTAGAATTATACCACACATACTGCTAAAAAAAAAATGCATTCCCTTCCCTGTAGTGACTTTGTAAAGCATCACCTAAAAGTACTGCAAAGTTATGGAAGAAGGTCTTGTGGTTGAATGAAACTAAAGTGGAACTTTTTGGCCTCAACACTAAGCGGTACGTGTGACATAAATCTGATGCAGCACATCAGCCAGGTAACACCATCCCTACTGTAAGGTATGGTGGACGTAGCATTCTCATATGGGGATGCTTTTCAGCAACAAGGACTGGAAATTAGTCAGGATGGCTGGTTGCTACAATTTTGCAAGGAGGAATGGGCAAATCTTGCTCTATCATATTGAGCAAAGCTAATGGAGATTCATCCAAAAGGACTATTGGCTATAATAGCTGTGAGACGTGGTTCAGTTAAGTACCGAGCAAAGGATAATGAATACTTCTAAACTGCTGATATTTCAGTTTTTGAATTTTTAGTTTTTTATCTTTACAATTATCCCTGTTTTGGGGCTCTACTGTGAAAAAAGCGGCATGTGATTCACAAATAAAAATTCTCAGTTAAATTGATCGAAATCGCCAGTTGTACTATTTATGTGAACAAAGGGTTGGGGGTAGAATTATTTACAATGCACTGTATAGCATCAATTTACCTCTTCCAGTTAGCTTATCAAAATAACTTAAATATATTGGATGTGCTTATATATTTTAATTCTAACAAGAAATGTAGAAAAAAACAGACACACACTGTGAGAACATATTCAACTGGTATAATTCTTTTTCTAACCAAATTGCATTTGTACATGATATCTCTCTAGCTCTGTTTCTCTGTCTCTCTACCCTTCTACCCCTATCCCTATCTCTCTCTCTCTCTGTCTGTCTCTCTGTCTAGCTCTCTCTCTCCATCTTTCTCTCTCCACCTTTCTCTCTCTTCATCTCTCTCTTCATCTCTCTCTCTCCATCTCTCTCCATCTCTCTCTCTCCATCTGTCTCCATCTCTCTCTCTCCATCTCTCTCTCTCCATCTCCCTCTCCATCTCTCTCTCCATCTCTCCCTCTCCATCTCTCTCTCTCCATCTCTCTCTCTCCATCTCTCTCTCTCCATCTCTCTCTCTCCATCTCTCTCTCCATCTCTCTCTCCATCTCTCTCTCCATCTCTCTCTCTCCATCTCTCTCTCCATCTCTCTCTCTCTCCATCTCTCTCTCCATCCTTCTCTCTCCATCTCTCTCTCTCCATCTCTCTCTCTCTCCATCTCTCTCTCTCTCCATCTCTCTCTCCATCTCTCTCTCTCTCTCTCCCCATCTCTCTCTCTCTCTCTCTCTCTCTCTTCTCCCCTCCATCTCTCCCTCTGTTTCTCTCTCTCTCTCTCTCTCTCTCTCTCTCTCTCTCTCTCTCTGTATCTCTCTCTCTCTATCTCTCTCTATCTGAACCAGTCTAGCCATTCTCCTCCAACCTCTTTTAACAAGGCACTTTCCCCCCACAGAAATGCTACTCACTGGACGTTTTTTGTCGTTCATGTAAACTTTGTAAACTAGAGACCGTTGTGCTTGAAATTCCCAGGAGATCATTTTCTGAGATAGACAAACCATACTGTCTGGCACCAACAATGAAATTCGGTCAAATTCACTGAGATCATATTTCTTCCCCATTCTGATGTCTGGGCTGGACAACAACTGAACCTCTTGACCATTCCCATGTGCTTTTATGCTTTGTGTTACTGCCACATGATTGACATTAGATATTTGCATTAATGAGCAGGTGTGCACTTTTATCTACTGAGTGTATATTTGCACACAATCTACTGATTTTTCTGGTGGAAAAGATTTACATTATTTACTGAATTACCCAACTGATTTTTTTCTATAATTCTTTTAGATTCTTAATGAAATTGCATTGTTGGTCTGTATTTCTCAACTTGAGGAAGGTGTGGCTTTAAATCTCTCTGATTTGTCCCCTCAAGCTTTAAGCCATTGTGGAATGCCGTGTTATTTTGCACTTCAGCAAGAATGTCTGTTAATTGATATCTCTTTGTTAAGCCTGAACATTCCTGTAATAATTGATTCAATGCTTTACAAATCTCATTGACCTCTCTCCTGCATCATTTGATATTGGATGCTTTAGTGAAATGTGTGCGTGTTAGCACATTTTTGAATAAACAACAAATAGAAATGAATGAAACTGAGGACCACTATTGCTGGTATTGGATAAGCCATGATATGGTGAAATAGATCTGAATTCTTCAGAGGTTATTGTGTAGCCCAGCTGGATCTATTAGATTTCTCCCTGACCTGTTTGAAGTGACTGTCTCTGTGCATTGAGATGTTCACAGTTCCTTCATCACAATAATCAGCGCATGTCCTTTGGAACAGTCTCACTGCCCACTTCCAATGCTGACCAGTCTCCATTACGTCAGTGGTTATTGCTTCTGCCTGAAGCATCAGTTTCAGTGTATCTCTTGTATCATTGTAACCACTTCCTAAACTCTCCATACGTCAACCACTTGCTTTTGCTGTTTCTTGCCCAAATTCCATCATTGTATCTTTCTTAGGTAATAGATGAAATGGGGTCGGCTCAGCAGCTAGATGGCGAATTTCCAGCATGGCACTGGACCATGCCTTAGATGAGCTTCATTTGTCATGTGTATATCCAGACGTCGCAACATACAGTGGAATGCGTGGCTTGTGTTTGGGGCAGCCTTTAAGTGTCGCCGTGCTACCGGCACCAATATAGCATGCACACAACTTACTAACCCTAACTGCTAAGTCTTTAGAATGTGGTAGGAAACTGCAGCACGAAGAAGAAACCCACACAGTCACGGGGAGAACGTACACACTCCTTACAGATAACAGCAGGAATTGAACCCCAATCTTACCACTGGCTCCCACTTCACTTCAAATTTCATTTCAAATAGGTCAAGGAGAAACCTAATGGATCCAGCTTTAGTATATAATATACTATTGACAAATTGAAATCTATTTCCTCATATCATGCCTTGGAATGATGTGAAGCTCTGTATAGTTCTCTCTCCACTTGTAATGTCTTAATAACTGCTTCCAGTTTTCTTCGGTTGAAATCCATTTGCACCTGCCTTAGCCCAAAATAAATGATATTTAATACAAATGGACGCTTGCATCTTTTGGCTTTCTGCTTGAAAGCTTCTGATATTAAGTTAATATGACCATTGGTTCACCATCTTGATTGCACGCCTTGCATTATATTATCCATTGCAGCTTGAAACAAGACCCCCAGCAACAATTTAACATGGTAAGATGGTTTGATGTAGGGTTCAAGATCCTTATATCTGGTGTAAAGGCAGGTTATGCAAATGATTCTTAGCAGGTCAGATAGCATCTGTAGAGGGAAGAACTTGCAGTTACATTTCAGTTGAATGATTAGTTAGGGTGTCAAAGGTTATGGGGAGAAGGTAGGAGAATGGGGTTGATGAATTAGATCAAATAGCCTAATTCTGCTCCTTTGTCTTAAAGACCTTTTGACAGAACTTGGAAAGAACTATGAGTGTTAATTGCCATATATTGCTGTCTGGCCTTACCCATGTTCAACTGAGCACATGATATGTCAGATACAGTCTAGTGAAAATTTGGGTTCTTGGTAGCTTTGTGCATAGATCTTGTGAAGTAGATACTAGGTGTTCCGATTCAGTGCAACCTTGTAATCACCACACACTCAACTTGTATTTTACACTTTCTGTACAACTGTAAGCCCAGTTCCTTTTCACAAGAACTCTATTTGTTCCAGTTTTTGAATCCTGCTTCCATCCTGTTTCTTCAGTATTTGCAGTAGACAAATAAAGTAAATTGTCTTAATGTGGATAAGGATATACTAATGTGCAGTGACCTTGTAGACCTGCTTGGACATCTGCAGGTTTTTCTAATTGTATATGCATGATATTGAACCATCCATGCTGAACTATCTTCTCAGTCTGACGTCATTTCTCTGAACCAGTTTTTGCTCATCAATGTTGATTTCCGTTATCAGTTACAGCCATTGGTTTTATTGACCATGGTGACATTTAAAACATTTCATTTGAGCTAAAGACTTAAATACTTTGCCTAAATATATTTTCATATTCATAGGATCAGAGTGAAATGTGTTTCTATCATTGAACCAACCACTGCTGTGCTGATGCACCAGTTGATGCTCTGACTAGTTAACCATAAAACCACAAGACATAGGAGCAGAATTAGGCCATTTGGCCTATTGAGTTTGCTCCACCATTTCATCATGGCTGATTAAATTTACCTCTCAGCTCCAATGCCCTGATTTCTCCCCATATACCGTCATGACCTGACCAATGAAGAATCTATCAATCTCTGCCTTAAATATACATAAAGACTAGGTCTACAGAGCTGCCAGTGGCAACAAATTTCACAGATTCATCACTCTCTGTCTAAAGAAATTCCTCCTCAACTCCATTCTGAAAGGACGTCTCACTATTCTGAGGCTGTGTCCTCTGGTCTCAGACTCTCCCACCAGAGGAAACATCCTCTCCACAACCACACTATCTTGGCCTTTCACTATTTGATAGATTTCAATTAGGTCACTCCGCATCCTTCTGAATTCCAGCGAATACAGGCCCAGAGCCATCAAATGCTCTTCACGTGACAGAATCCTGGAGTCATTGTCGTGATCCTCCTTTGAACTCTGATCAATTTCAGAATGCCCTTTCTAAGATAGGAGACCCAAAACTGCTCACAATACTCCAGCTGAGGTCTCACCAGTGCTTTATAAAGTCTCAACATTACATCCTTGCTTTTATATTTATACATTTGTGTCAAAGTCCATGGCTGCTGGTGGAGTAAATGACACATAAATGCAAGTCTTTCTGTACACACTAGTGTCAGCACTGCATCCTATACCATTGGCTGTGGAAACTTCCCCTCTGTGACAAAATCCCAGAGGTTGTTTTAGTTCACTGCCTTGACCTCACATGCATAGCAAAGACATATCCTTTGCTTCTCTGGTAGTTAAAACGTTTTGTCCCGTTATGTGCTATGTGGTGAAAAGCTTCTGCTACATTTATAGCAACTATTCTGGCCCATCTCACCCAATCATTTCAGATTCTGCTTTGAAACTCGTACCTTTTCTAACGCTCAGAACCTTTCAATGTGCATGCCACATTTGTCCAACTTCACACAGTTTAGCTTGCTTTATTTTAATTAAGGCCACACTTCAGTTAAAATAGGGCACAAGGGAGTACAAGACCAGTGTGTTAATCTTCTTGATGACAGCATGTGTAGTTTTATTTTCTTGAGCCACACATGTCCCAAAATAATCCTAACCTCAGTACCAAAAGCAACACAGAGCTTAGGTAGTCAGGATGCACAACTGCTCCTTCCTCTCCATCATTCTCAACACAGGTGACCCACAGGGCTGTCTGCTGAGTCCTCTGCCATACATCCTGCTCACACACGACTGCATGGCCAAACACCCAGATAGTCCATGTTGTCAAGTTCGCCAGTGACATGACAGGTGGTGGAGTTCATCACCAACAACGAATCAACAGCCTACAGAGAGGATGTGGAAGAGCTTGAGGCCTGGTGCCAGGCAAATAACCCCTTTGTCAATGTCAACAAAACAAAGAGGATGCTTATCACCTTCAGGAGAGCTCGCAGCACTCACAACCCTCTTTACATCAGTGGCACAGCCGTGGAAGCTGTGAGCAGTTTCAAACTTCTTGGGATGCACATTTCGCACAAACCCTCATGGTCCTAAAACACATCCTACACAATCAAAAAAAGCTCCCAAATGCCTCTCTTTTCAGAAGAGGCTGAAGAGAGCTGGACTAGGCGTATCAATATTCATGACTTAATGCACATGCACAGTAGAGAGCATCCTAACATGGTACCGAAACTGCACTGCGGTGGACAGGAAGGCTCTATAATGGGCAATCAAAACTGCCCAGTGCATCACCAGTTTCAGCCTACTGGCTATCAAGGACAGTTCTACAGAAGGGTGCTGGTAAGAGGCCAGTAACACCATGAAGGATCGCACCCACCCTGCTCATGGACCATTTGTCCTACTCCCATCAGGGAGGAAGCTACGTAGTATCCACGCCAGGACCACCAGACTCAATAATGATTACTTTCCCCAAGCAGCAAGTCTGATCAACACCTCTACCCACTAAACCACGGTAGAACTTCACAAGCACCACTACTTTATCATTTCCAGTCAGTCATCTTATGTACAGTCTCTCCTGTAGCCAGGGTCACTTTATCAATCTATGTACATAAACTATCTTATTTATTGTGTTCTTTTTCTTATTGTGTGTGTTTTTTTTGTGCTGCATTGGTTCCGGAGTAACAATTATTTAGCTCTCCTTTATGTTTGTGTACTGGAAATGACATTAAACAACCCTGAATTTTGAATATGAAAGTGAGAGGCAGTCCGGGAGAATGAGAGCTTTTGAAATTATTTTTCTATTTTGTTTCCCACTGTAGTTGAAAGAGCCTGGATTCTCCCTTAAATTGTAGAAGGGAAAAGGCAAGGAAAATAAATTAGTAAAAATAGGGAGAAGAAATACTTACGTTCCAAATTGACACTTGCCTGGTGTATGTTAAAACAAGAGAGAATTTGCAGATGAACTCGTCTGTCTGCTGGGTTACTGTCACAGAGTCGCAGAGATACAGTACGGAAAGTGGCTTCTTAGCCCACGGTGTCTTTGCGGACTATCATCCATTTACGCTTAACCCTATATTGATCTCTCTGTTCCCTACTTTGCCCACATTCTCTTGAACCAATTGTTCCACCCCCCCCCCCAAATTTTACCCCTCACCTACAGTACTGTGTAAAAGTCTTAGGCACATATATATAGCCAGGGTGCCTAAGACTTTTGCACAGTACTGTAGTAATCTTATGTACTGCTCTGTACTGCTGTTGCTGCAAAAGGACAAATTTCATGACATATGTGAGTGATGATGATGCTGATTCTGATATGGGTCTCTGTTGTGGACTGAGAGTGAGAACGGGACAGGGAGAGGAGAATCATTGTCGGGGAAAGGGGAAGGGAGAGGGGAGGGAGTGGGAAGCACCAGAGAGACATTCTGTAATAATCAATAAACCAATTGTTTGGAATCAAATGACCCTGCCTGGTGCCTCAGGGCTGAGTGTATCTGCACCCACACCACCCCCCACCCCTGGCACTCCTTCTCTGCCACCTGTCCACCCTCACCATTCCCAGCACCCTTTGCCCCCAGCAGTTTTACACACTCACTCTCCACTTCACGTTGGCAAATACAGTACTGTGCAAAAGTCTAGCTATATGTATGTGCCTAGGAGTTTTGCACAGTACTATACACACTAGGGGCAATTTACAGCAGCTAACAACCTGCACGTCTTTGCAATATGGGATCAAAATCATGTGATCACAGGAAGCACGCGGAAGCCCTGTGTAGACAGCACCCGACATCCTGATCAAACCTGAATCTTTGGTGCTCTGGGATAGCAGCTGTACCATTGTGTCGTCATATGTCTATGGCAGACCTTAACATGAGGGCAAAAGAAATTAACCTCAGTTGGATAAATTGGGCAGAAGTCTTTCTTGAGCCAATAATGCAAGGAAGTCTGGGTAACCAATCGGGTACCCAAACCTAGAAGGAGCTTGGGATAAAGTAGTGAATTGCGGAAGGGCTGCTGCCGACTGTGGGAAGCACTGAGAGGCTCGTTGCTGTCAGGGTTTGCCCATTGCCTGCCTTCCTTGCATTGTTCAGTGACTCATTCAGCTCAATTTCGTAACAGAGCAGAGGACGTGACTAAAGTTCAGCTACCTCCTGGCAATCTGTCATCATCGGATCCAATGGAGAATCAATCACCTCCTGGTGACCTCTAAATATCCAGCAAAGCTGTAAAATCTGGGAGCCATGCCGCAGTGGGCTGGGAAAACAGCAGGAATTTGGATAATAAGCCAGCTGAGGATAGAACTCCCCTCCTAGCAGAGCTGTTATGACCAGAAACAGAAGGGGCTTGAGGGAGGAGGGGAATGAAAGTCAGTCCTGCAGTTCAGTGTGAAGCATCCGTGCTGAAGCAAATGGTAAAGGCAGGGGACAAGATGAATAGATCGGTGTGTACAAGCATCAGAGCAGTGTTGGAAAAGTCAAATAATCAATAATACTGTGCTTATTAATTCAGAGCTCATACTTCAGTTAGAAGTAGATCTTCTTAGAGAAAAGTAACTTTTTAGTGTAAAGCACAACATAACAATGAAATTTAAATGCTGCAACTTTTGCATTGGGTAATTCTATAAAGTTGTGAAGAAAACCTTGAGGCACATTCATTGGTATTTTGTAAGAGTGTACAACTGTTGGCACTTAGTGCCCAGGGGCAAGCCTGGAAAATGTGCACTTGAGTGAACTAACAGTGCTTTTAGTACCTGTGAAAAATGTCCCAGTGTGAACTTAACTGCTTTAGACTCGGTGGGGAAAAATGAAATGGGGGAAGTGGATAAATCTAGGAGGTGCTGAAATGAACAGTTCTTATCAGCAGTCCCTACTGTTAACAAACTTTTTATGGAGGATAGCCTGTCCTTTTGTGATTAGGTAGGTGGTATATTGCTTTTCTCGTGATTGCAAGACTCTGTTGGATATTGTTAATGTGGAATGCTGCAAGTCCTATTCACTGATTTATCGGCAGACAACAGGGGTGAACGGCAGGAGCTGCCTGGCCTCAGTAGTAGAGGACTAGGCCTCAAGCCGTACAGCTGCCCTGGAGAGAGGTGTTGGAGTTGGTGCGTTCCACTGGAGGCAGTGTGGCACTGCATCCAAGCTGGAGTCAGTGCTGCCCCCCAGTGTTTGCTCAGCAGAAGACAAGCTGTATTGTGTTCAACTGTAGACTACTGCAACATTCATGGACTCAGGGCCTATTTTTTTGTGTGACTGTATTTTACTGATACAGTATCTTATAGGTGCTATATGTGTGACCGTCGGTACTATATTTTGCACCTTGGACCCAGAGTAACGCTGTTTAGTTTGGTTGTATTCATGTATGGTTGAATGACAATTAAGCATGAATTTAAATGTCTACCTCCTCTCCAACTCACGTTTCTCATCTGTACCCTCCTTCAAAGAGAAATTAGTGGATGAGCTTCAACCATTTACACTGTGCTGGTCCTGCCGGGAGCTGGAACTATATAAGAACAGGTCATGCTATGAACTGTTGACTGTCTATGAGCAACACAGTGGTCCCTGCTGGGACAAGATAAGCAATGTACGATACTAAAGCAGACAATGCTGGAAATAATCAGTAGGCTGGGCAACTTCTGTGGAGAGAAAACAAAGTTAATTTTAAAGTTTTGACCTTTTGTGTGCAGCCTGATCTTATTCTCAGGTTTCCAGAATCTACAGCATATAATGTTCTTTGAGATGAGAGAGACATTTCCTAGCAATCTGAGCCAGTGGGTGGAAGGGATTGACAAATTAGAGCGATTTCATTGTAAGCCCAGTCCCCTTTTCCTAATTAATTTGTCTAAATAGAAATCTTTACTATTGAACATGCTTCCACATGTTAATCGGTACATCTGGTTACCACTCAAAGTGCCAGCCGATGATGGTGAGATGATGTTTTATTTAACAGTCAGCCACAGGAAATTGAATTTGCCTCTCTGCTTTTCATTTAGAAAGGATTAAAAATGAATTGCATTGTTATAGAAATGGTTATCAAATATAATGGAACTATGATGTTGGCTGATCACAATCACTGAAGCCGAAACATTTTCACAATGATGGCTTGTTCATTCTTTAAGAGTAACTTTAAACATGGTCAACTATTGCGACCCTTGACCATTACAATGCTGGCATATGTATAATAAGGAGCTCATGAAGTGCGGGACGACCTGTCTAACTTAGTGCATTGCGTATGGTGTAATGATGTAGTATCCCTTGTGTTGGTGAAGCCAAACACACCTTAGATAAATGCTTTGCAGAACATCTCCATTCAGTTACCAAGGGGTTCCCTAAGCTTCTAGTTGCTTCTAACATTAATTCTCCAGCATATTCACCTCATTCCCTCTGTCTTTGGCTTCTATACAGAGTTCCAACAAAGCCCGTCAGAAGCTTAATGTATACCTCATCTTCTGACAAGATGCATTATGGCAATTGGGACTCTGTTGAAATTAACAATGTCTGATAACTATATTCTCCTGTTTGTGCCAGAACTAGTCAGTTCTGATGACAAGTTATCAACCTCAGATTCAGGTTTATTATCACCGGCAAGTGTTGTGAAATTTGTTAACTAAGCAGCAGCAGTACAGTGCAATACACAATAATATAGAACAAAAACAAAAAAAAAACCTGCAATACTAACTCATTTTTTCTCCACAAATGAAGCCTGACCCATTGAGTATGTAAAGCATTTCTCTTATGTCCAATTTTCAGCACTTGCAGTACTTTGTATTTTAAAATCCAGCTGTCTCTTTTTTCCTTTTTATTGTCCCAGTTCGTTTCCTATTTATAACTCCCCAGCTGACAACTTGTGTCATTTAGTATCTTTTGGTCTCCACAGTAGCACAGACATTCAATCCCCTGGATACCTCCAGTCATCCAATACACCTACAAAATGTTTAATTTCTGACTTCTCCCAGCACTGTTGAAAAATCTTTGACATGTCTTGTGAAAAACAAGCTGTTTCTCTCTCCAGGTGGTACAACCTGACTTGCTGAATATTTTCAGCATTTGCTGTTTTTATTTAAAGTTTTTGAGTTTTGTCCATTCTGTCTAGGGAAAATATGAGGACCACCAGCACTCTTTGAGGGCTTTTTCTCTAACCTCTTGGCCAGCGTTCTTCTCTCAACCAGATTATCTAGTTGCTATCACAATGATGTCAGTGAAATCTTGCTGTGTACAAATTGATGTTGGTGATGTTTCAACAATAGGATGGATATTCCTGGACCTTGCCACTATATGGAGTCACCTCCCATGGTCCCAGTACTCCCACAATTAGGTAGGCTGGACATGGAGGACCTTCCTCGACCGAGGAATCAGGTGATGTTGGCTTTGGTTCTGTAATCATGAGGCTCTGCCTCAGAGCACCCCTGACAGGCTCTAACGGTGGCAAGAGTTGCAGAGCTTTTCCTCCTGTCAAAGCATGAAACTCTTTAATAGCTTTAAGTAACCCTGACATTCAGAGATGTGAAAAGCCTGTATTGGTGACATAAATTGTCTAAAACCTATTAAGATGTTTAGAAGTCACTTAGAATGTCAACCAGTCCACTGTATTCAGTCTCCGATCTATTCCAGGTTTGTTCTGATCTGGTAAAGGATTGAAGATGCAAACAACAGGAATTCTGCAGATGCTGGAAATACAAGCAACACATATGAAAGTTGCTGGTGAACGCACCAGCAACTTTTATAAGGATTGAAGAGTTTGATTTCACCAGTGTCATCGTTATTAGGTCGCATCTGGAATTTCCAGTTGGCGGACGATTTCCCTCCTCGCCGCTCTGACATGTTGGGAAATCATATATGTGGCAAGTTACAGCAGTGGTTTGCCTTTGCCTTCTGCCCGGTGAGTTTAAAGAGATCACCACCTCTTGCAGTGGATGACCAAGACGTCTAAGTGCCTTGTCGTGCTCTTTGTGCTCTGCAACACCTGCTGGGTCTGCCTTCTTGACCGTTGGACCATTAATTGGTCTCTTCTGCTCAATCCGCCAGGGCCAGACTTCACACACTGGGACAGGCAGATCCCCTGCCTCACCGAGGGTCGAAGGCCCATCGGCTACCCTCACCTGGTTTGGCCCGTCTGCTGAGACGGTTTACTGGGGTGCGGCCACTGCGCGTGTTACAGCTACTTGGAGCCACAGGTGAGAGCTGAGCGCCAGGTGGGGACCAGAGGTGGACGAGCTGCCCTGAAAAAGGGCACGGCAGGCCCCCCCACCAGAGGTGCTATCCCTCCCTGGACACCCCATACACCCCTTCACCAGTGTAGTAGCTGGATAATCCCAGCATAGTGACGCTGCTGCCTGTGACTTGGAGTGCTCCAGAGCTGAAGCGTATCTCAGTGGGTTTGGAACTTTCTTCCATTGAGCTGAATGTATGTGAATACTTTCATTCACTGACTCAACTTCGAACTTACTCTGTTAGCTGTGAAGCATTTTGCACTGTTCTGGGGTCTACAGGTTGTAGAACACTTTAAAAAAAATTCTCATTTTGTCTTTCTTTACATTTCTTTGATCCATCAAGAGTAAAATCTATTTCTCCTTTGCCCAGTTTCCTCTCTTTCTCTCCTGAAAATCACAGTCATTCAACTTTAATTAGAAAATGGTTCAGGTACCTTCAACTGGGCGCAATCCATGTTGAACAATTGTGGTCTTTTTAAAGGACAAAATCTCTGTGGCTGGTTAGCCCCAATGGAGACACAAGAGATTGAGGAAATACTGGAAATGTGGAGCAACATACACAAAATGCTAGTGTCAGATGTCACTTTCCCAACTCTCAGTGGAGCCATTTGACCTAACTGGCTGAGCTCCTCCAGCATTTTGTATGTATAGACTTAACGTTCACCCCTTATTCTCGGGTGCACTGATGGTGAATATGAATTATACAGGCTGTGAACAATAATTATTGCTTTAAGCCTGTCATCCTTGAAAGGATTATGTCACATGGCTATCTGTACTCTGGGCTGCAGCAGTATGTGTTTGTTGGAAGTTCAAAGGTTGTCTGTGAAGAAATCTTGAATAAATGAGACTGGGTTTCTTTAAGCTCCTTGTCTCTCTTATTTATTAATCTTTACACTCTACATTAGGGATTAAAAATACCCTGGGGACACAATGCTTACAGATGATGAGCAATCTTCTTGAAAAGTGAATGGAAATTTTTAAAACGGCAGATGCTGGAAATCTGAAATAAAATCAGGAAATGCTGGAAACACTCAACAGGTCAGCCAGTGAATGGTGAGCAGTCCAGAGGGTGAGCACTCATTGGGACAGGCACGGCACCTTGAACTGCTGCCGAACGCGCTCTCACTGCACAAGTAGTTAGAGAGGCTCCGAGTAATGAACAGCAATTTAAGTTAAGTGACTGAGAGGGGATGGGGAGGTGACAGTGTTCCCATGTCCTTGCTGCCCTACTCCTTCTGCAACTGTGTGTACTTGGCATTGTCTTGCGAAGATTTCATAGTGTTCCTATTTGAAAATTGCATAACCTCCCTGTTCTGTTCAGTTCAATTCCCGCACAGCTGGATTGTTTGTCTTTGTACATGCTGAATGCTGAAAGGTGAGGCTCTATTGAACAAGAATAAAAGAACCAATTTAAAAGGCTCTAAAAGGAATTTAGATAATTTTCAGCCTGTGTTTACAGCTGAATGGGTCTGAATGCTTTGAGACTTGGAAAAAAAAACAGAGATTTACAAATTATACTTGGACAGTTTCATTATGGTTAAGATCACCTGGCATGTAAGCATCCAGGTGCTTTGGCAGTTGAATGTTACTTGCTGGCTGGTAAGTACAGATGTCCTAACAGACAGCCTCTGAACTTCACAGGGTAAGCAGGGGGTTTTTAGTGTCATTTGTGTGAATATGTGAGTTTCTGCCCTTCCCCACTCCCATATCATCTTCTGCCATGACTGGTAGGTGAGAGTCAGTGGGGTGCTATCCCAGTTCAGGCTGACTCTTTCCCAATGCAGCTGTATAAAAGTTTGGTTTAGCCATATTTGAAGTATTGTGTGCAGTCCTGGTTGACATATTGAGTGCTTCTTTAGAAAGCATCATCAGTCTGCAAGGAGTTTCTGTCTGAATCCTCTACATTTTCTTAAGAGCTGAGGTGTCTTATGGACTGGGCATCGTCTATTGGGTTTCATGATAGAGTTTTTGACTTCGGCTTTATTGACTGCAATAGGGGATTTGGTTTTCCATGCTTTTGCTGGTTATCTCTCTTTGAATGACGTGTAATCTGAATTTCAGAGCATAAAACTAGGGTCACTTTGCATTTCTGCAGACATCTGACAGACGAATTCCACAAAAATTGAAAATGGCAGAAAGTGGGCATGATGCTTCATTGTATACTTGAACCCTTCAGGTATCTACTGTTCTTGCACATTGCTTGGTAGTTTCTCTAATTTCCACAGCAGTTGTAAACCCATGGCTGGATTATTAATGTGCACAGTCCTAACCCTGCTTGCACATTGTCATGACTCCTTAATCAAGCCACCTACAGAGAAGGTCTAGCTCTTTGCTAAGCTTGAGACTTAGTCCTTCCACAGCATTGTGAAAGCTTGACTTCCAGGACAGACAACTGGCAAGCTGGTTGTTGAACACTTCTAGTTCTGCTGTGACTAGTCCTGACAAACCAGATACTAAGCCAAATCTAATGTACCTGCAGCTCCAGCATGAAGGCATTGTGGAGACTGGTTTGCCAAATGTGTGACTTGGGATAGATGGAAGTTCAGTTTGTCTGTGTCTCTGTAAATGGGGTTGGTATTGGTAGCAACTTTTGATTGTGGTTTTTGCTGTGATGAAACTGCAGAAGGGGATGTTGTGGGTCTTTGCTGCTGTAGACCTTGACTGTCAATAAGTGGTCTATGTGAAAGGCATGTTGGCTCTATAGTGTGGACAGTATCGTCTTGTGGAGCTAGTGCTCTATCTGTTTTACAGCCTAAACTTGTTTGGACATATTCTTTAATAAGCTGCATTGGCTGTTACAATGGCAAAGTATGACTGGTTCTGGTTGTAGACTCGCCACTGTCTAAAACAGATACTGTTTCATATACCTTTGCCTTGACTTCACACTCTTCCGTGAGCACACTTAATGTAGCCTCTACACACCCTCTCCGTGTCCATATGAGTTTTCTCTATCTGAATCTCAACTTTGCGTTTAGGATAAGCTGCTCTCATTCTTGCTGAGTTCAGCTTTGGTGCGAACTCATACTGTGTCTATATTAATCGTGATTCGTACAAGCGTCGCAGCGATGCAATCAATGCACCAAATTCCAACCTCACTTCGAGGCCTTGGTGATCGCTGTTGCTTGGGTCAGAAGCTGACATTATTGTGTACGGCGTTCACACATTTCTCCAGTCCATGACGATGCCTTTGAAGATGAGTTATCTTTTCACTGTACTGCCCTCGCAGTGCAGATATATAAAGGTATGCAGTGAGTTAAATACTTTCTCAAAAATCACCCAAGGTGGAAGCTTCCTTCAGGGTTTTTAATGAGATCTTACTTGTGAAACTACTGAAGTAAAATGCATATTAAATTCAATATAGAATCATTGGACACCTGGGTATACTAATACTGATTATTCTCGCAATCAGTATTAACGAAAGTAATACATGCATGCAACACTCCATCCTATTCTGTGTAAACAGGAGTAACTTGTGGCACAATGATATCTTAATAGCGATAAATGATAAACATAACATTTCCTTCAAAATATATCTACTAAATGTGTACCAATATTAACAAACCCAAGACTCTCAGATATTGCTTTTTCAAGAGAACATAAGGAGGGGATGGAGATGGGGATGCATTTCCATCATTAGTTTCAGGTTGAAATCCAATTAAAATGTGCAGAAAATGATTGACGAAACAACTTGTGTACAGGAAATGATGTTCATTCAAAGGAAACTACATACAAAACGAACTGCACCTCCAGAGGTCAGAACAATGGGGCAAATTTGAGTTTTACCAAATATGAAGCTGCACTTTGGCATAGCTAGTGAAGATGTTGCTGGAAAATGCGTTTCTTTTCATTTTCTCTGATGTGAATCAAGTTTATTATCACTGACATGATGAATGCAGCTTTCTTGAGGAATCGCTTTTTGAAGATTGGGGGTGTGTGGGTGGAGGAGGGAGGAGGGGCCCAGTGCCCGTGATGGAGCTGGCTGAGTCTACAACGCTCTGCCCCTTTTTCCGATCTTGTATATTAGAGCCACCTTACAAGGCGGTGATAAAACTACTCAGAATGTTCTCCACAGTCCATCCGTAGAAATTTGCTGTAGTCTTTGGTGACAGAGCCAATCTCCTCAAACTCCCAATGAAGTATTGTCACTGATTCTTCATGACTGCATCAATATGTAGGACCCAGGATAGACCCACCGAGATTTTGATGATTAGAAACCCTTAGCTGCTCACCTTTCCACTGCTGACCCCTGAATGACTTCCTTTTCTGAAGTCCACAATCAATTCCTTGTTCTTGCTGATGTTATCGGCGAATTTATAGATGGCATTTGAGCTGTGCCGAGCCACGCAGTCATGATTGTTGAAAGAGCAGAGTTGTGGGTTAACCACCCATCCTTGAAGTGAGCCTGCAAAACAAGCTGGAGAAAAGGATCCTGGGAAATGCTGGGCATTGGGATGGTGATTGCAAGATCTTTTTCTTGGGCAGGCCGTCTGAGTCAAGGATGACTTACTTCCCCTTGTTCTATGGGTTGTGAGGTGGTTGGCAAAGACAGTGTGTGGCTGTAGGGTCTGCCTCGGGCAGGTCAGGAGATGCTTGATGGGGAAGGTGGGTGGGGTGCTTGGGAGGTTTTGGGGGGGCAAGCTACATGTCTGAGGGTCAAGTGTTCAGTGGGGGTTGCTACCATGTGTGGGGTGTCAAAGGGAGAGCAAGACAAGTTAATTGCACAAAGGGGTCTTACATGAGTTCTCAGTGTGAAGCCTGGAACCAACTCAGAAAAAGGTCCCTTTAAGAGATACAGGTGCCAGCTTTACAGGTGTAGTCCTGATTCAGCTGAAGCCCCGTGTGCTCACGTAACTCTACCTAAAAGTGTAGTCCAAATATCCAAGTGCTCGGTCTTGGAGGATGCCCCTGCTCGACAAATTGGGTGAGTGCAGGACATCAGAAAAGAAGCTGCAGAGGCCATTGCTAGTGAGTAATTTCCATAAATGATTTATTTTTTCAAATAATTTGAATGACATGGCATGTGATAGAGTTTTGAGGTACTGAAGGTAACACATGTAAGAGATTAATCTGGTTAGCAGATGCTTTTTTATCTAACGAATACAGTATCTATGTCATTAGAAATATAATGTAGACAATATCTATAGTAGCATTATATGTTATAAGCTTCCCAGATCAGGAGAAAGGGTGACAGTGAGATGCTGAGGGTATGGATATACAGAGGTGGATAGGTGATTGCTTGGAGCTTAAATACCAGTATAGGCCATATGGGCTGAATGGCCTATTTTTGTACTGTAAAATAGATATCAATATGCCACAGATGACCGGTCACCATAAGGTGATCAGTGTCATTGGCAGGACCAGCAGCACAGTGGCTGGTAGAGCTGCTGCCTCACAGTCTCAGTCCTGATGCCAGTTGCTGTCTGTGGGTGGAATTTGCATGTTCCCCTTGTGACTGTGTGGGTTTCCCTGATGTGCTCCATTTAACCCCCCCCCCCCACTGGACATCCCAGAGCCATGGGGTCAGTAGATTAATAGCCCCTGGTGTATAGGTGAGTGGCAGATTCTGGGAAGGAAGAGTAAAAAAAGTGGATTAATTCAGGATCAGTGCAAATGGGTGTCTGAGAGTCAGTGCAGACACAGTGGGTGAAGGGCCCGTTTTTGTTCTGTATGACTCTAAATGCTAGTTTGACTAGTGATGCCCACATTTTGAGAATAGTTAAAAAGGAAAGACATCGACAGAGTGAGTTTCAAAACAATTATCAGAGTCCACTGAGCCACAGTAAGCAAGATGCCACTCATATTTAGAAGAGTAATGTATGTATTGTGACAGAAATGGATCATGATAACGGATAGGTAAACCTAAGGTTCCCTCAGGATTTTAATCTTTCAGAGGATAGCACTTAGTTGGGAAGGGGTGCATGTGTATAATGCTCAATAATATTTGTGATTACTTTTGGGAGAAGAGGAAATTCACTAAAATAGTTCAATTAGTGGTGACCCTTGGCTCAGGATCAATTAGAGCTTCCAGTGACTTATCCAAATAACATTTGCCTGCTCTCATGTGAGTCATCAATAATGTGCCTAATTCAATTGCTGCCACTGCTGTTCATGATGGATGTTATTTGAAAGGCAAATCTTTAAGGCTTCCATTAAAACCTTTGCTTTGTGCATTAGTAAGCCAGCCGGAAGAGTGTGATAAGACATGGTCGCTTTTACAAGAAAGATTTGTCAGGGTTAGGGGCTGGCAGTTTGGGATGGGGTGCAAAATAGTGAGATGGGAGAGGTATGGAGGAAGAATTTCTACTGCTGGCACTTCAAGTGGGGAAATGTGGGCTTGGTCCAATTTCTCAATACCAAGCCACAGCAGTATGAAGCCTCAGCAACTCTAAGAAGGCCACTCAGCCCCTCAAGTCTGTTCTACTGATTTGGTCTTGGGCTCAACTCTCTTCTCCTGTCTGTTCCCCATCATCCTTGATTCTCACAATTCACCAACAGAGGGTGGGGGAGGAGGACAATACAAGCCTAAGTCATTGCTCATTGGTTCCAAGTAGAAATTATCTTGAGGGCTCTGCCAGTGATTAACAAGGGTGGCAACATTCCAATAATGCCACTTGGCAGATTGTCAGAATTCACAGGCTTGTTTAGCGGTCCTTGGAAATTTCCTTGGACCTTCCCAGAATTAATCAAACTCTGCCAGTGTAATGAAAATTCCAGTAGAACGTTTTGGAAAGTGAAGACGTAATATACTGCAGATGCTGGAATCTGGAGCAACAAATAATCTGCTTGAAAAGCTCAAAAGGTCAAGCAGCATCTGCTGGAGGAAAGAAATTGTTAACGTTTCGGGTCGAAGCCTTGAGTTCCTCCAACAGATTTTTTTTTGGAAGGTGACCCTAGAGGAGGGAGAAAATCCAAGCAAGCTTCACTCCCTCAGCCAAAAGATGGCTTCTGCTCCCCCTGTATGCAAACCCCAGCACTAGAGACTCAGGTTTAATCCTGACCTGGGGTACTGCCTGTGCAGAGATTACACGTTCTCCCTGTGGCTAGGTGGGTTTCCCTGGGTACTCTGGTTACCTCCCACATCCCAAAGATATGCAGGTTGGTGGGTTAAATAGTCACTGCAAATTACCCCTAGTGTGCAGGTGAGTGGTAGAAGCTGGGGGGAGATCAGATGAATATAGATTTAATAAAAAAACACAATTGACACAGGATCTGTGTAAGTGCAGTGGTCAATGTGGACTTAGTTCAAGTTCAAATACATTGTCATTGGCATACACACCCAGGGTATAAATGTCACCAAAATTTGCTTTTTGCAGCAGCATCATAGTGCATTATAAACATGACAAGCTTAAGTTTTCATAACAACATGAACCGACCTGTCAATCCATGGTCTCACAATGAGGCCACACATTTGGGTTGTAGGAGCAATACTTTATATTCCGTCTGGGTAGCCTCCAACCTGATGGCATGAACATCGATTTCTCGAACTTCTGGTAAAGCCCCCCCTCCCTCAACATTCCAAATCCCCTCTTTTCTCTCTCACCTTATCGCCTTGCCTGCCCATCGCCTCCCTCTGGTGCTCCTCCTCCTTTTCTTTCTTCCATGGCCTTTCTGTCCTCTCCTATTAGATTCCCCCTTCTCCAGCCCTGTATTTCCCTCACCAATTGACTTCCCATCTCTTTACTTAAACACAAAATAATCTGCAGATACTGGGGTCAAAGCAACACTCACAACACGCTGGAGGAACTCAACTGGTCGGGCAGCATCTGTGGAAACGATCAGTCAACGTTTCTGGCCGGAACGTTGACTGATCGTTTCCACGGATGCTGCCCGACCTGCTGAGTTCCTCCATCTCTACTTCACCCCTCCCCCCCACCGGTTTCACCTATCACCTTGTGTTTCTCCCTCCCCTCCCCCCAACTTCTAAATCTGACTCCTCATCTTTTTTTTCCAGCCCTGCTTAAGCGTCTCGGCCCGAAACAACGACTGTACTCTTTTCCATAGATGCTGCCTGGACTGCTGAGTTCCTCCAACATTTTGTGCGTGTTGATTGGATTTCCAGATTTTCTCTTGTTTGTGATAAGTTTTCATAAACTTAAATTACCACAATTTGTACAAACCCTACACTCCAAAATAAACAAAGGCATGCTTGACACAACTAAGAGCGGAGGAAAAATATAGTCAGAGATAGTCAAGAACCTGATGTCGGTGAGGAAGAGACCATGGTTGATGTTTTGAGGCTCCTTGTGATGGATGCCGCCCTCCTGAGACTTCTGTTCTGTTGCCGATATCCTCGGTGGTGGGGGAGCTGTGGCTGTGATGGGATGGGCTGAGTCCAAAGAGCCTGCTGCCCCTAAGAGAATTACGCAGCTTAATGAGATGCCACTACTAGGTACGCGACCAGTGTGGCTTGGAGACCAGTGGACAGAGTACATCTGCTCCTTCTCTGAGTAAGGCAGTTCAAAAGTGAAATCAGGAGGCTTCATTTAATTCACAGAATGGTGGAAATCTGGAACTGTCCCCCCCCCCCCCCCAGAAAGCTGCTGGCGGAGGGGGATGGTGGCCAGCTGGAAATCTCCAACCAAATTTAAATAGTGTGAAACTTGGAAATCTGAAATAAAAAACTGTAAATGCTGGAAATGCTCAGCTAGTTGGGCAGTAACTGAGGAAGGAGAAACAGAACTAACCTTTTGATTGATGGTCTTTCTTGAGGAAGGATATACTGGCTTTGGAGGCAGTGCAGAGGAGGTTCACCAGGTTAGTTCCAGAGATGAGGGGGTTAGACTATGAGAAGAGATTGAATCGCCTGGGACTGTACTCACTGGAATTCAGAAGAATGAGAAGAGATCTTATAGAAACATATAAAATTATGAAAGGGATAGGTAAGATAGAGGCAGGAAAGTTGTTTCCACTGGTAGGTAAGACTAGAACTAGGGGACATATCCTCAAGATTTGGGGGAGTAGATTTATGATGGCGATAAGGAGGAACTGCTGTTCCCAGAGATTGGTGAAGCTGTGGAATCCTCTTCCCCATGAAGCAGTGGAGGCTACCTCAGTAAAATATTTAAGACAAGGTTGGATAGATTTTTGCATAGTAGGGGAATTAAGATCAGCCATGATCTTATTGAATGGTGGACCAGGCTCGATGAGTCACATGGCCTACTCCTGCTCCTATTTCTGATGTTCTATTAATGTAAACCATCAACTCTCTTTCTCTCTTTGCTGATAGGTGTTTTATAAGTTAAGGTAATTAGAGGATAAAGAAAATATGTGGCTTGGGATAGAGCTGATCCAGTTGAACGCAGGAATGGTGTACAGGGGCAGTGTCACTTCCACCCAATCCTGCGAAAAGACATGACTAAGAACTGATCCCAAATTTTGCCCTTCCGTAATGCCCCTACATCCCAATTGTCATCCTGTAGATGTTCCGTTCTGTTGAATTATTGACTCATTCTCATACGTAAGGCTTTTGGGTGGGTAGAACGAACTAATTCCCTAGTCCTTACTGTGCCCGCTGCCATCCTTGCTGTACAGTGCAGGTAAAAGTGGCTAGCCCTGCCATTCAGCCTCAGGATCCTGTTGCCAAAAGACAAACAAACAGCTAAAGGTCAGTTTTCTTTTTCTTTTCCAGAATTGGGCACCTTGAAATGAATTTGCTTGATTGATGGAGCCCTGTTGAGCACAGATATCGAGCTGAAGCTGCTTCCAGGATCCAGGGAGACCAAGAGAAGAGAAGCAAGCTCACCATCTGGTAAGAAAGATTTGTATATTTACATGGTCATTCAAATCAACTTGCCTAATGTGTGAGGTTATTATCATATCAAAATGTGCTTGGCGACAGCAGATAAAGACAACCCATCCTCATTCAGCCCCATGATTGACTGTGGCCTATCTGCAGTCAACAGCTGTTCTCTTTTGAACATCTGTGTGTTGCTCAAGGGCTTGGGATCCCTGAATGAGATCTGCCCTCGCTGAAGGCAGTGGTTCATGTTGAGAAGGGAAGGGTGGCACCAGTTTGACTTGTGTAAGCTAGAACACATCAGTCTTTTGAATGGAGTTTGTGAAAGAGCAAAATGCTCGTGATTGGACCACGTTATAAATAAACGGTTACAAATGATGTCAATTATGTGATGCCATTCAGAAGCCTCCACATTGACCAGAGTTGTTGAGTTCCACTACTTTCGATTAGCATTGAGTTGTTCCGTTCTCTCTCTTTCACAATTCCATCCTGTTCGACACATTTCATCCATCTCCCAATAATCCTGTACAGGCACCATGTTTTTCCCTGAAGTCTCATCTAATCTGTTCACCATTGGCTATCAGCAGACTGTTCAGCTGTGGAGAAAATCCATGTCCGGAACAGCAACCATGTCCCTTAACCTGCACTCCTCCTGGATCAAATTACTGAAACACTCTTCCACACCACCAACAACTCCAAGAAGACTCTCTGTTGCTGATCACTTCTCAAGGCTGCTAACTGCAGGCATAAATAATCCCCTTGCCAAAGGAGGTCCCCATTACATCAGTGGGGAAGCAAAAGAAACCCAGAGAGGACATCAACGAGAAGTCTGAACCCTGCCTTCCTCGCCCAGATTGGTGAATCTGAGAGCAATACATTGTCCTGTTGGTATTTTTCATAAGGGACAGTCTAACTCGGCATGAACTGAGCCTGCTATTGTGTTGAAGGTGCATGGCAGACAAGGCAGTGGCTGAACTGTTGATTTATTTTCACTGAGCATCCATTCATTAAAGATCCACAGTCTATTCCACGCTTAACAAAGACTATTTTCAGTGACTACAGTAAGCTTGTTCTTGTCAGTGAAAGCAAGTGGAATCTGTTATCTTCCGTGCAGCATATCATGCTGAGCTTTAAATATTTAAAGTATTGATATCCCGACATGGTAATTCAGTCGTGCCACAGTCTTCTGAAAGCAAACCCCGGCCTAGTAAGGGCTTGCAATAAGGAATGCAGATAGCAGGAATTTGAAGTGTTTTCAGAGGGCGATACTTATGTAGGCAAAGGTTGCCAACATGCATTGAGTACATGGCAGGGGATCGGAGATGGCCCTGGAAGGGGAGCACATGGCTTCCTTTCGAAGTGCCAGCCAGATCACGGGATACTGTTGCGGAGAGGAAAATGGATGTAAGTCCACAGTGGGTGGGCACAGGATCTTCCAAACAGTGAAGTGACTGTGAAACTTAATCACCATTCTTATGTAAAAATATGGGCAGCCAGACAATTCTCTTGCCCTACTGTTGCTGCTCGACACTCTTGAGTTCCTTCAGCACATGTTGCGTTGTTCCAGATTCAAACATCTCTTGTATTTCCATTCAAAAACACAAATTCAGAACAGGAATCCCTCAGACCTGTTCCACCATTTAATAAGATTGCAGCCAATTTAATTGTAACTTTCTCTCTGCATTCTTGCCTCTTCCCAATAGCTTTTTTCATCTCCACCCCAATTTGTCAAATACCGATAAAACCTCTGCCTTAAATATATTTCAAAAATTCTGCTTCCATCACCTTTGAGGAAGCAAATTCCAAAGACTCATGAGCCCCTGAGTAAAAAAAAACTGCCTAATTTCTTTCTTAATTGCACAAGCCTTTAGTTTGAACCCCAGCTTCAGGTTCTCCCACAGAATGAAATGTTTTCTCCTCATTCACCCTGTCAAACCCTTCAGGATTTTGTATGGTTCAATCAAGTCCTCTTTCGTTTTTATTCTGAAATCTAAGGTAGCTACAAGCCTCATTTGTCTATCTTTTCCTCATAAGACAACCCTCTTGGGTCCAAATATTAGTCCAATAAACCTTTATTAGACTTTCCAAAGCATTATCTTCCTTAAATAAGGATGTCACTTAACTGTAGAAGATGCCATTAAGCTGGAAAGAGTGCAGAGGAGATTTACGAGGAGTTGAGGGACTAAGTTGTGGAGAGAGATTGAATAGGTTAGGCCTTTATGAGAGCACAAGAGATATATAAAATCACGAGGTTTATGCAAACAATCTTTTTTCTCAGGGTTGAGGAATCAAAAACTGGACTTGGGGTGAGAGGAGGAATACAGAAACAGAAATGGATGGGCAATTTTTTCACCCAAAGGGTGGTCAGTATATAGACTGAGTTGCCAGAGGAAGCGGCTAAAGCACATACATTAACAGCGGTTAAAAGACAGGTACAAGGACAGGAAAGGTTTTGAGGTACATGGGCCAAACATGTACAAATAGGGCTAGCTTAGATGGAAATCTTGGTGAGTATGGGCCAGTTAGGCCAAAGGGCAATTATCACTCGTTATGACTCTGTGAGACCATTTCAGTACTTTATCTGCAGATATGCCCTACGTAAGTGTAGCATATCCCCAATGCTTTTGTATTCAGTTCTCCAGTCAGTAAATTATAACTTTTTGTTTTCTAAATTACTTGCTGTAGCTGCAGACCGGTCCTTAACAAAACATGCTCGGACACTCCTCTGTATTTCAGAGCTCTGCCTCTCTCAGAAGTTAAGTAACTACACATTTCAATGGGATAAATATCATGGCTAACCCTAACGGTGATGTTGTTTGAAAGATAAATTTTGGCCATGCCCGTCTTTAAATGGTAACCTGAAGAGAGCAGACAGCATTTTTGTTTTTACCTCATCCTGTGTGTGTCCTGGAGCACAAGGTTTGACGCTGACTGGCAGGCATCAGCACTATTCCTGTCTACGCTACCCACTTTCCTTATCATTTACCTTGGATTCTACCACTCACACCCATCCAGGGCAATTTCCAGAGACTGGTTAACATTCCGACCTGTCCTTGGGAAAATAAAGGCCATCCCTAGGAGCCTCATGGGAGATCAGGATCAAACCCAGGTAGTTTGATCTGTTATGGCAGCAGCTCTATTGGCGTTACCGCTGTGCCACCCCAGAGGTGAGAGTGCGGTAGTGAAGTCTCAATCTGGAATATGTTCCTCATTGGGAATTGGGGCTTGAGGAGTTCTCCCAGTAAGATGGAGATTTTTGAGTTGGATGGTGAGAAGCTGAGTAGGGCATTTCCTGTGGCATTACAGACAGGCTCAGTAAATTAGAGGGCCGTTGGTGTATCTGGCTGGGTCAGTAATGGATTAGTTTGGCCCCTGATCGTATTCAAGACCCTAACTAATAAGTCAGGCACACATATAGGACAGAAACTTGAAAAAGAACCTTGAGGGCTTCGAATGGCTGATGTGATGTGACCCGAGGCACAGATGGTATGCCCTATCTGAATACTCGCACTGCAGACAAGCGATGGACAAGGATGTCTCTTCCTTGCAGTTTTGTGGTATTTATCTCAGGGAACGTTCCATTCTTGGCAAATAAACCCGAGCATACAAACATTTGTGTGTCACAATGCAACTTCCTCAGTCACAATGACGATTACTTGATTAAAGTGCTGCCACTTACTGGTGCTTGTTAACGAGGAGTTTCAAGTGGTATGTAGCTGACAGTGCCACTTTGTGTGTCTGTCTGCAGTACCATGTCTAACTGGTGCACAATGGTGTGCAGCACTTAATGTCCTTCCTTCCTTTAGTGCCATTCATCCCTTTACTTTATGTAAAGGAATGCACGAGGGGCAGCTGAACAAGCCAAGCTTTTATTTACATAAAAAGATCTCGGGATTTGAAGTGCAGTTTGAAGTTGAGCCAGACACTTTTCCCGCTTGCATCCATCATCCAAGTCTCTTCAGTAAAGAGGTACCGTCGAACAATCAGGGCACAAAACACATGACTGACCTGCATCGTGCTTTTGTTAGGTCGCTGATAACTGGAGCCAAGCTACCATTCTGGCAATGACTGGCAACTGTCCTAAACCCTTCAAGCCTCAACTTCAGCAGAACTTTCCAACATGCACCACAGGAGTCCAATCAAGCTAAATCTAAGAGCAAAGCCGATAAGCAGATATTGAAGCAAGTGGTCAAGGAGTTATGTGCTGGGGTGTGAATTAAAGGACGATGGAGAAATGGGAAAGTTTTGGAAGGGAATTCCTGAAAAGCTAGCTACCATTGGAGGGGCAATGGATATCCTGATGCAAAAGAGGACAAAATTGGAGAAATGTTTTTTTTCCCCAGAGGAATGTAAAGGTGTGAATATTGATGAGAATTTGAAATCGTAAACATGAGGAATTCTGCAGATGCTGGAAATTCAAGCAACACACATCAAAGTTGCTGGTGAACACAGCAGGCCAGGCAGTATCTCTAGGAAGAGGTACAGTCGACGTTTCGGGCCGAGACCCTTCATCAGGACTAACTGAAGGATTAGCTAGTAAGAGATTTGAAAGTGGGAGGGAGAGGGGGAGATCCAAAATGATAGGAGAAGACAGGAGGAGGAGGGATGAAGCCCAGAGCTAGACAAGTGATTGGCAAAAGGGATATGAGAGGATCATGGGACAGGAGGCCCAGGGAGAAGGAAAAGGGGGAGGGGGGAAAAAAACCCAGAGGATGGGCAAGGGGTATAGTCAGAGGGACAGAGGAAGAAAAAGGAGAGAGAGAGAGACAGAATGTGTGTGTATATAAATAAATAACGAATGGGGTACGAGGGGGAGGTGGGGTATGAACGGAAGTTAGAGAAGTTAATGTTCATGCCATCAGGTTGGAGGCTACCCAGACGGAATTCATGCCATCGTGTTGGAGGCTACCCAGACGGATGCCTTGTTAGACTGGGATAAGGAACTTGCCTTTTCCCCTCTCTTTATACTGGCTGTAATCTTTCAATCCAGAAGAAGGGTCTTGTCTCAAAATGTCAGCTATCCCTTTCCCTCCACAGATGCTGACTAACCTGTTGAGTTCCTTCAGCATTTATTTTTGCTCCAGATTTCAGCACCTGCTGTCCCCTGTGTCTCTCCATATTGTTGTTATTAAACATATTTCACAACATTCAAAAGTAGTTTATGCCAATGAAGAAATTCGGATCTGCTGTAATGAAGGAAAATGGGAACTGATGTGTACACAAGATCCTTCAAGTAGCAATATGGTCATGATTGGATAATCTATTTTCTGTTTTGATTGAGGAAAATGTTTTGATCATTAGGCAGGGACTGAATCCATGACCTTGCAATTCAGTGACAAGAGCGCTGAGCAATGAGACCAATATAAGGCATCATGCGTAGTTTGCAAACCCCAGTGAGTATTGCCACATAGATGGTTTAGTTAACTAAAGCTCCTCTCATTAATTCCCAGTGAGTGCAGCACATGGACATTTTAGTTAACTAAAGCCTGTCTCCGGTAAGTGTGGCCACAGAGGTGTTTTGGTCAGCAAAGCCCCTCTCCTTAAATGAGCTGTGCTAGGACATCATGTGTTTGGTCAGAATAATTTCTGGGTAGGTTTTTGTGGTTCTGAAGATTGTGAAAGCCAAGGGTTTTTCTACATCTCTGACCTCAGTTATTTCAGTTTAGTGGCACCCCGGGTTATATTCATGCCCGTGGGGCAGAATTTCAACCACAATGGAGCTCTGTCAGTGCATGGTTCTATTTATTGTACCATCGAACTTCTGTGCATTTATTCTGCAGGCCACAGTTACAAACGCTCTCTGATCGTGCTGAGGCCTCGAGACAATGAACATTAATCTCTGTTGTAAATATCCTGTTAATAATAGGAAACGTCATGGGAACATTAAAGGACACATTTTCCCTTTGCTCTGTTTGAGCACTTTGAAGATGGAACACTACAGCACACTGTGGGTCCTTCAGCCCACGATGTTGTGCCGACTGATACAAACCTATTCCATAAGAACCTTTCCCTCCTGCGTAGCCCTTTCTTGTAAAAGTATCCACGCTGATCAAACTACATGCAATGAAATAATGAATGGTTCTTCCCTAGACTGTACCTCATAGAGAATTTCCAACGTTTGCAGTGTTTCGCTTCTTTAGTGTTTTGTACCTCACAATTTTTCTTCTGTTTTCTTTCTCTATCTTTGTTTACATTTGACTCCCTTTCTTTGTATCTCATCTGGTTTGATTAGCTCTGACTAACAACCTTTTGCCATCCTCTCAGCCAATACCACTAACACCAATGCGATTTTATCTCCCTTGACGTCCGTCTAATCCCAGACATTCTCTCCATCCTTTCCCTTCCCTGCAACTTAAGCATGTTTGTTTTCTAAGTTTCCTCAATCCTAATGAAGGGTCCTGCTCCTGAATTGTTAACTCTCTTTTGCTCTTCACAGATGCTGCCTGAAACAGCTAAGTGTTTCCATCATTTTCTACTTTCATTTCAGAATTCATGTGTTTTTTTAACTTATGTTTTTGTATTACTTATTTTAATTTAACTATTTAATATACATATATATTCTTATTGTAATTCATTTTTTCTATATTTGTCAATTATTGCATTGAACTGCTGCTGCAAAGTTAACAACTTTCATGACATGTGCCAGTGTGATATTAAACCTAATTCTGATTCTGCAGTTTATTCATGCTTTTTAAAACAAAATGTATGCAGAACCATTTGCTTTGTTGGGTTAGGACTGTTCCTTGGGGAAAAAAGTAATCCACAAGAAACTTTGTGGATTAAAGTGTAGTGAGTTGATTTGAATTTTCACAAAATGTTGGTGGAGCTCAGCAGGTCAGGCAGCATCAACAGAGAAGAATGAACAGTCGACGTGTCAGGCTGAAATGCTGCCTGACCTGCAGAGTTCTTCCAGCATTTTGTGTTTGTTCCTTTGGATTTCCTGCGTCTGCAGCATCTCTTGTGCTTATGATTTGAATAATTCCACATTAGCATCTTCTGAATGCATTAGGCTGTCTAGTTTAGGCATTAGGCTGAGTAGTCCCTTAAGTACTCCAGCTAATGTGGGCCATGACTGTAGTTTATAAAGGGGAAAGTTCTGCTGGTTAATCTGGAATGACAATTACAGCAATAAGGCCAAAAAAAAGAGGGCAATGCTTTCTTTAATCAGAGGCATCAAGAGACTCATCATGAGATGCTGATCTCCAATTGTTGGGTAATTGGTGGATCTCTCCCGCTTGCATTGTGAATGCTCCAGCACAATGATACCAACCCTATTGTGCCTGACTGACCGGCTCTCTGCTGACATTGTCGGACTTCCAGAACCCTAATCCCTGAAAAAGCAGGGTTGGCTAGGTCCAAAGAGGTGGGTCAGGCATTGAACTCTGACAATGTTGGAAAAACTAAATAGGAACGCACGCAGACGGCTGTATTTAGAGCTGATTCTATTTAATTGTTCCCACACAAAAGGAATGAGTCGGCTATGTGCAGCTTTGTTTTCCTGCGCAATGTGGCTGCAGTGCTTTAGTCATTCCATTTTGTGCTGCTGCATTTTCAGCAATTTGAGGCTGTGTGAAAGATTCTTCTGTCTTGGCAAGCCCTGGCGTGAAGTCAGTACTGAGGCAATAATTATGCTGGTGCGACAGGACATGTAATTTTAATGACCTTAAAATTACTTTTATATCTTGCATTTGTATTGTGCTTCATGCATTTCAAAGTGTTTCACAGAACAAATTACTTCAAGTCATTATACAGTTGGACAGGACTCCATTTGCCTACTTTCTGTGTCCAGAGGGGTTAAACAGGGTGGACCTGAACTTTGTCACTGAGCACTGAGTTGTGGCTGAAAGCTCATAGTTGGGAGCTTAATATCCAAGGATACACATTGTATCCAAAGGACAGGTAGATAGGCAAAGGGTGTGGGGTGGCTCATTTGGTAAAAAATGAAACCAAATCTTTAGAAAGAAGTGACATAGGATTGGAAGATGTAGAATCCTTGTGGGTAGAGTTAAGAAACTGCAAGGGTAAAAAAGACCCTGATGGGATTTATATATAGACCTTCAAACAGTAGCCAAGATGCGGGATAAAATTTACAATGGGAGGTAGAAAAGGCATGGTAAAAGGGCAATGTTGCAATAGTGATGGAGGATTTCAAAATGCATGTCGGTTGGAAAAACCAAGTGGGTGCTGGATCCCAAGAGAGGGCATTTGTAGAATGTCTATGAGATGACTTTTTAGAGCAGCTTGTGGTTCAGCCCACTAGGGGAAAGGCAATTCCAGATTGGGTTTTACATAATGAACCAGATTTGATTGGGGAGCTTAAGGTAAAAGAACCCTTAAGATGCAGTGATCAGAATATGATAGAATTTACCCTGCAATCTGAGGTGGAGAAGATAAAGTCAAATGTATCAGTATTACAGTGAAATAAAGGGAATTATAGAGGCATTAGAGAGGAGCTGGCCAAAGTTGATTGGAAGGGGACACTAGCAAGGATGATGACAGAACCTGAACAATGGGTGGAGTTTCAAGGGGGCAATTCAGAAGCTACTGGATACATACATCCCAAAGATGAAGAAATATTTTAAAGGGTGGTGAAGCAAATGTGGCTGACAAGAGAAGTCAAAGACAGC
Source organism: Mobula birostris (assembly GCF_030028105.1). Taxonomy (NCBI): domain Eukaryota; kingdom Metazoa; phylum Chordata; class Chondrichthyes; order Myliobatiformes; family Myliobatidae; genus Mobula; species Mobula birostris. The sequence continues at coordinate 45,760,063 of NC_092378.1, read as the reverse complement.
ATAAAAGGAAAAGGAAGGGTATATAATATAGCAAAAATTAGTAGAAGTTAGAAGATTGGGAAGCTTTAAAAAACCAACAGAAGGCAACCCAAAAGCCATTAGAAGAGAAAAGATGAAATATGAGGGTAAGCTAGCCAATAATATAAAAAAAAAGGATACTAAAAGTATTTTCTTTCAGGTATATAAAGAGGAAAAGAGAGGCAAGAGCGGGTATTGGATTGCTGGAAAATGATGCTGGAGGGGTAGTAATTGGGGTATAAAAGGTGACAGATGAACTTAAGTATTTTGTGTCAGTCTTCACTGTGGAAGACACTAGCAATATGCCAGAAATTTGAGGTGTCAGGGGGCAGAAGTAAGTGAGTGAATGTTGCTATTACTAAGGAGAAAGTAGACAAGTCACCAGGACCAGATAGACTTCACCCCAGGGATCTGAATGAGGTAACTAATGAGATCATGGAGGCATTAGTAATGTTCTTTCAAGAATCACTGGATTCTGGAATGGTTCCTGAGGCCTGGAAAATTGCAAGTTACACTCCACTCTTTAAGAAGGGAGGGAGGCAGAAGAAAGGAAATTATAGGTCCGTTAGCCTGACTTCAGTGGTTGGGAAGAAGTTAGAGTCCATTATTAAGGATGATCTAACAGGGTTCTTGGAGGCATATGATAAAATAGGCCAAAATCAGCTTGCTTTCCTTAAGGGGAAGTCTTGTCTGACAAATACGTTGGAATTCTTTGCGGAAATAACAGGCGAGATAGACAAAGGAGAGTTGATGGTTGTTGTTTACTTGGATTTTCAGAAGGCCTTTGACTAGGTGCTGCACATTAGGCTGCTTAAGAAGTAAAGAGCCCAAGTTATTACAGGAAAGCTCCTGGCATGGATAGGAGATTGGCTGACTGGCAGGAGGCAAAGAGTGGGAATAAAGGGGCATCTTTTCGGGTTGGCTGCCGGTGACTGGTCTTGTTCTGCAGGAGTTGGTTTTGGGACTGCTTCTTTTCACGTAATATGCTAATAATTTCGATGACAGAATTGATAGCTTCATGGCTAAGTTTGTGGGCAATGCGAAGATAGGTGGAGAGGCAGATAATATTGAGGAAGCAGGGAGTCTGTAGGAGGATTTAGACAGATTAGGAGAATGGGCTAAGAAGTGGTAGATGAAATATAGTGTCTGGAAGTGTATGGTCTTGCACTTTGGTAGAAGGAATAAAGGTGTAGACTATTTTCTAAATGTGGAGAAAATTCAACATCAGAGGTTCAAAGTGACTTGGGAGTACTTGTGTAGATTTTGTAATGGTTAACTTGCAGGCTGAGTTGGTAGTAAGGAAGGCAAATGCAATGTTAGCATTCATTTCGAGAGCAATAGAGTATAAGAGCAAGGATGTGATTCTGAGGCATTGGTCAGACCAGACTTGGAGTATTATGAGCAGTGTTTGACCACTCATCTCAGAAAAGATATACTAGCATTGGAGAGGATCTAGAGGAGGTTCATGAGAATAATTCTGGGAATGAAAGATTTAACAGATAAGGAACAATTGATAGCTCTGCGTCTGTTCATGCTGGTGTTCAGAAGAATGAGGGGGATTGCATTGAAATCTATTGAATGTTGAAAGATCTGGATAGAATGGATGTGGAGACAATGTTTCCAGTAGTATGTGAGTCTAGGACCAAAGGAAATTGCCCCAGAATAGAGGAATGCCCACTTAAAACAGAGATGAGAAGGAATTTCTTTAGCTGAAGAGTGGCGAATGTGTGGAATTCATTGCCACAGATGGCTGTGGAGGCCAAGACATTGAGAATATTTAAAACAGAGTCTGAAAGGTTCTTGATTATTCAGGGCCCAGGGAGAAGATAGGAGAATGGGATTATAAATCAGCCATGATGGAATCACAGAGCAGACTCGATGAACCGAATGGCCAAATTCTGTTCTTATGTCTTATTGTCTCTTCATCTTGGTTGAAAAAGAGGTGATCTTTATAAAATGTACAAGATTGTGAATTAAAATTAAGACAGCTTAGATAGACAGCCAGTATCTTTTCCCCAAGGTGGAATTAGAGCAGAGAACAATACATCACAGTACTGGCCCTTCAGCCTATGATGTTGTGCTGATCCTTTAACCTAGTTCTTCATATATCTTTCATTCACGTGCCTTTGCAAGAGTCTCTTAAATATCCACAATGTATCTGCCTCTACCACCATTCCACACACAAAAACACACCACTGCATGTGTGAAAAAAAAACTTGGTTCTGACAATCCCCCTACTTTCCTCCAGTCACCCTAAGATGTAAGACTCATTGGTCTATAATTCCAAGGATTACCCCAATACCTTTTTTGAAAAAAGGAGTAATATATGTCATCCTCTAATCTTCTAGTACTACTGTGGCCAGATAGGACACAATGTTCATCACCAATGGCGCAGCATTCTCTTCCCTTGCTTCCTCCAGTAATCTGGGATGTGTCCTTTCTGGATCTGGGCTCATGCATCCTAGAGTTATTGAAAACTTACTATAAAGCCTCTTTATTAAACCTCAACATGTTCCAGCACATTAGTCTATTCTATGCTGACTTCTCATTCATCAAGATCCTTCTCACTCGTGAATACTGAAAAAATATATTCATTAAGGACCTCCTCCATCTCCTCCAACTCCAGACATACGTTTTTTTTTTAATCCTTGATCAGTCATAAGCTCTTGTCACCCTCCTGTTCTTCACATATATGTAGAACACCTTGCAGTTTTCCTTAATCTTATTCGCCAAGACCTTCACATGTCTCCTTCTAGCTTTCCTAAGTCCCTTCTTAAGCTCTATCTTGGCTATCTTATAACCTCAAGAGCCCTGTTTGATCTTTGCTTCCTCCTTCCTTATGACATCTTCTCCACTTCTCTTGTCAACCGTGGTTCCTTCACCCTATCACCCTCCCCCTGCCTGAATAGAACAAACTGATTGAGAACGAACCTGTCAGCACCTATCCCAGTCCAAGGGTACTGTAAAGGTCAGGGAGTTGTAAAGTGCCCATCCACCGAGAGATCTGTCACCTGCCCAGGTTCACTGCCTAGTATTAGATCCAGGAGTTCTCCTCCTCTAGTTGACCTGTCCACAGATTGTGTCAGCCCCAACTAAACATTTGTGTCAAGGATGTGTCACCCAATCTCAGGGAAACTGAAGTCATCCATGGCAACAACCCTGTTATTTTTGCACTTTGCCAAAATCTGCTCACTGAGCTGCTCTTCAATGTCCCAGCTGCTGTTGGGGAGGTGGGAGAGAAATCCTATAGAATACTCATACTAGAGTGATTGCTCCCTTCCTCTTACTGGCTATTCCCCATACTGACTCAGTAAATGATTCCTTCATTACATCATCCTTTTTTTGCAGCTGTGATATTATGCCTGATGAGCAATGCCACTTCCCCACCTCTTTTACTTTCTCTCTGTCCTTTTTGAAACATATAAAGCCGGGAACATCCATAGACATTCCAGTCTTGTGACAGCCAAATCTCTGAAATGGCTTTAATGCAGTAGTTCCATATACTTGTTCCTGCTACTTCTCACATTAAGGGAAACACATTTCTACCCGTCCAATTGACTGTATTTGTGCCCTATCCATTGCCTATCCTTCCTCATTAGTCTCTCTACAGATTGCGTCTGCCTTTACACCAACTGCTCTATCCTTCGACTTATCACTCTGGTTCCCATATCCCTGCCAGCCTAGTTTAAGCTCTTTCCAACAGTTCCAGCAGACCTTGTTCACAAGAACATTGGCCCCTCTTGAGCTCAGGTGTAACTTCCGTACAGATCATACCTTCACCAGAAAAGATCTCAAAGATCCTGAAATCAGAAACCCTACTTCCAATTCTTCAGCCACACGCTTATCTGCCATATCAATCTATCTTATCTTCACTGGCAGCAATCTAGAGATTACTACCCACGAGGATCTGCTCTTTAGCTTCCTTCCTAGCTCCCTATATTCAGAACCATCCTTTTCCTACCTAGGCTGTTGGTACCAAAATGTACCCTAACTTTTGGCTTCTCCCCCCTTCCCATTTAGAACACTTTGGGCCTGATCAGAGACACACCCGACTCTGGCACCCGGGAAGCAGTGTACCATCTGGGAACCTCTTTCACATCCGCAGAACCTCCTGTCTGTTCCCCTAACTATTGAATCCCTATCCCATCCCCTATCTAGTAGGTTTGATTTTAGAAAGGGTGCATATAGGGTGAGAGGGGATATGCAGGGCAATTTTCCTCCACTATGAGCAGTGAGTACCTACTGTGCTCTGCCAAGCTGGTGGTGGAAGTAGATATGGCAGAGGCATGTAAGAGGTTTTTAAATAGATACTTTTATAGAGAATAGATGGCAGAAGGGACTGGGTTTCATTGGCTGAAATATTTCAACTCAACATTGTGGGCTGAAGGGTTTACTTCAGTGCTGTGCTCTTCTACATGAGCTCACAAGAAAGGTGATTCTCTGACCATTCCTTTCAGCTCCCTAGATGCTGCTTGAAATGCCCATTTCATCCAGTAGATTGTTTGTTGCTTGAGCACCTGCAGTTCCTTGTGACTCCGAGATATGTTTGTCCTGAGTGGGGCATCTGTGACAACCCAAGAGTGATATGGAGACTCAGTCACTGAGTATATTCAGGGCAGAGATGGATAAGTCTTCATAGATTAATGGAATCAACAAAATGGGGTCCGTGCAGGAATGTAGTTTGGAAGTGAAGTATCAGCCATGACCTTTTATTCAGTGGCAAAGTAGGCATGAAGGGCTGAATGTCTGCTCCTTTTTCAAGTTCTAATGTTGTTGCATTAGCCCATGTTACTATGGTGTCTGCAGTCAGTGAAGTTCAATATATGCAATGCCGTTGGATGTTTATAAAGATAAACAAATCAAAGTAACTTTATTATCTAAGTACATAAGTGTCTGCATATACTACCCTGAGATTCATTTTCCTGAGGGCATTCACAATAGGTACAAGTTTGCTACTTCTTATCTGAAATGCCTGAGGCCGGAAGTGTTTTGGATTTTGGATTTTTTTAGATTTTGGAATATATAATGAGATAGTTTGTGATTGCCATTGTTTCCGTCTGAATCTATGTGCTACTGGCAAGCAGTATGTTACACTTGTTCATCACACATAGGTGCCGATCCAGCAGTTTAGCGCATTAGATTTTCATCAGCAGCAAACTTGGCAAACTCATCAACGAATTTCTCTGCTGCTTCGTGATCAGCAGACGGAAATCTTTAAAAATTTATTGCCGTGCTTTTCCTTAAATTCCTGCAACCAGCCTGCTGGATATTATCAACTGCCTCCAGCTTTCGGCTTGTGATAGATCTTTGCTTGTTTCATGAGAGACGGATCTTCAATAAATATAGGCAGCTTGGAGTTAATGAGGTGCTTAAGGAATATAAAGAATGTAAAAAGAATCTTAAGAAAGAAATTAGAAAAGCTAAATGAAGATACGAGGCTGCTTTGGCAAGTAAGGTGAAAATAAATCCAAAGGGTTTCTACAGTTATGTTAGTGGCAAAAGGATAGTGAGGGATAAAATTGGTCCCTTGGAGAATCAGAGTGGATGGCTATGTGCGGAGCCAAAAGATGGGGGAGATTTTGAACAATTTCTTCAGTATTCACTAAGGAGAAGGATATTGAATTGTGTAAGGTAAAGGAAACAAGAAGGGTAGTTATGGAAAGTATGACAATTAAAGAAGAGGAAGTACTGGCGCTTTTAAGGAATATAAAAGTGGATAAGTCTCCGGGTCTGGACAAGATATTCCCTAGGACCTTGAGGGAAGTTAGTGTAGAAATAGCAGGGGCTCTGACAGAAATATTTCAAATGTCATTAGAAACAGGGATGGTGCCAGAGGATTGGCGTATTGCTCATGTGGTTCCATTGTTTAAAAAGAGTTCTAAGATTAAACCTGGCAATTATCGGCCTGTGAATTTGACGTCAGTGGTGGGTAAATTGATGGAAAGTATTCTTAGAGATGGTATATATAATTATCTGGATAGACAGGGTCTGATTAGGAACAGTCAACATGGATTTGTGCATGGAAGGTCATGTTTGACAAATCTTATTGAATTTTTTGATGAGGTTCCTAAGAAAGTTGATGAGGGTAAAGTGGTGGATGTTGTCTATATGGACTTCAGTAAGGCCTTTGACAAGGTTCCACACGGAAGGTTAGTTAGGAAGGTTCAATCGTTAGGCATTAATATGAAGGTAGTAAAATGGATTCAGCAGTGGCTAGATGGGAGACGCCAGAGAGTAGTGGTGGATAACTGTGTGTCAGATTGGAGGACGGTGTGTAGCGGTGTGCCTCAGGGATCTGTACTGGGTCCAATGTAGTTTGTCATATATATTAATGATCTGGATGATGGGGTGGTAAATTGAATCAGTAAGTATGCAGATGATACTAAGATAGGTGGTGTTGTGGATGATGAGGTTGGTTTTCAAAGCTTGCAGAGAGATTTAGGACAGTTAGAAGAGTGGGCTGAAAGATGGCAGATTAATGCTGAAAATTGTGAGGTGCTACATTTTGGTAGGACTAATCAAAATAGGACATACATGGTAAATGGTAGGGCATTGAAGAATGCTGTAGAACAGAGGGATCTAGGAATAATGGTGCATAGTTCCCTGAAGGTGGAATCTCATGTGGATAGGGTGGTGAAGAAAGCTTTTGGTATGCTGGCCTTTATTAATCAGAGCATTGAGTATAGGAGTTGGGGTGTAATGTTGAAATTGTATAGGGCATTGGTAAGGCCAAATTTGGAGTATTGTGTACAGTTCTGGTCACCGAATTATAGGAAAGATGTCAATAAAATTGAGAGAGTACCGAGGAGGTTTACTAAAATGTTGTCTGGATTTCATCTCCTAAGTTACAGAGAAAGGTTGAACAAGTTAGGTCTTTATTCTTTGGAGCATAGAAGGTTGAGGGGGGACTTCATAGAGGTGTTTAAAATTATGAGGGGGATAGATAGAGTTGACATGGATAGGCTTTTTCCATTGAGAGTGAGGAAGTTTCAAACAAGAGGACATGAGTTGAGAGTTAAAGGACAAAAGTTTAGGGGTAATATGAGGGGGAACTTCTTTAATCAGAGAGTGGTAGCTGTGTGGAACGAGCTTCCAGCAAAAGTGGTTGAGGCAGGTTCAATGTTGTCGTTTAAAGTTAAATTGGTTAGATATATGGACAGGAAAGGAATGGAAGGTTATGGGCTGAATGCAGGTCGGTGGGACTAGGTGAGAGTAAGAGTCCGGCACGGACTAGAATGGCCGAGATGGCCTGTTTCCGTGCTGTAATTGTTATGTGGTTATATGGTCAGCATACTGTTAAGCAGCGTACACTCATTCTGACGCTGATGAATCCACTCTTTCAATACATGATTGAGATCTTCATTTTTTGCTTTATGCAGTGTTTTTCTATTTTTCACTATCTTCTCTTCTTTACATATGTCTACATAGGTGAGGTCACTTCTAAGAACTGTCTGTGTTACGTCAATCCTGTGCATTGCCTTGTGGAATTTTCTATTTTTTGACATCATTTCAGCAATCAAAAAAATGTTGGGCTTCGGAGGTTTTCAGATTTTGAATTTCAGATAAAGGGTACTCAACCTGTAAAAAAAAACACAATAGAATCTATGAAAAACAACGCACAACCAACCAATGTGCAAAAACTGACAAATCGTGTAAAGACAATAAATAAATAAATAACAGTCAGATGAACGAATAAATAAATAAATAATATGGAGAACATGAGTTGTAGAGTCCTTGAAAGTGAGTCCATAAATTGTGGAATCAGTTCAGTGTTAGAATGAGTGAAGTCATCCGCTCAGGTTCAGGAGCCTGATGGTTGAGGGGTAATAACTTCCTGAATCCGGTGGTGTGGGACCTGAGGCTCCTGTACCTCATTCCCAAATGCAGCTGTGAGAATCGAGCATGGTCTGGTTGGTGTGGGGATCCTTGACAATGGATGCTGCTTTCTTGTGACAGTGCTCCATTGGGTACAAATATTGAGCCATTTCTCTGGTGGAGAAACCAGATTATCAGGTTACCATCTCAAAATTGGAACTGAGCCCTTTTGGGAGTCAGATTTGGAAAGGCATTTCCACACAACCTAGACCAATCTGCTCCTAAAGGATGCCGGCTGTTGGGTCAAATGGAGCCTCTTGAAAATTGTGACAACAACAGCTTTAGCAGTGGACGTAAGAGCCACTGGAATTTCCCCAACACGAATACACTTCAGTGTGGAAAAATCGACTAACCTCATCTGGTTTGGTCTATTTGTGACTTCAGATGTCTCATGCGGTTTTTTTCTTGAAAGTGCCCTCTGAAATGACCTGGCTGTCACCACCTTCTCAAGGGAAATTTGACATAATTAGGGATGGACAATAAATACTGGCCTCTCACATGATGCACTGATCCTGAATAATTAATAAATAAGTTGCAGAGAATGATTCCGAAGAAAAATTAAGGCCAAACCCTAGTCACCTCAGGCTTGGTTAAGTAAACAGTACAGCTTTCCAGATGTGGTCTCACCAATGTCCCATTAAACTGAAGCATAACCTGCCGCTTACATTTACATTCAATTCCCACAGCAATTCCTTTGTCTCCATCCATCTCTCACTCTGTCCTTGTGTCTATTCTTTTTCCTCTGTTTATCTGATTCTTTTTGTCTCTTATTGCTCTGTTTCTCTTTCATTCACTTTTCTGCTTCCTCCACCTCTCTTCCTTGTTGTCTCCTTTTTCTATTTCCCTTTTCTTCAGTTGAAGTAGAATAGCTCCCTCAATTTATCCTTCAAAATATGCTTGTCATGACGTCTCCTTCTTCCTTTCCCTCTGGATATTTATCTCCCTCCCCTTCTCCCTCCCCTTCTCCCTCCCCTTCTCCCTCCCCTTCTCCCTCCCCTTCTCCCTCCCCTTCTCCCTCCCCTTCTCCCTCCCCTTCTCCCTCCTCCTCTCCCTACCACTCTTCCCCCTCTGTCTCTGCCTCTCCACCTTCCTCTCTCTCTGCCTCTACCTCTCCACTTCCACCTGCCTCTGCCTCTTCAATTCCCTCTCCATCTTCCCATCTGTCTCCACTCCCCCATTTTTCTTTACTTTTCACTATCTCTGTCTGTTTCTTGCGCTTTCTCCCTGTGTCTCTCTTCCTTTCATTTCATTTCTGTCTTTTTCCTCCCTCCTCTCTGTATTTCTCTCTCTCCATTTCTCTGTGTCTCCCTCTTCCCTCCCCCATTTTTCTTCATACTTCATTCTCTCTCCCTCTCTTTTTCTTTCTGTCTCTCGTGCTCTGTTTAGGAGTTGACACACCTGCCGGTCCTTAGGAAGAATTAAAATGAACAATTTCCAGAGTTGGAAATTGTTTGCAAATTACACAGCTGTAGAAGCACTCTTACATTAAAGTATAGGGTGCCAGTCTGATGGTGATTTCTGAATCTTTTGTGATGTCGGCTCCCGTTGAGTTTTACAGCAGTTATCTTCACTCCACCAGAGCCTATTCACAACTCTGTGAAGTGATGAACTCAGAATCAGAACCACTGGTGGTGTAGTTTATCTTCCTCCTTGTGATGGGAGATTTGCTGCCCAACCTTTCTTTTGTTGGTCACACTTCATTAACAGGCTTCTTAGATGTTTGTGAAAAAAAAAGTCAGAGATACAGCCAGGAAACAACCCACCATTCTGACCATCAAACCCTTCCAATCTGATTCCATTTTATGCTCCCACATTTCCCAGATTCTACCATGCACCCACCCATGGGGCAATTTACAGCAGCCGTTTAAGTCACTCATCCTTGACGTGTGGTAGGGAACCAGCACAGTCACGGGGAGAACCTGCAAACCTCAAGCAGATGATAAGAGGTCAAGATTGAACCCAGGTCTCTCTGGAGCTGTGAGGAAGAAGCTCTGACAAGCTCTGTCATCTTCAACCAAAGGAGCAGGCCCTTCGGCCCATCATGTCTGCACTGATGACGATGCCAATATAAACTAATCTCACCTACTTGTACATGATCTGCATTCCTTCCATTCCCTGCTGGTTCATACATCTGTCTAAATACCTCTTTCAACATTGCCCACTCCTTTGGCAGCACTTTGCAGACTTCCTACGCAAGAAGATGCCTTACAAATCTTCTTTAAATTTCCCCCCCACATTAAACTCATGTCTTTTAGTATTTGACATTTCCATCCTGGGAAAAAGAGAATGACTATCTACACTATGTTCTTCTATAATTTTATAAACTATCAGATCTTATAGAACATTATCTTAGGACTACTTCAACAAAAAGCAAAGAGATTTTCCTCAGTAGGTTTGCACCAAGGCACAAAGCTGCTCCCTCAAGCGCAGAGAGCCGGGTCTAATCCTTTCCTTGGGTGCTGTCTGTGAGAAGTCTGTATGTTCGCTATCAGATACTCTGTTTGCCCCACAAGTCCCAACACTTTGCAGCTTGATAGGTTAACCAGCTGTTGTTAATTATTCTTTGTATAGATAGATGGAGGGAGAATCAGGTTAGCAGGAATTGACGGGAATGGGACAGGGATTGGAATTGGTGGGAATGCTGTATGCATTGGTCTAGACTTAATGGGCCAAATGGCCTGTTTCTCTGTCATATAGGATACGAAAGGTCCATCTTTATACTCCAAAATAAGGGAGATTGAATTATTTATATTTGAATAGGGAAAATGCAAGGAGGTTGAAAGGTGGAAGACTGGCACTCTCCCCTCAGAATCAACTCCCTCCTCCTCCTCACTCCACGGTCTTCAACTACAAGGAGACAGCCCCCATGTGTAAACTCCCTGACTCTTTAAAATTTCCTACCATGATCGCAGGCTACCCATCAGTTCTAAGCACTCCAGCAAGCCCACCAGGGAACCGTTTCACTGGGGTGAGACCTTCCAAGAGTAAACTGTCTGCCTGACTGTCTCTCTGTCTGCCGACTTAAACCATTTTCTGTCATTGAGAGATTTCGGCAAACAAATATGCTGCTACCTATCTAGGATGCTAGCAACGGTTTATTTGTCTGAGCAAGGTGTGAGATACAGCACTGTTAACTTATCAACCCACACATCTTTGGGACAGGAGAGGAAAAGCACCTTAAGAAAACCCACAATAATGCCATGCTCAGAACTAAACACCGGCATATAACATTTCATTTATATTAGTTCTCATGTTTTGCAGCAATCTCACCCCTTTGTGACTCTTAATCAACTGATAACCTTTTCAACAAAACAAACCTGCATGTAAATGCTAGCACATCTCAAAACATGTTGAAAGGAGAACGATGGTCAGTATTGCCTATAGTTAAATCCATAGTGGACGACACCAATTGTCGGTGCTTATTGACTTAAAAGTAAGTTTGTATTAGATTGTTAATGACAGTATAGAGAAAGCTGTTATGGGAAGGGAGCAGAGTGGTGTTGGACCCAGGTGACTGAGCCGCGAGGTAGTCCCTACGTTAACTATGCCACTGTGTGACTAGTGAAAGAGGATTCTGTCCTTTTCTTTCGTGATTACCTCTTGTGGATTCTGGAGCAGATCGTTTTGCCCCTTCAAGTCTGTTCTGCCATCTAATTGTGGTCTCATTCACAGGAGGTGCCATCAAGTATGTTATCCAAGGAACCTTCTCTTGTCCTCAATTTTGGACAACGAGATAAGCTGTTCACATGTGGCAAGGGTCACGGCGAAGCATGCACTTTTCTGACAAAGTCAGGTATCTTACCCTGCTGGGGTTTCTCAACATAAGCAAACATCGCTAGTAGGTAGCTTTGCCCTCGAGATGATGGACCTGATACATTTGTACTGTACTAGTATTCCACCGCGCCGACTGTGATGTTCAGTTATGGACAGAGCAGCAGCACCAGAGTTAATAAGCAGTGTTGGAAAAGAATGGTGGGATTACTGTACTGGGAGTGGAGACTTGTTTCTCCTCTTCTGCTCGTTCCCACTAGTACTGAGTTTCAATAACCAACCCTTCCCAGAAACTCAACACCATTAATTTCCAAATCGGTTCCTTTTTCCTGTATATTGGATTAACTTGAAGAGATGACTCAGGATAAGAACTGGCATTGTGTTGCATCGTTTCTTGCATGGGTGGTGAAACCTGACTGCATTTTGACCTGAGTTTTCTTTTGCACCGCGGTATTAAGCTTTGGCAAGTTTGCTGCAGTGGGTTTTGTAGGTTGTGTTTTAACAGCCCCAGAGTGTCAGTTGTAGAGGGAACAACAGTGTGCTCAACAGAGAAAATAGTTTATATTGGTGGATAGAGTGCTGTCAGGTAGGGTCCTTTCTTGTCCACAGTCCCAAGCTTCTTGAAACTTTTACGGAAACACTAAGTGAATTACTGTTCTGTAAATTGTACCAATCTTGCTGTCTGTAATACTTTGTGATCAGTATTCATCAATGCTCTACAATAATCTTCACAATAATGACTGTATGTCTAATTTGATGCAAAATTGTTGCCTTAACTGCTCACAGTATAATTGCTTGCCTTCATGTGATTCTTCCTGAGGGAATTATCAGATTTGTTCAAATGATTTGAATAAGAATATACAAGGCTTTGTAAGTCCACAGACAACAGTAAAATAGGAGATATTGTAGACAATGAAGGAGATTTTCAAAAGGGGATGGTTGAGGAATGGCGAATAGCATTCAGTCTAGATTAGTGTTGCATTTGTGAAGTCAGACTAAGGTAAGACTTACACAATGAATGGTAGAGCCCCGGGGAGTTTGTGCAACTGAGGGTACAAATACATAGCTCCCTGAAACTCTGTCACAGGAAGACAGGGTGGTAGACAATGCATTTTGCACGGTAGCTGTCATCAGCCAGGGCACTGAGTATAGGAGTTGGTATGTTATTTTATAGTTGCACACAATGTTGGCAAGGCTGCATCTGCAATATTGTGTATAGTTTTGGTCACCCTGTTGTAGGGAAGATGTCATTATGTTGGAAAGAATGTAAAGAAGATTTATGTTGCCAGGACTTGAGGGCCTAAGTTCTAGGGAGAGGTTGGACAGGATAGGATAATTTCTTCATGCGTAGGAGACTATAAAATCTTGGCATGGATGAGGTAGTCCTAAAGGGCCTGTGTCTACATACACTCTTATGAAATTGATTAGGGGTATCGATGGGATGCATGCACAATTTTTTTTCCCCAGGGAAATTTAGTCCAAAACTACAGGGCACAGATTTAAGGTGAGAGGTGAAAGATTTAAATAGAACCTGATTGGCATCATCTTCATGCAGATGTGTATGAGGAACTAGCTGTCAGAGTAAGCACTTGAACATGGTACAAAAAAATTTAAAAGGCATTTGGACAGGTACATAGATGGAAGAGGTTTCAAGGGATATGGGCCAAATGCAAGCAAATAGGACCAGCTGAGATGGGCATCCATGCAGACAATTTGTAATTTAATATCGGGGGAAGAGGGATGTTGGCCTTCATTGCTAAAGGGATTGAATTTAAGAGCAGGGAGGTTATGCTGCAACTATACAGGCTACTGGTGAGGCAGCACCTGGAGTACTGCATGCAGTTCTGGTCTCCTTACTTGAGGAAGGATATATTGGCTTTGGAGGTGGTGCATGGGAGGTTCACCAGGTTGATTCCAGAGATGAGGGGGTTAGACTCTGAGGAGAAATTGTGTCACCTGGGACTGCACTCGCTGGCAATCAGAAGAATTAGAGGAGATCTTATAGAAACATATAAAATTATGAAAGGGATAGATGAGATAGAGGCAGGAAATTTGTTTCCACTGATAGGTGAGACTAGAACAAGGGGACATAGCCTCAAGATTCGTGGGAGTAGATTTAGGACAGAGATGAAGAGGAACGGTTTTTCCTAGAGAGTGGTGAATCTATGGAATTCTCTGTCCAGTGAAGCCGTGGAGGCTACCTCAGTAAATATATTTAAGACAAAGTTGGATAGATTTTTGCATAGTAGGAGAATTAAGGGTTATGGGGAAAAGGCAGGTAGGTGGAGACGAGTCCATGGCCAGATCAGCCAGGATCTTATTGAATGGTGGAGCAGGCTCGGTGGGTCACATGGCCTACTCCTGCTCCTTTTTCTTATGTTCTTATGAAAGACAATAACAAATGTAGAAGAGTGTTATAGTTACAGAGAAAGTACAGTGCAGGTAGACAAGGTGTAAGGGACATGACCAGGTAGGTTGTGAGGTCAGGACTTCATCTTTATCAATCAAGAAGTGCATTCAACAACAGCTGCCTGGAACCTGGTGGTGTGCGTGTCTTTTGTATCTTCTGCCTGATGGAATAGAGAAGGAGTATGAATGGTCAGGGTGGGAGGGGTCTTTGAATATACAATCACTGCTTTTCCAAGGCATTGGGAAGTATAAACATAATCTCTGGAGAGGAGGCTTGTTGTCGTGATGGAATGAGCTGTGTCCACAGCTCTCTGTAATTTCTTGTTATCGTGGGTACAGCAGCTGCCACATCAAGCTTTTCAAACAGGAGATTCTGCAGATGCTGGAAATCCAGAGCAACCAACACAAAATGCTGTGAGAACTCAGCAGGCAGCTTCTATGGAGAGGAATAAATGTCAATATTTCAGGCGGAGACCCTTCATCAGGACTGGAAAGGAAAGGGGAAGAAGCCAGACTAAGAATGGAGGGGAGGGGAAGGAGTACAAGCTGGCAGGTGATAGGTGAGGCCATGTGAGAGGTAAAGCAGGTGGATGGGGGGAGGGGTGAAGTAAGGAGCTGGGAGGTGATAGGTGAGAAAGGTAAGGGGTTGAAGAAGAAGGAATCTGAGAAGTTAAGCATCAAGGGGGAGCCAGAATGGCAAATGGAAAAAGAAAATGGGAAGGGAGTGGATAAATTATTGGAAGTTTGAATATTAATCCTGTTTATTTGTTGCTTATGGGTGTGAACTTTGTAGTGGCTTGATGTTACTCAAATAGCAACTTTGAATATTCAAATTTGTCATCCACAGCTTCAAACTTCAAACCTAATGTTGTGCAGAATATGTATGCAGCAGTAGGGCAGAGTGACATTCGTATGCTGTAGACTCAGTGTGAAAGGCTACTCCAACAGTAAATTGATGTATACTTCTGGTAATATATTGGTTAACCCATTGTCAAGAATATTCTTATGGACAGTACCTGATGCAGCCATGTAGCCTGCTTTCAATAAGCTGATGACATTTTCAATAGGCAGCCCAGAAGCACTTTGTACAAACATAGAAACACGTGCACTTCATGAGGAAGCATTTTGAGTATGCAGAAGGAACTTGGAAAATTTTCAGTGATCTGAGTTTTCAAAGCATTACAGAACAAAATGTAACTCAATCCGAAGAAGCCAGCAGCCCCCTCCTAATAAAACAATGGGCTTTGAATCTTTGAGGTCACCCTCCTGAATTACTGGCGGTGTGCCTTTGCCAGTGGGCAGATCAGATACCTAGCTATGTGACGTCCCTTTATTCTTGCTGTTAGTTGGTGAATCCTTTGTTTCTTGATTCTGGAATATGACTGCGGAAGAATAGAGTGGTTCAGTGTAACTGTCATCACTGTATAAAGGATCCGCTTGAATGAACTGTGGCAAATGCTCTGTGTCCTTTCTGGGCTAGCTAACGCAGCTTGATCTGCAGCTGTTCTATTGCACTGTTTTATTGTCACAGTAGAAATTGACAAAAGAGTTACAATTGCAGAAAAAATATTATATTAAAATTATTAAAAATACTCATCATCTAATTGCAGGCTTGATTACATTGCCTCAAGGCATCGTTAAAATGTTGCTGTCAGTTATAATTTCACACATCAAGCAATGAAGAAATTGTACATCCATGAAGATCCATACTGGTGAAGAATTAGATTGGTAATGGGCTATTTGAATGTTTCAATGTAAACTTTTGTAACCAATGGGTAAAGATAGTGAGAGCTTCCAAATGGGTATATGTCCTCCCTCTTCATCTGTGCTGGGCATTCCAACAGGGATAGGGAAGTTTGCCAAATTATCTAATGGCCTTAGGGAAAATCAAGCAATTGATACTCCTTAATTTTAACGTGTTATTTCACCAGTTGAGCCCATTTTTATTCATTTAGGGGATTAGGATACCAAAAGTAGTTTCCATTGCTCAAACTCTAATGACCACTTGAGAATTTGGTGGTAAGCTGTGTTCTTCATTCAGTGCTATCCACGTGGTGATGATATTCCTGTGGTGCTATAACTGGGAAGCTCCTACCTCTCAATCGCTCCTATCTGTCAAATCCCCCCACCATGTATATTCATTTCAGTATGGTGTGTGACTTGAGTGGAAGTGGAGGGGGTAACTTGGAAGGGTGTCCCGGTCTTGCTGTATTTTGCTTAAGTAATTCCATTGTAATTGGAGTTGCAGATGGACCTGAAGATAATGCTGGCGAACATCCAAACATCTCCCACCAGGAGGAAAGAAAAACCATGATTGAATCCTTTGTAGGTTATTATGTTTATGAGGGAGATTAATCAAAAGTTTCCCATTTCACCATCTTCCCTCAGTGCCAGCATGTTCTAGAGCTTCTGAAGCATTGTTATAGGACCTTAAAACCATAGGACATAGGAACAGAAGCAGGCCATTTGGCCCGTCAATTCTACTCCACCATTCAATCATGGCTGATCCTTTTTTCCCCTCCTCAGCCCCACTCCCCTGCCTTCTCCCTCTAACCTTTGATGCCATGTCCAATCAAGAACCTATCAAGCTCTGCCTTCAATACAGCCAATGGCCTGGCCTCCACAGCTGCCTGTGGTAATAAATTCCACAAATTCCCCACACTCTGGCTAAAGAAATTTCTCTGCATCTCTATTTTAAATGGACGCCACTCTATCCTGAGACTGTACCCTCGTGTCCTAGACTCTCCCACCATGGGAAACATCCTGTCTACATCTACTCTGTCTAGGCTTTTCAACATTCAAAAGGTTTCAATGAGATCCCTCCTCACGCTTCTAAATTTCAGTGAGTACAGACCCAGAGCTATCAAACTCCTTCTATGATAATCCTTTTGTTCCCAGAATCATCTTTATGACCCCCCCCCCCCCAACCATCTCCAATGCCAGGATGCCAGGACATCTTTTCTCAGATGTGGAGCTCAAAACTGTTCACAATACGCAAGGTGCAGCATCACCAGTGCCTTATAAAGCCTCAGCATTACATCCCTGCTTTTGTATTCTAGATCTCTTGGAATGAATGCCAACATTGCATATGTTATACACCTGAGCGTACTGGCATCCAATAACCATAATCGTCTTTTGTGTGAGTTACGTCTCCAAACAGCGGAATGTTTTCTTTCATATTCCACCAAACATAGGCAATCTCTGTGGACATTTATTTTAGTACATTGCTCACTATCACAAATGCTGCCGAAAATCAAGACTGTCACCTTGCCTCTGGATTTCAGATCTTTGGTCCAAGATTTTCTCGGTGCCCAAGGTCTTTTGACTGAGTGGTCTCATGGATCCCAAAGAAATGTCTCAAAAACTGTGGAGTGTTGTTTCCTCTTTAATCGTGGAGGCTGAAGGGAGACTCGATAGAAGTTTATAAAATTATAACAGGCATAGATGAAGTAGAGAGCTGGAAACTTCTTCCCAGAGTTGAGATGTCTAATACTAAAGGGCATGCATTTGAGGTGATGGGAGGGAAAAAAATCAAATGAGATGTGTGCGGTGAGTCTTTTTTGTATAGAGTGGTGGGTGTCTGGAATGTGTTGCCAGAGGCGGTGGTAGAGGCTGTTAGACAGGTACATGAATATGCAGAGATGGAGGGATATGGACCATTTACAAACAGAAGGGATTAGGTGTTATTAGTCCAATTAGCTTATCACAACATCATGTTCCTGTACTGTAGTGTGTGTTCTTTGTTCTAACATTACCAAAGGAACTTTTATTCTTGAAGAGCCCTTCTCATTCTTTGACATCTTAAAATACTTTGCAGTCAGTAATATCGACTTGATAAACTGGAATGGAAGAAACAATTTGAATACAGCAAGGTTCCACAAAGAACAACAAATGAATCACAGGATAATTTATTTTTGGTAACTTGATTGTTTTTTTAGGGCAGTGGGAAGCTTTCCTTCTGTTCCTTGGAATAGTGCCTAGAGATGATTAACTTCTGGAATGGAGTTTAGATCTCAGTTGAATGTCTAATCTGAAAATGTCTGCCAGGAATCCAGTAAAATGACTACTTTTACAAGAAAGGTGACATAAAGAAGCCACTGTGACAGGCCTTTCTTTGTGTCCAGATTGTATCCCGCCAGGCTGTGGGTTAACACACACAATACCACACAAACTTTGGCCTTTAACATCCACACAAGCTTCTCCATAGTGACCAAGGTAGAAATGTCGGTTTCCTGTCACTGGGATGTTGAGATTCCTTAGAGCACCTTGATCCTATGGAGCTTGGGATCAGTTGGCAAAGCACTAACGTCTGGATGACTACACTCTCTTCTGGTCTGCTTACTTCAATGCAACATCCTGTACACAAAATCGATGTTAACTTTCAAGCCACAGAGGCTGACCTGCACCATATTCTGCTTGAATACTCAGCTGTTTCACTTGACTAGTTAGGTGCAATGTAATTCAGCCATGGGTTTCCATTTGGCCTTGTCTGGCTGTGGAATGCTGACCTGCCTCTAACAAGGCTGCCTGTGTGGACAATGGTACCACACAACGGAGCTTCAGCTGCTGGTAGGCTATGGTTATGGTGAACAGCAAAAGGTTGAACCCCAAAAATTCTGTCAATTTTCCCCCTAAAATGAGCTTTATTCATAAAAAATACAATAAAGCAATCAGAATATGCCATTATTGTTCACTGCACCAGGCAATTCAATTCATGAATGTACGGGGTGGTGTGGTAGCACTGCAGTTACCGTAACGTTATTGCAGTGGCAGCTGCTTGATTGAGGTTCAATTCCTGTTGCTCTCTATAATGAGTTTGTACGTTCTCTCCATGACTGTGTGGGGTTTCCTCCAGGTGTTCCAGTTTCCTCCTTCAGTCCAAAGAAATATGGTTAGGATTACTCAGTGTCAGCACACTATGTTGGCACTAGAAGCGACAATTACAGGCTACTCACCGTAATCCTCACTGATTTGATTTGACACAAGCAACATATTTTGCTGTATGTTTTGATAAATGAAATTGACCTGTGACAAATAAAATTAATCCTTAATCACTTCAAGATCACTGATGTTTTATCCTTAAATGCTCCGTCAAAGAATTGACGAGAGGGCCTTCTCCTCGGTATCCAATGGCAGCAGGCTCGTTCCTCAGAAGCGCTCTGCAGTGACTGCACTGACCTTCAGCATGTCACTTAGCACCACCCCTGGGCTAAGGAATACGCTGGAGGGCAGCATTCACTCGTGGACACCTCTTTACACTGGGAGAGCAACGAGTTTCAGGCTGAGTTAGAAGCATCTCTCATTGTCATAATAATCTTCAAGCTGCAGTCATTGTAATGATCTTTGTCAAGGTCTATCCTGACCAACTAATAGAGAACAAAACATCTGCTCAGGATGAAGCTCGACAAAGGCCACTGCATCTCCCCCCCACACCTTTAATGTGGGTACGCACTCCACAAGGAGATGGATGCACCACACCCTCCCTGAGGGATAGATACTCTGGCTGTACGTGGAGGATCTGATGGCTTGTGCCATTTTACCAGTTGCCATGTGGTCTTGCTGCTTGCTTGCCAGCTTTAGTGATAAGATGTTCTGCCAAACAATTTTAACAGTCTGCTTGGGGAACCGTCCACCAGAGACCATTGTCCAGTCAGGGTTTCAGGAAAATCCATGCTGTCGATGTGCATGTGGCCAAAGGTGCTTCTCCACAGAAGCTTTGAAGGGAAGATTTTTAACCATGATGCAACTGAATGAAAGGCTGCAACAAGACCAGGCCCATTTTTTTTTTGCAACATCAGGGGCAGATAGAAATTCAGTATTTAGTGGCACCTGGCCTTTGTGTAGCCAGGCCGGATTTGCACCTTGATGTGGCCACAAAAGAAAGATGCCCCTTAAGATGAGGGCCTCCTTTGATGCATTTTTATCCCCTTTGAGATCTGGACAACTCACCCTTAGAGATGTGCTCAATTTTGTATCTACAGATGAAATGCAGTTGGTGTTTGGTTTATGATTGCAAGATCATACCTTGCATAGTAAGTAAATAGTAAATAAGGAAAAAAAATGTAGAGTGTAATGTTAGAGTCCATAAGATCATAAGACATAGGAGCAGAATTAGGCCACTCTGCCCATTAAGTTTGCTCCACCATTCCATTATTTTCTCCCCATTTAGATAATAGTCTGCTCTTTTGTTCCTTTTACCAAAATACATTATCATACATTTCCCAGCACTGTACTCCATCTGCTACTTTTTTGCCCATTCTTCCAATTTGTCTAAGTCCTGCTACAATTGCATTGCTTCCTCAGCGCTACCTACTCCACCACCTATCTTTGTATTATCCACAAACATTGCCACAAAGCCATCAATTCCATTATCTAAATCATTGACAAACAATGTGAAAAGTAGTGGTCCCAAAACTGACCTCTGAGTAACACCACTAGTCACTGGGAGCCAACCAGAAAAGGCTCCCTTTATTTCCCAATCACTGCCTCCTGCCTGTCAGCCATTCCTCTATCCATGCCAATATGTTTCCTGTAATGCCAGAGGATTTTATCTTGTTAAGCAGTCTTTTGTGTGGCACCTTATCAAACGCCTTCTGAAAATCCAAGTAAATGACATCCACTGCCTCTCCTTTGTCCACCCTGCTTGTTATTTCCTCAAAGAATTCTTAATAGATTCATCAGGCCAGATTTTCCTTTAGAGACACCATGCTGACTGTGACTTATTTTATCATCATACCAACCAATCTCTAATTGCGCCATGAGTTCATCCACCTTATTCCGAATACTACATGCATTTAAGTACAGCACCTTCAGTCTTGCAGTCTTTGCCCTTCTGGATGTTGCCTCTGTGGTACAATTTAACACTTTACTCTGTTTGCATTTGTACCCACTCATTGGCTTGTCCTTCTTTACGTTCATATTACACCCATCATCGACTTATAAACTTGCTGGCTCGTCCTCAGCTCTATCATACTGGTTCTCATCACCCTGCCATATTAATTTAAACCACTCCCAACAGTTCTAGAAACCCCACTTGCTAGGATATTGGACCCTTCTGATTCGAGTGCAACCCATCCCAGAAGAGGTCCCAATGACCCAGAAATCTGAATTCCTGCCCCTTGCTCCAGTTCTTCAGCCACGCGTTTATCTGCCATCTCATTCTGTTCCTCTCCTCATTGTTGCATGACACAGGCAGCAATCCCAAGATTACTACCCTTGAGGTTCTGCTTCTCACCTTCCTTCCTGTTTTCAGGATCTCCTCCCTTTTTCTGCTTACGCTGTTGGTACCAATATGTACCACAACTTCTGGCTGCTCACTCTCCCTTTTCAGGGTAACGTGGACATGTTCAGAAACATCATGGACGCTGGCACCTGGGAGGCAAACTACCATCTGTGTTTCTTTCTCGCGTCCACAGAATTGCCTATCTGTTCTCTTAACTGTAGAGTCCCCTATTACTGCTGCCTTCCTCTTCAGTTCCCTACCCTTCTGAGCCACAGGGTCAGGCTCAGTGCCAGAGGCACGGCCGCTGTTGCTTCCAACGGATTGGAAGGATAGGAGTCACAGAGAAAGTGCATTGCAATTCAACAAATAAAGTGCAGGGGTAATGATGAAGTCGATTGAAAGATCAGGAGTTCATCTTTAGCGTATGAGAAGTCCATTGAAGAGTCTTATAACAGCAGGAGAGAAACTGTTCCTGAGCCTGGTGGTACATGTATCTTCTGCCTGATGGGAAGGAGAGTGAAAAGGAGATGATTGAGGTAGGAGGGGTCCTTCATTATGTTAGCTGCTTTCCAGAGGCAGTGAGATTGTAGACAAGTCAATGAAAGGAAGACCAGTTTGCATGACGAACTGAGCTGTGTTCACAATCCTCTGCTATTTCTTGCCATATTGGTCAGAGCTGTGACGCACCAGATAGGAAGCTTACTATGGTACATCTGTTAAAATTGATCTGGGCATTTAGAGATATGCCAACTTTCCTTAGCCCTATGAGGAAGTCAAGGCACTTCTGTGCTTTCTTAGCCATGTGGCTGGACCAGGACAGGTTGTTAATGAGCTAGAACTTAGGAACTGGAAGACAGCTCAGGTGTCTGCCATGTTGCAGATGTTAGGTCTGTTGCACTTGGACATTGTAATGCCACATCGAGAGCACCTCACACTCCAAGGCCTGTCCTGGGTTCATCGCACAAGTGTCATTAGGAAGAAGGCACGGCAATGCCTCTACTTTTTTAGAAGTTTGCAAAGATTCGATATGTAAAACTAAAACTTTGACAAACTTCTATAGATGTGTGGTGGAGACTGTATTCACTGGTTGCATCACAGCCTAGTATGGAAACAAAAATGTCTTTGTATGGAAGAACCTATAAAATGTAAAAGATACAGCCCAGTCCACCATTGGTAAAGCCCTCCTCACCATTAAGTACATTTACATAGCACTGTCGCAGGAAAGGAGCATTTATCATCAAGAACCCCTACCATCCAGGCTATGTTCTCTTCTTGCTTCTGCCATTAGGAAGGAGGTACAGGAGTCTCAGGACTCACACCACCAGGTTCAGGAACAATTATTACCCCTCAACCATTAGGCTCTTGAACCAGTGGGGATAACTTCTTTCAACTTCACTCACCAATCTCTGAACTGTTCCCCAACCTGTGGGCTCACTTTCAAGGATCTTCATTTCAGGTTATCAGTATTATTTGCTTGTTTATTTATTTATTATTTCCTTTTTTTTATCTTCCTTTTTGTATTTACATAGTTTTTTTGCACGTTGGTTCTTTATCTGTCTTTTATTGATACTATTGAGCTTCTTGTATTTACTGTGATTGCTTGCAAGAAAATGAACCTCAGGTTTGTATATGAGGACACCTGTGTACTTTTATAACAAATTTACTTAGAACTTTGAAGAGCAGGTGCTTTCCTCCATGGGAAATGAGCGCTCCATCAATGTATGACTCTGTGCTGTGGAGGGACAATGTGTGCATTTTCAGAATGAGGGAGAAAATCTGGCTCATCTCCTACCACTCCCAATTGCACCTCCAATAGAAGCAAGGTCGACATTGGCCATTGGGAAATGTGGCTCTTGGATTTTCCAGGCTAATGCTTGTAACTGTTCAGTTCAATTAGTCTGGAGGGCTTGAGCCTGCTCTTAGTTGGCACATATCAAAATGGTAATGTGCTTTAATTGATTTTTTTCCCTAAGCTTAAATATGGTATCCTGAAACCATGGTGTAATGTTTTTAATTGTGTTCCATTAACATTACTGCCAAGAGCATCAGTAGAATTTAGGAATCAGCATCTGGTATTGGGGGTTGCGGGATAGAAACTATTGATGAATAATATTCCTGCCATGTTTTCTGTGTCTATGTGTGCAAGCAGTACAAACTTATCAATAGAACAAGTTGCTTGTAAATGATTGGAATGATTAAAATTCCCTCAAGAATGAAAGGGCCTTTTATTGACTCAGCATTCCCGGAAGTCATCTACAGCTAAAGAAATATCTCTGAGATATAGTCATGGTTTCAATGGGGAAAGTGGGGAAATTAATTCACCTATAGCCATGTTTGACATACAGCAATACACCAATGATCTCTCCTTTTTAATTTGTTCAGAGATTTAAAAAAACACTTGGGAGACTTTACTGAACCTCAAATGATTCGGGGGGGTGCAGGGTGCGAATCTCTGACCTGAGAGAGTAGGCAAATTCATGTTTGACTGAATTAGTGGAATGATGGTGCCTCCAACACTCCAGCCTCCCTCAGTAACATGTTAGGAGTTCAGACTAGATTATACAGTTAAGAGTCTCAAGTGATGTCCGTATCCTGTTGGGAAAAGATAATAGTTGTTGTGATTTTATTTATTTATCCAAGTCGGCTAGAATTGCATTACCCATTGATTGGAGAAAATCATCAGGACTCTAATCACATGCTGTCAAAAATAAACTGCTGGAGCAACTCAGCAGGTCAGGTGGCCACTGTGGAGGGAATGGTTCAGTGAACAATTTTGGGTCAAAGCAATTCATCAGGATGGAAAGATCAAGGGGAGATAGGAAGTACAAAAAAATAGTGAGGGGAAAAGGTGACCTAGGGCTGGTAAGCAATAGTCCCCCTCATGCTATCCATCTCCCTTCAAACCTTCAGTCCAGATGAAGGGTCTTGGCCTTAAAAAAAACTGAACATTTCCCTCCACAGATGCTGCCTGATCAGCTGAGATTTTTCAGCATTTACTTTTCTTTTGCTCCAGAATCTAGCATCTGCATTCTCTTGTGTCTCACTGTTTATCATTTGATTTCACGCTACCCTTCCATTCTTCTCTCTTTCCATCTGAGGGTAAAATAAAGAGCTACAGGTTGTTATTTGCCCAGCTTTACTGCTTCAACAATGCCAGCATTTGGAGTGGAATGTGTAGCAGCTGGATAAGCAGCTGAGTGGTGACAGCTGGAAACTTGCTTCCAACGCAGCACGGTTGGCAGCTGATGGAAGGGATAGGTATGCAACATCAGCACTCAACAAAGCTGCTGATCGTTGATGTTCAAGTGTGTTTGTGTGCTTGGTAAAGCTGGTAAATAGAAGTCCCAGGATGCTGAATTTTGCCTCAAGGTCTTGCTTGCCCCGGGTTATCTTTACATGGTGTTAGCTTACTGTGAAAACTGAACTCCCTGAATCTGGTCACTTGAAGGTTGGCAGCAAGATGAAGGGAAACTTGGTGCCGTTAAATTCAGGAGACTTTCCACTGGGTCGGTGTACTACTCCAGTCCCACACTCTTTCACAGACTCTCACATGATCACTGAACCAGCATTCCACTCACTTCCAAAAACAAATCTCCATTATAACCCAGGCTGATAAATGTGAACTGTTGGTGGACCCACCTCTTCTGAGAGAATATGCCAAAGGTTGTGTGTAGGATGCATACAAATCAGGAGAAAGCCATGCAACTCCTTGAGCCAGTTTTTCCATTCAAGGACCTTGCTTGTTGTCAACACAGAGGCTTCCTGATTTACTCCTAACAGGCTCAGCCTTAATTTCAAAATTGTTTCCCTTCATTCTGAGGAAGCAGACTCCCTATATTTACCTAATCCAATGAATGTTCCCAAAGGGACTACAAAGTCTAGTGCATGCATCAAGATAATGTTTCCCACCAAATGTCATAGAATTTTAGAAACTATATTCTGTGCCCTTACTAGGGTCAACTTGCCTTTCTAGGAACTGGGACTGAATGCATCTCCTAAAAGATCAGCAAGAAGTTTGCCCATTTGATGTAGACTTACTTTCATGTACCAGTCACCTTGAGGTGAAGGTAGGCACCTTGTTAGCCTGCTGTACGTGCATGAAAATATCACTTATAACATAAAACATAATACATCACAGACACAGACCCTTCAGCCCATGGTGACTGCACTGAACATGATACCGATTAAACTAAATCCCTTGTGTCTGTATGTGATTCCCTGCATATTCACGTGTCTACCTAACAGCTTCCAGGGCGCCTTCAGGCGAACTCATTGCTGCGCTGCTCAATGAATACAATAAAATATTCCCGTTTCAGCCTGCTACAGCTGAGAATCACATCTGCATCCAACGTCTGTACAATTAATAAAGATGTTTTAATGCAATTGAGCAATCTATCGCTACCTAAAACCCACGGAAATAATGCCGATTGTAGCCATACCGCTTGCTGGACTCCTCGAAGGAAATGTGGCTGTCACTCGGGACTACAAGTGTGTTTTAAAAAAAATGGGGTTTTCGACTCCCAATAACAACTGGGAAACATACAGTCTGTAGTAAATAAAATTGACAATTGCAGAGCTAGGGTGCTGTATTAGAGGGACATTAGGACCGCTTATGTCCTGTGCTTCATGGAATCCGCTTAACCCCCTTCATACTGAATACAGCGATTCAGATTGATGGGTTTAGTATATATTGTCAGGATAGAACTGTCGAGTCTCTCGAAAGTAGTGGTGAAGGTGTATGCCTCGTGATAAACTCCTCTTGTTGCACAAAAGCGGCAGCAATGTCCCAGTTCTGCTCACCAGAGCTAGAATATCTCACAATGAAATGTCGGCAGTTTGACCTGCCGCGGGAAATGTCTGTGATCATTTTGGTGACGGTGTACATTCCACCTGAGGCCAATGTCAAACAGGCTCTAGATGATTTGAGCAATGTGATCAACATGCACGAAACAGCACACCCTGATGCCCTCCCCATCATTCTGAAGAGGCTTTAACTAGGACAGCCTGAAAAAGTCACTAAACAATTATCATCAACAAATCGCTTGTAGTACCATAGGAAACAACACACTGGACCACTGTTAAACCACCATCAAGAGTACCTACTGTGCTATTCCACATCCACACTTCGGACAGTCTAATCATCTGGTTGTACTTCTGCTCCCTGACTTTTGGCAGAGACTGAAGACTGCTGAGGGCTAGATCTGTGGCACTTAAGTTTGGTGACCCAGCTCTGTACAGGAAAACCAGGTATGATTTGCGGAGGGCTAATTCAAGAGCGAAGAAACAACTCCGAGCGACAGTGAAGGCAACATCCACTCTGGCAGGTTTTTCAGGCTATAACTCCCTCCAAAGCAAAACCCAATAGCACAAATGGCAGACAACAGGAATTCTGCAGATGCTGGAAATTCAAGCAACTTTTATGTGTGTAGCACAAATGGCAGTCATGCTTCACTACCAGATGAGCATAATGCCTTCTATGCCCGCCTTGATAGAAAGAATCTAACTACAGCTGTGAAGGTCTTTGCTGCATCTGGTGATCCTGTGATCTCTGCCTTGGAGGTTGATGTCAGGCTGTCTTTCAGGAGGGTGAACCCTTACAGGGCGGCAGGCCCTGATGGGGTACCTGTAAGGCTCTGAAAACTTGTGTCAACCAACTGGCAGGTGTATTCAAATACTCACTGCTATGGTCAGAAGTTCCCACCTGCCTCAAAAAAGCAACAGATATACCAATGCCCAGGAAGAGTATTGTGAGCTGCCTTAATGACTATCGTCCAGTGACACTCACATCTACCGTGATGAAATGCTTTGAGAGGTTGGTCATGGTTAGAATCAACTCCTGGCACAGCAAGAACCTGGACCCACTGTAATTTACCTATTGCCACAATAGGTCTACGGCAGATGCAAACTCAATGGCTCTTCAGATGGCCTTAGATCACTTGGACAATGCAAACGCTCATGTTAGGATGCTATTTGCTGACTATAGCTCAGCATTAACACTATCATTCCCCTAGTCCTGATCAATAAGCTACTGAACCTGGGCTTTCGTACCTCTCTCTGCAATTGGATCCTCGCCTTCCTAACTGGAAGACTGCAATCTGTTCAGATTTTGATGATAATATCTCCTCCTCGCTGATAATCAACACAACCTAGAACTAAAACTTGTAAAACAGTTTTATTTAACTTCGTTATTGGGAGCTCCTTTATCTATGCAATTCGGTAATGTTGTTAATTTAAACCTATATCCTGTGATTGAGTATCCTTTACAAATTTGGCTCCAGTTCCGCAATTTTTTTAATTTAAAAAAATTTAAACTTTGTAGTTTAATTTACCGAAATTACTTTTTTAGGCCCTCTTTGAGTGATCCAATATTTTTACTTTGGAAAAATAAAGGTATTAATTCTTTTTCGGATTTATTTAAAGAAGATAGATTGATGTCCTTTGAACAATTAATTGATTAAATATTCTCTTTCATACTCACACTTTCTGCAATACCTTCAAGTTAGATATTTTTTACAAAAATATTTAAGTAATTTCCCTTACATATTGGAGGCTGACCTGTTAGATACTATTATGAGTATGAATCCTTTGATTAAGGGTTCTATTGGAAGAATTTATAATTTACTATTACAATGGGATAAGCGTCCTTTGTCTAAGATTAAACAGGATTGGGAAAAGGAACTTAATTTGAATTTTATAACAGAGGATTGGATGCGGATATTGAAGTTGGTTAACTCTTCTTCAATTTGTGCTAGCCATTCATTGATTCAATTTAAAATTGTACATCGTTATCATTTGACAAAGGAGAGACTTTCTAAAATCTTTCCTAATGTTGATAGTCATTGTGATAGATGTAAAACTGAGATAGCTCCACTGACACATATGTTTTGGTCTTGTTCTATATTGGAACAGTTCTGGAAGTTGGTTTTCTCAACAATTTCTAAAGCACTTAAAATTAATTTACAACCTAATAAATTAACTGTGCTTTTTAGAATAGTCCCTCAAAATATTCATGGTACTTCTGTGTCTGATCAACATTTTATTGCATTTGTTACATTGATAGCTAGGAGGGCCATTTTGTTGAAGTGGAAGGATACATCAGCTCCCACTTTGTCACAATGGTTCTCTCAAGTGATGCTATGTCTTAGTTTGGAGAAAATTAGAAGTCGAACCTTTGAACCTTTATTTGATTTTGAGAAAAGATGGGGCTCATTTGCTCGTTATTATCATTTGAGTTAATTGTTATAATTTTTCCACGATCTAATTATAAATTTTTTTAGTATATTTTCTTGCTGGCGGTTTGATGTTTATTTTTAGAAGCTTTTTGTATGATGCATGGCTCCGGGGTTGTACACCTAATGGGTTCTCTTTTTTTTCTCACTTTTCTGCTCAGTAGGTTTTTTTTGTTATCACAAAATTTTGTTTTCAATCTTTAAGATGATGGGTTTTTTTTGAGGCATTGTAAGTGTTGTTACTTCGATGTACTCATGTTATTTTTCCTATTAATACAATAAAAAGATTTGAAAGAAGACAATCAACACTGGTATACCTCAGGGATGTGTGCTTAGTCCACTGCTCTTCTCTCTCTATACCCATGTCTATGTGACTATGTATAGCTCAAATGTCATCTATAAACCTGATGATTGTTGGCAGAATCTCAGATGGAGATGAGAGGTCGTACAGGAGCAAGATATACCTGCTATTTGATTGGTGTCGCAGCAACAACCTTGCACTCATTGTCAGTAAGACCAAAAAGCTTATTGTGGACTTAAGGAGGGGTTAGACAAGGGGATGCAAAGCAATCCTCATAGAGGAATCAGAAATGGAGAGAGTGCTATAAAGAAGGCACAACAGTGGCTGTATTTCACTTGGAGTTTGAGGAGATTTTGGTTTGTCACCTAAAACACTCACACTTCTGCAGATGTACCATGGAGAGCATTCTGACAGGCTGCATCGCTGTCTGGGATGGGGGTGGGGTGGGGCGCGAGTGCGATGACTGCACAAGTTCAAAAGAAGCTACAGGAAGTTGTAAAATTAGTCTGCTCCATCTTGGGTATTAACCTCCGTAATATCCAAGGTATCTTCAAGGAGCGATGCCTCAGAAAGGTAGCATCAATTATTAAGGACCCCCATCACCCAGGACATGCTTTTGTCACGTTGTTACCATCAGAAAGGAGGAACACATTCAAGGTCAGCTTTTTCCCCTCTGCCATCCGATTTCTAAATGGACATTGAACCCATGAACACTACCTCACTTTTTTAATATTATTACTGTTTTTCCACTATTTTTTATTTAACTAATGTACATATATATACTTACTGTAATTGATTTACTTTTTTTTATATATTATCACATATTGCATTGTACTGATGCCACTAAGTTTATGAATTTCATGACATATGTTGATGGCGTTAAACCTGATTCTTCAAGATCAGTGTCTTATCTGCTTCCACCACTAGCCCCATTCAAAGCACCTACCAATTTCCGTATTTCCAAAAAGAGCTGCCGTCACATTTAAACTTCAAACTTACCTCCTCTCAAATTAAATGCAAGTCCTGTACTACTTGACATTTCAACCCTGGAGAAAAGATCCTGATGAGCTATCATATCTATGCCTCTCAATTTTTTATAAACTTTCAGCAGGTTTCCCCTTTGCTTTGGCACTCCAGAGGAAACAATTCAAATTTGTTCAACCTCTCCTCATAGGTAATGGTCTTTAACTGAAGCAACACTGGTGAGCCTGTTCTGCACCCTCTCCAAAGCCTCCACCTCCTTTCTATAATTGGGTGATGAGAATTGCACATAATACTCCATATGCAGCTGAGCTTAAATTTTAGATAGCTGTGACATGGGTTGCTCGATCTTATACTTAATACCCTGACCAGTGAAGTGATCTCTTTGCTTCCATTCCTATCTTGAGGAATGAGTGTAGTGTTGAGGACTCTGCTGAAGTAATGGAACAGGACTTTTTGATCCGCCATATTTTTGCCAACCACGATCCCGATCTAACATGTAGACAACATCCATTGCATGAGCCTCATTAATCATATCCCCCATTGGTTTCTATCATATCTGAAACATCTGAATCCTGCAATGCCGAGTTACCCATCTTACACTTCTCTCAACCAGGTTTCTGAATGGGAACGTCGTGCTTCCACGTACTCATGCATAAGTTCTTCCATGTTACTTTTTCTGAATGTAGATGGTAACTCTGGGTAGATTATAAAGGTATTATTTCATGCATATGTAAACACAGATGCATATTCATATCCATGCACAAAGACATTCAAAGGTAAGGTGAATGCATACAGCCTTTTTCCTAGGGTTGGGCGATCAAGAACTAGAGGGCATATATAGATTTATGGTGGGGGGGGGCAAGAGATTTAATAGGAAACTGAGGAACCTTTTTTTAAACCCAAAAGGTCATTCATATATGGAGTGAGCTGCCCAAAGAAGCAGTTAAGGCAAGTACAATTAACAATATTCAAAATAGACTCGGACAGGTACATGGATTGGAAAGGTTTGGAGGGATATGGGTCAAATGCAGGCAAGTGGGATTGGTTGCAATAGGCGTATTAGTCACCATGAACCATTTGAGCCAAAGAGTCTGCTTCCATGCTGTATGCCTGTATGACACACACCCTGGCAGTTACCAGTTACTCCAACTCTCACATCCTTATGCACCCACAGAGACACAGATAAACATAAAAATGTACAGACACTCTCTGTACAACAGATACTTGTTGCCCTCCTTCAAAGTTCAAAGTAAATTTATTATCACTGTATGTACAGTATACCTTTCCATATACTACTCTGAGTTCATTTTCTTGCAGGCATTCAAATAAATAAATGCAATAGAATCCTACTGAAGGATCTTGGCCCGAAACGTTGACCGTGCTCTTTTCCATAGCTGTTGCCTGGCCTGCTGAGTTCCTCTAGCATTTTGTGTGTGTTGTTTGGATTTCCAGCATCTGCAAGTTTTCTTTTGTGAGTCCTGTTGAAGGATCTCGGCCTGAAACAACGAGTATACTCTTTTCCATAGATGCTGCCTGACCTGCTAAGTTTCTCCAATATTTTGTGTGTGTTCCTTCGATTTCGAGCATCTGCAGATTTTCTCATATTTGTGTGTTAGATCCTAATAGTTATCAATGAAGGAATTCAACCAGTGTACACTGTGTCTTCTTTTGAATGACTGTAAATTAACAAAATTAGTGTACATACCTATGCAGATAATGGACTGCCTTCATTGTCTTTCTGCATGAAGTAGTGTCAAAAATCACTGCTTTGTAATTCGGCATTGGGTGGCCCGAATGGATAACAGAACACAAGTATGCACCACTGATACTATTAAAAAACTTTGTTCTAAGCATGCTGTAGTGTACACATGGCCTACACTAGTTAGAAACTGTTGTAACTTACAAATATTCATTTTCATTGTAACATTCAAGATGTTTGTCGATACCTTCAAATTCTTTATGGCTCCTAACTTGAAGTAGTGAAATTGTTTCATTTTCACTTGTGGCTGTATCTCGCATCTCCAAGCCTGAATGCTTGAAACCACAGTGAGCAAAACAGCTCTGAATTGGCTTACTGCTTATTTCTCACCAATTATCAATGACAAAAATCACTGATTTTTGAACACAGACACACACAACTGACGCTATTTAAAACCTCTTTGATTTAAGCATGGTGTAGTGTCCAACAGCCACGCAAGTGTACCCGACCAAAGCTAGTGAGTAACTGTTCAGCAAATCTCCTGTCTCAGTTAAGTGGCATAGTGTCCCAAATAAACGAACAGAATACCGTTCACCAGCAACTTTGATGTGTGTTGATTGAATTTCCAGCGTCTGCAGAATTCCTGTTGTTTGCGAACAGAATACCGGCTATTTCTCTATTCGTTTTTGTTCTTTAGGAGTTGTTCCAGATAAGTGGCTGCCCTGATTAACCGGAATCTGCTCAAATACTAAGAACATGGAATTGTAGAGTCCTTGAAAGTGAGTTGGTAGGTTGTGGAAGTTATCCATGCTGGTTCAGGAATCCTAATGATTGAAGATTAATAACTACTCCTCCTCTCTGTCGGTTTACCTCTCATGCTCTCACTCGCACGCGTGTATACACACACACACACACACACACACACACACAACATACAAGCTAGCTTATGCATTTCTTTTCAAAATGTAACTCTGGAATTCTTGGGGGTGTGACCCCTTTTTCTCCACTGACACGATGGAAGTCGTAACAGTTACACTGCACTCCATGAAGCTCTCAAATCTCTCTATTTTAATTAATGAACTCATTCATTAGTTATTCAGGAGTGCAGCATGGAGTAGACCCTTCTGGCCCTTTAAGCCATGCTGCCCCAGCAACTCCACAGCCTCGATTAACCCTAACCTAATCACAGGATAATTTGCAATGACCAATTAACCTACCCAATATGTTTTTGGACTTTGGGAGGAAATCGAAGCATCCAGGGAAAGCCCACACATTCCATGGGGAGGATTTACAGAGACCCCGAGCTGAAATAGAGTCATGCTAATTGTTACACTATAGTGGCGCTCATGGTTACCATGGCTACCGTGGTTCTAACAAATAATTCTTTGCGCTGCTGAAGCACAGCAGATTTAATGAGAAAACAGCACACTTTTAATGAGGTTCAAATGATGTAATTTAATGAGTTTTGAAACATCTTTTGTGTTTGACTGAAGGGAGAGAAGTATTTCACATCATCCTGATTATCTCCAACTGCAGTGGGGAAGAAGCTTGGTTTATGATTGAAGATTTGTAGAAGAAATAGAATAATTTTTACAGAGAAAAAATACCAAGTAATGCAACAATCTTGTTACACAGAAGCAAAAAAGTCCCAAAAATGCTCAGCATTGATTTTATTTTCTAGAAAGCACTTTCTCATCAAATAATCCCTTTCACATATATTGCACAAAGAGTTGTGTGCTAATTTAATTGTTGAAGTTGGATTTGGAGGTACATGCTTCACATATGATAAAGGGGATATCAGAAGCTGGAAGTTCACCCGGGGGTAAAATGTAGGAAATGGTTGAACGTTTGAGAGAATGAAAGCAAAAGCCTTTATTCCACTGATGATGCTAGGTAGTTAACAAAAGGTTATCAGTTTAGCATTAGATTTAAAACCATATAAACTCAGGGCTTTTTCAAAGGAATGTGTAATATATGGAATAAATTCATACATAAAGACAACAGTAAGTTGTGTTTCCTGAACAGCGGAAGAAACAGAGAGAATCCAATGTGGATATATACTTGCTGAATCATTCACCTGAGATTTGAGTGTGCTGGTGGGGTTATCCATTCTCTCACTTCATTGAGCAATGTGTCATTTTATGAATGGCCTGTGAACGTATCAAATTCCTACTCTAGTTTCAAAACCACAAGGGGATGGCCACCATGCTGTGTCAGGTGCCTTCACACTCCAGAACCCCTGTGGCCCATGATCCAGGAGGTACACTGGCACGTTGTCTTTGCCGCTAAATGGGAAAAAATACACAAGGACATCCTTGTTAATGTTTGAAGAAACTGACTTGTATCGCGTGTGTATAACATCTGGTGTGGCAAATTTGGGGAATTGGATTGCTGAGGATTTGTGCTGATGCAGTGGAAGTCATAGCTTTTGTATATCGAATCATAGAGTCATATGCCACAGAAGTAGGCCCTTCGGTCCAACTGCTCTTTCAAGCCAGTCTCATTTGCTCAAATTTAGCCCATAACCTTCTAAAGCGTACCTATTCATGTATCTGTCCAGCTGTCTTTTAGGAGTTAAGATACCTGGTATAACCATGTCTTCTGGTAGTTCATTCCATATGTGTACCACCCCTGTGTTAAAAAAAAAGTTGCCCCCTCAATTTCCTTTTAAATCTCTTCCCCTCTCACCTTAAAACTTTAGCTCTCTAATTCTTGATTCCTGAACCCTGTGTAAAAGATTAAGTGCATTCACCGTATCAATGCCCATCAAGATCATCTCTCAGTCTTCTGTGCTGCAGGGAAAAAAGACCTAGCCTGTGCAACCTCTCTTCTTAACACAGTCCATTAAAGCCTTCACAACAGCCTCATAAATCTTTTCTGCTCCCTTTCCAGTTTATACTATTCCTCATATAGCAGGATACCAAAATTATAAATAATACCCCAAGTGTAGCCTCATCAATGTCTTGTAGAATTGCCGTTTAAGATTCCAACTTTGATGCTCAATGCTCTGATTTGTGAAGGCCAATACAAGGCTGTATAAAATGTTGCAGTAATATGTAAGTCTGTTCCTTTGCAATTTCAATCCTATTTTGCATCATTTGGCTCTATCATATTCTCATTACTGACTTAGAACTAAGTTCTGCCCAGTCCAGGAAGATCAGGTGAGAAGTTCGAATGATCACAAAAAAAGAAAATGGTGGAAATGCTCAGCAGATCAGGCCACATCTGTTGGAAGTGGAAGAGTTAAGATTTCAGCTTGAAGACCCCTCATCAGTAGTGCTCATTACAGAGAGTGGGATGCCCTGTTCAATAAGTTATAAAATTAATTTAAAGGAAACAGCTACTACTGGGAAAATGGTAAAAGTTAAGCAA
This sequence comes from Mobula birostris, assembly GCF_030028105.1. Lineage (NCBI taxonomy): Eukaryota > Metazoa > Chordata > Chondrichthyes > Myliobatiformes > Myliobatidae > Mobula > Mobula birostris. The sequence goes on along the minus strand of NC_092378.1, from coordinate 45,725,183 downwards.
AATGAAAAACCTACATCTTTAGTTGGAATATTGAGTCTTTTCCCATTAAGCTTCAAATTAATAACATGTGGAAATGCAAACAGTCAATTTGAGCCCAGTAATTGTCTTGATCTTGTTGGTGAACACAATGGCATTCTGCTCCACTGCCCTGCAATCCCAGTAATACAAATGTAGTATATTTCCTGAATTCCTTTGTGCTAAGAGTGAGGTCTGCTTTTTTCCCCCCTTTACAGATACTGGTTTACAGTCCTGAACACTCAACCACCAATGCATGACTGCCCATGAAATTACTGATCTACTCTATTTCTCAAGTTGAATTTCCTGCTTAGTTTTAGTTATTTGATAAGGTGTCTGCATTGTAAAATGAAAGTAACCCATCCCAAGTTAATCTTTACTATTGAAAACAAGAATGTTTAAGGCTATTTTGTACCTTGTAAATATTAAACCATTAAACCATACTTGAGAAGGAACAACTAGAATATCATGAACAAGATTTGTGCTTGTGGTTAAGTTGATTGTTGTAACTTCTACGTATAAATTTAGAGACTGCATTAACCATTACTTTGCAGCTTATTATGGTTATGGCAGGCTTCAGGGATGGAAATACCTTGCTACAAGATTGCAACTCTGAAAGATAATGTCAAATTTGATCGCAAAAAAATTAAATACCGCAGATGTTGTAAATCTAAAATCAAACATATGTAATGCTGGATGCCTTCAGACACCTTCTCTATAGTACGTAATATTTCAGAGTGATGACTTTTCATTAGAGCTGGGAAACGTTACAGATAAAATAGGCTTTCAATTGCAGAGAGAATGGAGAGAATGAAAGGAATGTCAGTGATAAAATGGTGGTGTGTTAGCTAAAAGAGGTGTGTTAGATATGTGGGTAAAAAAGGAAAAATGACTGGTGTTGCTTCGCACTTAGTGCAAGGATGTTTATTAGGTGGGTCAAAAATCAAACTTATAAAAATTAGCGAAAATAGTGAAAAGAAAACTGCCAATATTTACAAAAAAAATCTATCAGAAAACACTATAATGGCTCCATACTATTCTTGTCCAGTGTGAACTTCTGGCAGCCCAATCTCTCTCTCCTACTGAGCCTGATGAACTCCATTTTTTAACACTAGGACATATGCCCTTTAATTACTCACAAAGTTAACTTCAGACTACACATGTATTGGTGCGTGGCCAAGTGGTTAAGGCGTTCGTCTAGTGATCTGAAGGTCGCTAGTTCAAGCCTTGGCTGAGGCAGCGTGTGTGTCCTTGAGCAAAGCACTTAACCACACGTTGCTCTGCGACGACACCGGTGCCAAGCTGTGTGGGTCCTAATGCCCTTCCCTTGGACAACATTGATGACGTGGAGAGGGGAGTCTTGCAGCATGGGCAACTGCTGGTATTACATACAACCTTGCCCAGGCCTGAGCCCTGGAAATTTTCCAAGGTGCAAATCCATGGTCTCATGAGACTAACGGATGCCTATTAAAAAAAAAACACATTTATTAGAATATGATGCACCCCACAATGTAGTTGCAATCATATTACAAAATAAGTGGAATTATCTACCTTAAATACAGGACCTAAACAACATATACACATCCCCATTATGAATAAAGTAGAATACTCCACTGTGTATGGTGGGAAAGATGCCATAAAGCCTACCTGAATGCACAGCTCGGATTACGACCCATTATGAGAATATGCTGTTGAAGACATTGAAGACACTTAGTACAACAGCAGCAGAATGACAAGGCAGTGTTTGTGTGTGTGTGTAAAGAGAGCGTTTACCAAATGCTCTCCTGTCACAAGGCTAATGAAAGCTAAAGATCAGTTGTATTTAATTTTTTGTTACTTGGGTGCCATGAGCATGGTCAGTACTTACTATGCATTTCTAATAGACCTTAAGAAGGTGGTGATGAGCTACTGTTTTGAACCACAACAACTCTTCTGATGTAGATACCTCCCACAGCACTATCGCCAAGGGTCAATATTTGAGCCCAGGGATGAAGAAGGAAGGGTGATCGATTCACAGTTTAGAATGGTGTGCAACTGGGAGGGGAAGTTGGGTGTTGGTAGTTCCCTGTGGCTGCTAACCTTGCCATTCGTGGTGGTCGAGGTTGCTGGTTTGAGAGAGACTGCTGGAGATGATGCACACTGCAGCCACCATGTGCCAGTGGTTAAGGGAATGAAAGCTTAGGGTGGCTGACTGGGTTCCTTATCTGGAATGATGTTGAATTTCTTTCATGTTGTTGGAGTTCCACTTCCAGGTAAATGGAGGGTACTTTATCACATTAATGACTTGTGCCTAATCAGAGGGATGTCAGGAGGTGAATAGCAGGCTGAAGGATACCCAGGGTCTGACCTTCCCTTGCAGCCCAGCATTTATCTAACTGGTCCAGCCTGGTTGCTGGTCAATGGTATCTCCCAGCATGTAGGTGACAAGCTGCTCAGCAGCAGTAATGATGTTGAACATCAGGGGAAGGTGGACAGATTCTCTTGCTTGAGATGGAGGGGAAATGGTCACTGCCTGGCAGTCAAATGCTACTAACCATCTTCGGCAATCAGGTTTCGACTTTCAGATTTCCGATCAGTTCATGCCTTAAAATTGACATTGCTGACATTAGCTCATGAGCTGTGAATAGAAATGCACTTTGTGTGACCATCAGTGAATATCCCCATTCTCCTTTTATTTCATCCTGTATTTCCATTCAATCTGTCCGGCTATCCCAGACCATCAGAGCAGATTCGCGTTCCTATTTATTTAGCACATGCATATCAGAACATACAGTGAAGTATGTAATTTGCATTAACAACCAACGCACCTAGGAATGTGCTGGGGCTGCCACAAGTCTCACTACATTGTGGTGCCAACGTAGCATGCCCACAATGCTTAGCAGAACAACTCAGAGCACAACAAGCAATAAAACAACAACTGCAAAGCAAGCCCCTTTCCTCCCTCCCACTCACCCACGCGTGGGCAGTCTTCCAACTGCAGGATAGGTCTCCAGTCTCCATTGGGCTTCAACTTCTGGACTTCCAATTGACGTTCAGGCTTTCATCTTTGGTATCAACCCCCAGACTAGCTGATGACAGAACTCTGAACTCCAGTTTCCCTAATTTCAATATCCCCATTCCTCATCTTATTTCATACTATATTTTCAATCAGCCCACTGTTGTTATCTCTGTCCATCAGAACAATCCCAGCAATTTCATTGTCCCAAATTTTCACCTGCAATCTATTCTGTCCATTACCACCACACTGCTTGCCCTACTCCCAACTACAATGAGGGGAAGTTCACAGTGGTCAATCAACCGAACAATCAACACATCTTTGGGATGTAGGAGGTAACCGGAGCACCTGGGAGAAACACAAATGTGGAGGAGGTGCAAATTCCAGAGGTCAGAATTGAACCCAGGTCTCTGGAACCTAGAGGCAACTTCACCAGCTACAGCACTCATGTGCTGCTTAAATCAATGATAACTCAACTAAAGATGCTTGGCCAAGGGGGAAAATATGAAACGGCTAGAATTGGACTTTGAACTGTAAAATATGGTTGTGGCTGTTGAAGGCCAATGATCCCAACCCCAGGGCTTTATCAGGCCTCTTTCCTGGGCTCAACCTTCTCTACCTTCCTTCTAGGTCACCATTAAATCACATGCTTCATTTCCCTCATTTTCCGAACAGATGATGGAAGTTAATTGAAAACCTGAATCATTGAATCTTCTATCACCGGATGACTGGAAAAAGTGTGACCTTTATTTAAAGCAGACACTTTTTCTGCTTGGTTTAGATCTTAAGCAACACATTCACAAACCAAACTGTCCAGTTGAAAAGTTAAAGAAAGAAACCACTCATTTCTATGGCACCAAAATGAAACAGTCCGGATACTGTACCTCAAACCACTTCACACGATGAAATGCTGTTATGTAGGTACCAATGGTCTCTGTGAAAAGGAACACTAGAATTATCAACTCATCTGTTTTTACAGCAAGAATACTGGCTGGAAGAATGGTTATGACTTCATTTAATAGCACCTGATCCGGTGAAGGGTTTTCTGTTTAACAGTGTAACTTCTCATCCATAGAATGACATGGCCCTTTAATATAGCAGTCATTATTATTGCATTGAAGGTAGCTCTCTAAACCCTGGGGCTTGAATCCGCACTAGCCTTATCTTAAAGAGAGTAACTGATTGGCAACCAAATTGTTTGAATCCTCTCTGTGTCCTTTACATTGGTCACTTGATGGTGTATCTTGGTGACATTGAAGTATTCCTTGCAATCTTGTTTTGTCCTTGAGCACAAATGTACTTGACAGAAATTTTGCCTTATGGATTCAAGACTCAGTACCAAGGCTATGATTTAGCTCAACACTGCTTTCCAATGTGGGGAGGTTTATACTGTGCAGAGTTCCACTCTATCTAGGCACACAAAGTCCATAAAGAGATGAAGGACCACTTGACAAATACTCAAAGGAGACCCATCTTGACAATGCTGATCACAATGAAATAAAGTCCAAGATAATGACTGAGAAGGACACAAGAGTAATCTTGTTTGAAGTAGGGAAAATCCATTAGAAATAAAATATAACAAAAATGACAAATAGGAACATTTTTACACAATAATTAATTGACTCAAAATATGTATCTTATTAAAACTAGCCAGTAATAATCCAGCATAAATGGATAGCCAAATAAGAAAGGAAATGAAGAAGGGGGCTTAAACTGAGTTTGTTAGTATCAGAGGAGAGAATGAGAAAGATATTTTGAGTAAGTTACAGTCAAAGAGCCACGCAGATTAGAACCAGGCCCTTTGGCCCTTGCACCAACCATCTACTATAATCCCATTTATAATCCATAGCCCCTAACACAACGGTGATTCAAATTCTTTTTTATGTTTTCTCAGAATACCCACTTCCACCATCATGACTTCAACCATCCTCTAAGTAAAAAGCATCTTCGGTAGATCCCCTGCAAACCTCAAATATGTGCCCACTGTTCTAGCTGTGGCCAAGCATGATTAGGAAGAAAGTCAAAGTACATAACAATGAGGAAGCCAAAAAGTAAGGAATTAAATTACTACAGAATATACAGTAAAAATAAATATCAACATAAGTAGCAAGAAGAATTAAGGTAAAAGTAGGACTGTTAAAGAAGAGATGATAGATAATGAGGAGAAAAGAGTAGATGCAAATTATTTGTTCTCTCTGATATTTGCAGATGAAGGGTCTGTATCTAATCTGTATGAAACTTGCTCCAAATTCTTTTCTCCAGATTCTCTGTCAAAGATATTGACAGAGAAAATCTAAATAGCTGTAAAGGCATTCGAAATAGAAAGTGCACTGTTACAGATAAATTAATCAAGTGAATCTCGATCGATTAAAAGAAAAGTGGATGTGGAAGAGAGAATGGGACTGCTACATTTGTACAGTGCCAGCGGACTGCAGAAAGCTAATGTAATTCCTACATACACTAAGGGAGATGGAACAATGGGCCAATTAGTTTTCCATTGATGTTAGGAGAAAAAGAGAATCCTTAATCAAAGTTATAATGGAAAAGATCTCAAAACAGAAGAATAGACAACATACGTTTCAAAAGGGAAGGTCATGTGTGATCAACCGTATTGAGTTCTTTAAAGAAGTATCAAAAAGGTTTGGTAAGGGACATGATATATTTGGGTTTTGTGAAGGGCATTGTGAATTTACTGTATAGCAAACTGATAAGGTTAGCACATAAGGAGTCAGGCCACAATTTGCATGATAGATAGTAGATTTATAGGATTAAAGTTGTGTGTGTTCATTCTTCGTTGACATCGATGAAGACCTCAACACCATTATGATGGTCTCGAGACTAGCGCATAATTTGGATTTAAGTGAGGGAGAGTTGCGCAGCGTCAGCCTCACTCTCCCTTCCCAATTCCCATCTGGATCCAGTGGCAAGACAGAGTCGAGACGGCTGGAGATGGGACTAGGCACAGTGGATGACCAGGATGTCTTCTTGTCTTGTCCTGCTCTACACGTTCCACAACGCTTGCAGAGACCGCCTTCTTGACCGTTAGATCTTCCATTGGTCTCGTCCGCTCAATCCGCCAGAGTCCGTCTTCACATGCTGGGATAGACAACTCCCTACCTCACCAAGTATTTGAGACACCTGGGCTACCTTCACCTGGTTTAGCTGGCTTGGCGAAGCCGTTGTCCGGGGTGTGGCTGCTGTCACATGAAAACAGCTACGGGGAGCCACAGGTGAGAGCTGAGTGCCAGGTGGGGACCAAAGATGGACTAACCGCCTTGAAAAGGACGCAACATGTTCCCCCACCAGAGGTGCTACCCCTCCCTGACACCCCATACACCCCTTAATAGTGAAGTTAAGGCTTATTCATCTAATAGCAAATAGGAGAAAATATTATTAATGATTACTATTGGAATCATCCATGTAATTCTGTGATTCTTAGGGATCAGGAGTAAAATTTCAAAATTTACTCATGGCAGTTGATTGGATGCAGTTCATAAGTCGGAGCACAGTGAAGAAAAGCAAAATTTTCACTAAGGCATTGAACTGGCAAGGGAGATGTTATTGAAGTTAGTGCTTTACAACTGTGCAGCACCAGGTGGCTGACTATGACATTGTGGACACTCCCAGAGCCATTAGAATAAATGGTCCTGAGCCTTAGTGAGCTTGCTTAACACATCACTCAAAAAGATCTTAGGTTGGAGTAGGGGTGGGGTTTGTGGTTGCGGGGAAGTATTCAGAAGAAAAGCAGAATTTAGGACAATGGATTCAGAAACAGAATCAAGTTTAATATTGCTGGCATACAGTATGTTGTGAAATTTGTTGTTTATCAGAAGCAAAACACAGCTAAAAAATTACAATTGGGTCACATCAGAACCAGTGCGCTTTGGCCCAATTATGTGGTTGCCCCAATTTACAATTGTCTTACCGCTTATCTTTCAGCAAACCCTGCTTTTTGAAGACAAATACACATGACTAATGCAATTTAAAAACTGGCAAAATTTCCTGTCCCAGTTAAGTGGCATAATGACCTCAAAGGAAATCCCTACTAAATTCTCAATTTGGTGTGTGTGTGTGTGTGTCTTTCTCTTTTATTTATATATATATATATATATATATATATATATATATATATATATTTAAATAAGTGCAAAAAGAGAGCAAAATATTATATCATAGGTTGGTTCATCGTCCATTCAGAGATCTAATGGCAGAGAGGAAGAAGAAACTGTTCCTAAAATGTTGAGTGTGTGTTTTCAGACTCATGCAAGTTAATGCAGCCAGGAAAAGGAATAAGTAATTAGCACAAGGTTTCATTTTTCAGGAATAAAATTGGAAGAAAAAAGAATTATGTTGCTTTGGTAGAGAACTTTAGCCACTTCATACTTGGAATATTGTGAACAGTTCTGGTTGCTACATTAATGGAAGTTTAAAGGAAAACTATTTTCCAAAGTAACATTAAAATGGAGTTATTTGGAAATATATCAGAAGTCTTTTCTCCTAAAGAGAAGTTGATCTAATCCAGACATTTCACTTTGAAAGAATTTGATAAGAGGGACACCAAGCTACTAAAAATTGGAAGGCACTCTGCTCCTATTTCTTACGGTTTTATGGATGAAGCATTAACTTAAGTCCATCTGTTGCTTGTATGAATGTGAAGGATCCCTTGCCCCCTTTTATGGTCTAAGTAAAGATTCACTTAGACCATAAGACTAAGAATTAGCAGAATTAGGCCATTCAGCTCATCAAGTCTGCTCTACCATTTGATCGTGGCTGATTTATTATCCCTCTCAACCCCATTCTCCTGCCTTCTCCCCATAATCTTTGATGCCCTTGCTAATCAAGAACCTATCAACCTCCCCTTTATATATACTCAATGACTTGGCTTTTACGCAGTGCCCAGTTAAACAATCAAAATCTGATTCTGTGACGTTTTGTTCAGTCATTAGTTAGCCAAATGAAGCCATTATGACATATCTGGGCTGTAGAATCCAGCAGAGCTGCCGACTAACCTTGGGGTTAGGATTGATGTGTGGAACAGCAAGTGCTTGCGGGAAGTCTGCAGCTTGCTGTCTTTTTGGCCATCCATTCTGAGGTTGGACACAAGCTCTGAAAGCTCAATTCAATATCGTAGCCTGGCGCACCCTCAGTTTAATGATGCCCTCTCCCTGTCTATTCCAGGTCTCCCCTCATTCCTTCTGCTGGCCCCCAATCTTCCTCCTTTCCTCCCAAGCAGAACATTGGTTGCATTATCTACTGTGAGGCTCTGCACAGCTGTCATTGACATATAATTGAACTGTTTTTGACAAGCTGTGTGGTAGGTTCTGTCAGTTGTAATTAATTGTTACAGAGTGTGCTTTATGGCAGGTTCCTGTAAAAATGGGACGGTGCAGAATCAGCCACTTGATGGGTCCCCAGTGACTTGAGTTTGGGAGATGAAAACTAGAAATAATCCCACTTGCTCTCATTTGAGATTTTGGGAGGATGGGAGGGAAAATAGCTGAGCAGTTTTCAGTCCTTGACAAGAATTTTCATTACTTTCAAAAGCAAGCTGCAATTTTAAAAAGATTACACAAAGAAGATAGTTGCTGAAATCTATTCCTTCATATGATTTGCCGCCAAAGGCAGCATTTCATGCCCATCAGTCATTGTCCCTGAGAGTTGTAAGGCAGGCAGCTGTAAGGTTGCTGTTTTATGTGATGCATATGCTCGCATTAAGGTGTCAGGAAGGAGCTCCAGGATTCCATTTCAATTCCATTTCCCATTCCCATTCTGACGTGTCTACCCATGGCCACCTTTACTGACATGATGATGCTAAACTCAGGTTAGAAGAGCAACATCTATTCGGTCTGGGTAGCCTGCAACCTGATTGCATGAACATTGATTTCTCTAACTTCTGATCATTTCTCTTCCCTCATTTTTCCATTCCGCATTCTGGTTATCGTTTCACTCTTTCTCTTCTCCTCACCTTCCTCTGGTTCCCCTCCTTCTTCCCTTTCTTCCACTGTCTTCTCCACTTAGATCTTTGTTTCTAATTCAGATGAAACCAAATCATCGACCTTTTGTTCCTCTCCATAGATGCTGCCTGGCTTGCTGAGTTCCTTCAGCATGTGGTGTATGTTGCACAAGATGTCCAGCATCTGCAGAATCTCATGTACAAAGCAGATGTGCCTAAATTACTGTTGAGTCAACACTGGAATTTATTCACAGGATTACTGTGGAAGTAGCATTTCAAAATGGCATATGAGAGACCCATTTCAGATAATTATCATGGACAACAACATAGGCCCGTCCATGCCCACTGAGTTAACCCTATATCTAAACTTGGAACTTTCTATCCCACACAGTTGGGGCCCGGCAGTAAATGTAGGCTATGTCAAAGGCACCCAGATCACCAAAAACACAAACAATTTTAAAAAAACATTGAATTCTATGACCAGCATTAAAACGTAAGTTAGAACGTGTTAGTGCCTTCACCTTGCCTTCAGAAGGGTAGTGTGGGAGAAGGAAATTTTGTGTGGAATTGATATTAAACGCACATAGATGTAAGATAAGTGACTGTAAGTTGTAGAAGTACACAGACTATATTTTGGAAAATGGAGTTTATATTTGATTCCAGTAATGTGCTTCTGTCAGCTGTATCTAAAGTGCAACCTTGACTGGCATAGAGGCTGGTGGAAATGATGTCTGATCAATGAAGATAGATTGCAGTGTGCGTCGGGGGATAATTATAAAAGAGTAAAGAGAAATCACATGGGTACTTTTGTTCCAAGGTTTTGAGGAGAGGTAATTTGGCTCAGTTGTGTTGAAGCAAACTGTCCATGTGCTTAACTATACCAGTGGTCTGAAATATGATTACATCCGTAGCTGATTGATGGTTCTGGATTGGAAAGCAACAGGAATTCCTGATAAAATGGAAGAATATCAATGATTCAGCTGAAAATTAGTCAATCACTTTTTAAAAATAGATTTATTTTGTTGAGCAAATGTTTGTGACTTTCTGTGAATATTGGCGAAACTGCATTTGGGCTGAATTCTAATCTCTTGCATGCAGACATTTTGATATTACTGCATTTTTTCACTTAGTTCTAATTGAAGTAAATGACATTAGCAGTTCCACTTTGAAGTTTGTTCGATAGCTGAGCTGCTCCTTGTGTTGCTTTTGCAACTGTAACTGAGTTAACTTTCCTTGATCAAAGGTGACCACCGAAAAACTTAGATAAAGTTCATCCAATCAGCAGGCAGCTGCTCACTTAGTCAAGGCTGTAGAAAGGTTTCTGTAGGGAGATGGGAATGTAGAATTTTGGTTGCGTTTAGAACAGCCTTGATCTTATTAAAATGGTGGCGTAGGCTTGGTGGACGACACAGCCCATTCCCATTCCAAGTCTTACGTTTGTAAGTTCCCACCCTGCAGTTGGTCCTCATCTTTAACCTAACCAGTACAGTTTGCCAATTTCACCAACTTCAACCCGATAACATCCACGGTCAGTCCCTGCTCCCTGCCCAATGACAAATGCAGCCCCGCAGAATCCACTATCAATGCCCCCTGGCTAATTTTACCAGAGAATACCCATGGACAGTACCTGAATCTATGCGTTCTGAACACCACTACCTGACGGTGCTCATGATCGGATCCCACTATCAGTACCAACTGTCACTGCCCATTTCTCGGTGTTGCCTAACATCCTAGTCATCCGATGCCCCTACCCAATTGGGTGTTATTCTTTTCAGTTTCTAACTAATGACCACCCAACACCGGCACCTTTGATTGGCTACAGATCAGGACATAGAAGAGTCTATTGTTCTTCCTGTCAATTGGAGGCAGACCATTCCCCTCAGAATAAAAGCTCTGTTTTGCTAAGAGTGCAGGACTGTATAGTGAGGGAATATTTACTATTTACAGTTAGAATCTAAACTAATGCTTCCTGATTGAAATAAAATAAGCAGCTACAGAGGCTAAGGAAATCCCTTAAATGTAAAATAAATATCAAACATGATGAATGTCCAAGCAAAATCTGTTTCATTTCTTGGTGGTTGAACTGGATGATGCCAGCAATGTCATTTTGAAAGGCTTCTTAAAAGGAGAAAATACTGAATATAGAGAAAAATTAGGGCAATGAAATTAGCTGGGTTGTTCTTCAAAGAAGCCAGAATGGACTGGACGACTTGAAAAGCCTTCTCTTCTTGTATATTATTCTGAGATATTATGACAAGATTCCATAATAAGGGCAGTCACAATGTTACCAGACTTTGCATGACTAATAGGATTGAATTCCTACCGTCGCTCTTTTCAAGGACCTCAGAAATGAATGAGTGTTTTATTGGGAATGTCTTGCTGTCAGCAGAATCGAAGGATTTGCCTGACACAGTTCCGTCAGACGCCACAGATCACGATAGACTGGTGGCCTCAGGCTCCTTGTTGCTGTGGACAGTAGCGCTGCTACTAATTAGCCATTGGAAGTCTCAGTACCTCAGCTGTCATAGATTTGCTGTCACGAGCACCCCCCCCCCCACTCCACTCGGCACAGCAACCTCAGTATTGCTGTCATTTTACCATGGATTACGTCCGTTGTCTCTTCATTGCGATCTGAGCTAGCAATCTGTGTGTAAACTGTGCTCCTCTCAGTGGATGCCGCAGGTACAGTATGGCCCCAGATTGTTTTCTTTGTATACAAGCTTTTCTAAACTGAGTGACCTACAGTGGGTAACAGTTTAAAGTTTCCACAAATTACCTAAGTGTGGTTGATTTACTGAAAACCGTGTATGTTTGAACTGAAATTGACTTCAGCATTCATCGTGAATTTCCAGACCTGCAAAAATTGTGAATGTTTTGGGGTCTTTAGAAACAGGGATATCTTTTCAATCAGTTTCTGTTTTGTGTGCTGGGGGTAATGGAATATACTTGTCAACATATTTAATTGATGCATGATTGGACTCTGACTGAACTTGCTGTTTTAAACAGACGTTGGAATGTTGAGAAGGATGCTTTTAATAATTTATTTTCAAATAGATGATTATTTAAATTTTTTGTATATTTTGTACAGCTTCTTTTACTGAATCTCTTGGTTTATTGATAATGTGCAATGGAAGGGAGTAACGTTGGTTCCAGAGAACTGCGGTGTTTCTATTCAAGGCAACTAGTTTCAATGTACTGTATATGTTTGTTCAGCATGCAGTACCATTTACCTGAAAGGCTTTTAACTGCTCTGAGAATAAAAGTGAGTGTTTTCCAGGCTCTGGGAATAGAAATTTGATTTTATTTGTTTATTTCGTTTCTTGAATAGACTCTCGTGTCATAAGGCAGAACAAAATTCATTCAACCTTGTCTTAATGAGTGCTCCCAGGTCTCAGGCGGAGCATATCTAGAATCAGTTTGTGCATTGTCTTATCCAGTGTTTCAGGAACGATCACATATTTAGATTCAGGGTGAAGCTCCTTTGTTGCCCTTTTTTCATGAACCCAAATCAGGAAGGGCACATCCACTGCCCCAGTCAATGCTTCCAGGTCAGGTGCATGCAGTGTAAACCTCTCTTATCCTGTCTGAACAGGCTGCCTCACAGAAGGCTTCTCTTATACAGCATTGTGGCCTTTGCTTTACTAGTTCACATGCTTTTCTGGCGAGGATAGGGAGCAGTTAAGAGTACACTGTCTCTGCAGGTTCACACTTTAATGCCACCTGGATAGTGACTGTTCCGCAAGGGACCTGTTCACACAACGGACTAAAGTTTTCATCTCAGGTTCAGAATCTATCTGCGTGATAACATTGCTGAACCTGTGCCAAATGCGAAAACTGCATCCTACTTGATATTTGCACAGTATTCTGGCAGCAAGAAAGGTCTGTCACTATCAGCATGGGTCGGGCAACATGCTAGTGATTTGATCCAAAGTTATTTATGTTGCCAGCTATAAATCAAAGTAGCATTTTGCCTTCAAGATAGAAGGTTGTGGGTTTAAGTTGCACTTGTTGGGAAATAGATGGAGACTGAAGAAACAGACTCCGGAATGGAATTCCAGAAAAGCTATACAGGAGCCCTGTGCATTTGGAGGATCTTGCCTTACATTCCAGTGGATCATGAAGGAATCTCTACACTATCAAATCATCCAGTTTAACAATCCTGTGTAACACTGAGGGACCCCTGCTCTGTCAGAGGACTTAGCCTCATGTTTCAGTGAGTCATTGGGAGATCCCTGCATTACCGAAGGATCTAATCTGTCAAAGGTGGCAACCTCTGAAGGTTCACCAGCCTTCTTAGGCAGATGTAGATTTCCCACACAAATATATTTACCATAAATACTCCTGGTGTTTGTCCACAAATTCAATACAGTCGGCCCTCCTCATCCGCGGGGGATTGGTTCTGGGACTTCCCACGGATACCAAAAAACGCGGATGCTCAAGTCCCTTATTTAACCTGTCTCAGTGCGGGTGGACTTTAGGACCCAGGGGAACCCAGGACCTGCCGCCTGCGGCTGCTGCTGAATCCGCAGTGTTTCTGTTCCGTTGACAGAAAACCATCACGGTTGAAAATAAAGTGGAAATAATAAAGCAATCAGAAAGAGGTGAAATGCCATCGGTCATTGGAAAAGCGTTAGGCTACAATCGGTCAACGATCAGAACAATTTTAAAGGATAAAGTGAGAATAATGGAGCATGTGAAAGGCCCTTGCTCCGATAAAAACTACAATTATTACTAAGCAACACAGTGGTTTAATTATTGAAATACATACGTTTCTTAAGTGTTTTATATGCATAGAAAGGTAAAATATATACTATATATACTAAGACAAACGTTTGACTAACTGAGGCTAAATAATACTGGATGTACTTGTTCCAAAGTAAATGCTATGTAAATAATTGCTACACTGTATAGTTTAGGGAATAATGACAAGAAAAAATAAAGTCTGTACATGCTTAAACAACGAGTGCTGGAGAGAGAACCTCCATTTTTTTTTCTGATCCCAATCCGCGATAACCTACGCACATCCTCCCGTATACTTTAAGTCATCTCTAGATTACTTATAATACCTAATACAATGTAAATGCTCTGTAAATAGTTGTTATACTGTATTGTTTAGGGAATAATGACAAGAAAAAACGTCTGTACATGCTCAAACAACAAGTGCTGGAGGGAGAACTTCTGGGTTTTCCCAATCCGCAGTTGGTTGAATCCACGCGTGCAGAACCGGCGGATAAGGAGGACCGACTGTACCATGTTTATCATCCTCTCAGACATTTCCTTGGGATCAAGGGTGATTTATGCCTCTCTGGTTCTGTATTCTGAGGTAATTAATGAGGGCAAAGTGGGAAACCTACAGATTCTTCCACCAGTCAGGCAAGGGGTACCTGAAGGGATGCATACAAGGGCAGCTTGTAAGTTTTGGCTGTTACTTCTCTTGTTTACGCTGGGCTTTTGTGTGCTCCCAGTGCATGACCTCAAGGTTCCCCATACAGTCCCAAATACCCCTTTTCTACTTTGAATGGGCAATAGGCAGTAACTGCTAAGAGACTTGGGGGACACTGAGCATTTTTAAGGAGGCTGTGTTTTTCCTTCCATTGTGATAAAGCCATATAAATTATTTTGTTGGCTGTGGTGTGATTTGGAGTGGCCCAACTGCGTGACCACATTATGCAAATGTAAGTTTTTTTTTATCTAAGGGCAAAAAGAGCAATAAAATCCCAAATATGACAGGGCACTAGTTTTACCCCTCATTCTCCCAAATGATTTCAACCCTTCCAGACCACATTAACAAAGTTATGAGGTCTCAAATCATGATCCCGTTGCAGGGTCTGAAGTTGGGACAATCAAGGTCATTGTCAATCAGATAATTGTGTGTTGCTTGGTGCAAGGCCAAAGATCTGCAATTGTGTCTCTGTGGGTAAGTTAGAAAGAATGTCAAGGCATATGCAGAGCAAAGTTTAATCACTTCTGTATGCAAAGGAAAACAACTCAATGAAGCTTTGGACTGAAACTGGAAGAAAATATTTCTCTTTCTGTAAGAGAAGTGCTTAACAGTGATTACAGAAAACAAAAAGGTAAGTGCTGGATTTCTGACATATTATTCACAACCTCAGGAAGTCCTAACACATTCCACAGCAAAGTCTTTACAGTCCTGAAGAAGGGTCTTGGCCCGAACCGAGAACTGTTTATTCCCATCCATAGATGCTGCCTGACCTGCTGAGACCCTCCAGCATTTTGTGTGTATTGCTGTAGATTTACAGCATCTGCAGAATCTCTTGTGTCTACAGCTAAAAAATACTTTTCAAGAGTTGCTACTTTGTAATGTTGGAAATGACAATCTCCCAGTAATGGCAATGAATTCTTAAAAATGCTCAGGGTTAAATATCAGTCACCCACTTGTCTTTGTAGAGTCTTCCACATTTGTTTCAGAGTGTAGTCGGGCCTCAGTTTAACTTCTGATTCAAATCATAGAACCACCAGCAGTGCCTCACAATGGTACTACTGCAGTGAAGTGTGATAGGCTACATTTGGAGCGCTGGCAAGAGAGAGTGAGTTTTGAAGACAAGTGTATACACATGTCTCTCAGTGTTTGCTGCTGTCTTCTGGATCAAATAATCTGCTGGAGGGACTCAGCTTGTCAATCAGCAGCTTTGGGAGTGTGGGAAAAGGAATTGTTGATGTTTGAGTTGAAACCCAGCGTCGGATATGTACATGCCCATCTGATGTTCAGTCTGTATACACCTCCATCCAATTCTTCCCCCCACCCTCCGCACACAAACGCTGTTTTCCAGCAGATTGTTTGTTACTCCAGATCCCAGTAACTGCGGTTCTCTTGTGTGTCTCTCTCTGTTTTGAAGCATTTCTGAGCTGGCTGACACTTAAGGGCAAAACTTGCTGAGGCTGGCATGAACCAAGGGGTCAGATCATCTTGTTTGCTCTCAGTTTCACAGTGGAAAAGTGGAGTGCTGAGAAGATGTCTGTGATTGATTCTCCTCCCATGCGCCTGTTGAGTGGGGCTTGAACGTTGTTCTCACCTCCCATGCGCCTGTTGAGTGGGGCTTGAACGTTGTTCTCACCTCTCTCCACAAGCTGTTACTGCGAGTCAATTGGAAATTTCTAGACCACTGACGAATTTCTTGTCAGGAGAGGGTATCGAAACAGGGCAAGAAAATGGAGGAGAATACAGAGCAGGTGTGATCTAATAGAACACACACAGAATGCTGGAGGAATTCAGCAGGTCATGCAGCATCAATGGAAATGAATAATCAGTTGATGTTTTGGGCCGAGGCCCTTCTTCAGGACTCCAATGAAATGATCTAATGGAATGCAGGACCAGACTTACAGTCCTATTAGCATGAGTGAAAGATTGCTTGTTGAACAGATTCTAGATATTGAAGGAACTGGATTTCTTGGTTGCTGTGTGTTGTGAATTTAATGACACCGTGGAAATAAAATTTGACAGAGTTTAAAAGAAGCAAATGTTTCCTTCAATTATAGAATAATTCAATTGCCATCAGACTCCCTTAAGCAATGAATGATTCTGCTTTGCATGAAATGTGGCTGTGTGCAGCTGCTGATTGCCACCCGTAAGTTGCCAATTATGTGAACAAAATATACCTTCTACTACCAGTCCTGATTACAAGTGAGACGAAAGCTGGGAGTGTGTAGATGATCACTTGCTAAGAGCTCTTATTAGCTTCTGCTTTTCTGATGTGATGGATCATAAGTGTCACATTTCATCAAGTTCGGCTTCATTCGACATCCTGTGTCGGCTCATCAGCTGCCGAGACCCTCATCCGTGTCTGTGTGATTGGCAGACTCGCAGATTCCAGTGCTCTCCTGGGCGACCCCCACCTTCTGCTCCTCACTAACAAACTCATCCACAATTAATCCCCTAACGTGGGCCAAGATGCACCAACCTGTGTTCAGAGTTCAAAGTAAACTTGTCACCTAAATACGCATGTGTCATCGTATACCACCTTGACATTCATGTTCCTGCAGGCATTCACAGAACAAAGGAATGCTGTAGAATCAGTGAAAAATACATACACACAAAAAGACTGGCAAACAACTAATGTGCAAAAGAAGACAAACTGTGCAAATAAAATTTATAAATAACACTGAGAACCTGAGTAGTAGAGTCCTTGAAGGTGATTCTATAGGTTGTGGAACCCGTTCAAAGTTGAGGTGAGTGAAGCTATCCATGCTGCTCATACAATTCAGGACTGTATTGATTCTTAAAACTCTCAAGATTATGTCAAACAATTCCATCACCTTCTTTCTCTAGTCTTTATCCTATGAGACTTACAAGGGGTGATTGAAAAGTTCGTGGCCTAGGGTAGACGACGTCAATTTTAGAAAACCTAGCACATTTATTTTTCAATATAGTCTCCTCCTACATGTACACACTTAGTCCAGCGGTCATGGAGCATATGGATCCCTTCTCTGTAGAAGTGTTCCACAGCAGGGGTGATTGATAAGTTCGCAGCCTAAGGCAGAAGTAGATGAGTTACTAACTTCAAACTTTCTGCATTATCACTCAAAGAGTTGAACTGCACGTGCATGTAACGAGAGCGTCTTGCACCTCCAGGTGGTCCACAGCAGGGGTGATTGATAAGTTTGTGTCCTACGGTAGAAGATGAGTTATACAGCTCTTGTTACATGCACGTGCAGTTCATCTCTTTGAGTGAAAATGCAGAAAGTTTGAAGGTAATAACTCATCTCCTTCTACCTTAGGCCACGAACTTATCAATCACCCCTGCTGTGGACCACTTCTGAAAGCCCAAGATGCCGACTTCCAAAAAGAGGAAATCCGTATGCTCCACGACCGCTGGACTATGTGTGTAAATGTAGGAAAAATAAATGTGCTAGGTTTTCTAAAATTGACTCCTCCTATCTTAGGTCACGAACTTATCAATCACCCCCCCCCCCCCCCCCCCCCCCCCGTATTTGCTTGATTTATTTATTGAGGTACTATGCAGAGTAGGCCCTTCTGGCTATCAATCTGCGCGCTGCCCAGCATTCCCCGATTTAATCCTGTCGTAATCACGGGACAATTTACAACGACCAATTAACCCTCCAGCTGCTACGTCTTTGGACTGTGGTCGGAAACGGGAGCACCCGGAGGAAACCCACGCGGTTATGGGGAAAACACAAACTCTTTACAGGCAGTGGTGGGAATTGAACCTGTGTCACCTGTACTGTAACGTGTTGTGATGACCACTAAGTTCCTGTGCCATCCCGTGCAGTAATTAGTGAATTATGCATTTCACTAATTCAACCGCTGAACTTTCTGAATTTTAATCAGTCCCTGGACAGTCCCATAGCTTTGGTTTGAAAATGCTGCCTTTAAGCAATTCAAATCAGGCTGAGTTTATTGTCATATTGTCACCAGTACATATAGGGTGCAATGAAAAACTTGCTTGCAGTCGCATCACAGGCAGATGGCATCATATAAGCAGCATTCTTAAGGAACACATATATTAAACATAAAGTATAGACGTTATTTCAAGAAAAAATGCAAATAGAAAATAAGTCAATTTTTGTGTACAGTGATCATAGCATTGTTAAATTGTAGTGATTAAGATTTTGCTGGTTCGTTCAAGAACTGAATAGTTGAAGGGAGGTAGCTGTTCTTGAAGCTGATGTCATGGGACTTGAGGCTTCTATATTTCCTGCCCATGGTACCTGCAGGGAGATGACGAGACTCAGATAGTGGAGATCTTTGATAATAGAATTGCTGCCTTAATGCAGCGCCTTCTATAAATGTTACCAATAGTGGGGAGGGACGTGCCTGCAATGTACTGGGCAGAGTCCACTGCTCTCTGCAACAACTTATATTGCTCTGCACTTGAATTGCCGTACCAGACCAGGATGCACTAAGTCAGGATACTTTCAACAGTGCATCTGTAGAAGTTTGTTAGTGCTTATGGACAAGCCAAACCTTGTTAATCTCCTAAGAAACCACCCCGTCTTCCTATGAAACCTCCCTCGGAATTGATATCCCTGTAGGTGACTCATCATTGAGTTTTGTATGACTGGAATCTTTTGAAGTACAGATGCTACAGCACCCCTACACCTCTGCAACCTGTATGAACTTCAGAGCCCATATTGGATGATTAACCCTTCTCAGTACACATTGCAGCTCCCTAGACTTAATGGAGGCTACAGGAGGCTGCTCTTGCTGGAATTTGGAGCAACAAATAATCTGCTGGAAGGGCTCAGTTATTTGTTGCGGGGGGGGGAACAAATTGTCAACACAAAATGTTGACAGTTACTATACTCCCATAGATGATGCTCATTCTGCTAAGTTCCTACAGGAGATTGTTTGATAGCATGGACTTGAAGCCATGTTCCTACTTGAGAACAAACAACAAGTTGTTCATGAACTGAGGTGGATCTGTAGTAAAATTCATCACAGCATTGATTTATCGCAATTAAATATTTTATTGGATACATTCCATTTAAGATAAAACGCAAACAACAGGAATTCTGCAGATGCTGGAAATTCAAGCAACACACATCAAAGTTGCTGGTGAACGACACTTCACCTGTGAGTCGGCTGGGTGATATACTGCATCCGGTGCTCCCGATGTGGCCTTCTATATATTGGCGAGACCCGACGCAGACTGGGAGACCGCTTTGCTGAACACCTACGCTCTGTCCGCCAGAGAAAACAGGATCTCCCAGTGGCCACACATTTTAATTCCACATCCCATTCCCATTCTGACATGTCTATCCATGGCCTCCTCTACTGTAAAGATGAAGCCACACTCAGGTTGGAGGAACAACACCTTATATTCCGTCTGGGTAGCCTCCAACCTGATGGCATGAACATCGACTTCTCTAACTTCCGCTAATGCCCCACCTCCCCCTCGTACCCCATCCATTATTTATTTTTATACACACATTCTTTCTCTCACTCTCCTTTTTCTCCCTCTGTCCCTCTGACTATACCCCTTGCCCATCCTCTGTGTCCCCCCCCTTGTCTTTCTCCCCCGAACCTCTTGTCCCATGATCCTCTCATATCCCCTTTGCCAATCACCTGTCCAGCTCTTGGCTCCATCCCTCCCCCTCCTGTCTTCTCCTATCATTTTGGATCTCCCCCTCCCCCTCCCACTTTCAAATCTCTTACTAACTCTTCCTTCAGTTAGTCCTGACGAAGGGTCTCAGCCTGAAACGTTGACTGTACGCCTTCCTAACGATGCTGCCTGGCCTGCTGCGTTCACCAGCAACTTTGATGTGTGTTGCTATTTAAGATAACATTGCTTCTGTTGTCAATTAACTATTTAAATAATATAAAATGGACTTAATATTTCTGGACTCCTATCAATAGCAACAATTGTACAACAAAATTGAATAAAGTGAAATTCCACTGACCAACACAAAATGGTTGTGTTCTGTGTTCAAGACTTACTGGGAGCAAAACAAGCATCTCGGGGCATTCATTGGCCATTGTCCACCATTGAGGATTCGTAAAGGGGCTTGGGGGTGTAGATGGAAATTATTGATGAGTATATTATTAGAATGCCATAGTCAAGCCAGAACCCATACTGAACAATAACCAACAACCATTGGTTACTGCTCTTTTTTCCATGCATTATTTCTTGGCTCAGACATTCAATTATGTTCTTCTTGTTATAGATCGCTTCAGTGCTATTACTTTTTATTTTTATCTCCTGTTATGTAAATTATTTACAAAGACTGCCCTTCGCTCCATGGCTCCAAATGGACTACATGACAAGTGAGTAAAATTAAAGAAACTCTGGTGCTTGGAATAACAGAAATAGTCCAAAATAATGGCTTCATTGGTTTTCTGACTCTGTTTGTAGAGGTCTACCCATCTCCCCTTGATTTCTCCCTCCACTAAATCTCACCATTTCACTCTGAATCTCACCAGTCCCTCCAGGAAGATGACAGTGCATTCAAACACAGTGGCTTCTCAAAGGCCAACCAAAAGTGATTTTGTTTTTTTTTTGAATATCTTTTTTTACGATTGCAAGACATTTCTGGACATTAAGAACTTCAAGGATTGCAGGTCTACCCCATCAGCAAGTTGGTTGTTGGTGGAGGAGCTAGATGTTGTGCGGACTGTGTTATTACCTGCTATAAGAAGGCATTGAGGTTAGTAAACAAAGGTGGTGCGCAATCTGATGGCAAGTGATTGTCTTGGATGTTTCTCTTGTATTCCCTAGACTCTGTTGGACTTTGACAATGTAAAATGCTACAAGTCTGTTTCCCTTGTTTATTGGCGAGAGAGATGATGGGAGAGCTGGGTGGCTTCAGCTGTAGTGAGGACTGGGCCTCAAGTTGTGGGCTTGCCTGCTGTAGCAGTTCTGCAGAGGAGATGCCAGAAACAGTGTAGCGCAGTGTTATGGGCTGGTCCCTCCCATCAGTGCTGCCCTCCAGTGTTTGATCGGTGGAAAAGCACGCTGTATTGCGTATGTGTGTACGTTTGCGGATTGCTGGGAACTGCTTGTTCTTACTAATAACACTGATGCACCATGATGCAGTAGGCAGCGCAGCACGGCAGCAGCGGCCTTTCAGATCTGGTGTTACTTTAATTTTTTAGTTTAATTTTAAGGCACAATTTTTGATTAGGGCACATGGATAACAGAGTGACTATCTACCGTCGCCAGATACTGCTACAATATAGAGATCACCCAGAAACATAACTTAATGAAGATCTGCTGGTTAAATTTTGCGACCTCAGCTTGCTGAGGGGATCAGGCCTACAGTCCTCGGAGTCGCCTGATGCCGGTGGCCGGAGGTGGAGACGTCACAAGCAGTGTGCAAGGAAGCAGAAGCGAGGCAAGCAGGCAGGAGTCCGTGCCAGGCAAAAAGCAAACCCTAGCTGGCCAGCTCTCCCGTTTGTTCTGCTCTCTAATGTCCTCTCCCTGGACAATAAATTGGACTACATCCAACTCCAATGAAATACTCGGCAGGAGTAGAGAGTCTGCTGTGCGTATGTTTTCACAGAAACGTGGCTCTCCGATGGAATCCCTGATGCTGCCATTCAGCTGGATGGGCTCATCTTGTTTCGAGCAGACAGAGATGCAGCTCTCTCCGGTAAGAGTCGCGGTGGTGGCTTGTGCGTTTACATCAATACAGAATGGTACAAGAGCTCTGTGCTGGTTTCAAGATACTGCTCATCACTTGTGGAGTTTGCGACTGTTAGATGCAGACCACTTTATTTGCCACTGGAATTCACCACTGTCCTTATAGTTGGTGTATACGTTCCCCCCAGCGCTAATGCTAAGGAGGTGCTCTGTGAACTGTATGGGGCTATTAATGAACTACAGAATGCACACCCTGATGGACTGTTTATTGTCACTGGAGCTTTTAACCACGCGAACCTTAAGTCAGTGCTCCCCAAATTCCATCAGTTTGTAGAGTTTGCAATGAGAGGGGAGAATGCGTTGGACCTTGTTTACACAAACATTCCCAATGTATACCGGGCGGAGCCCTGCCCCCACCTCGGCTACTCAGACCACATCTCTGTTATGCTAATCCTAGCATACAGACCGCTCGTCAGATGCTCCAGACCAGTTCAGAAGCAGGTGAAAACATGGCCAGCAGGAGCCATCTCTGCTCTTCAAGACTGCTTTGAGCACACTGATTGGCACACGTTCAGGGAGGCTGCAACCGATGGCAACTCTACCAACTTAGAGGAGTACACGGCATCAGTGACTAGCTACGTCAACAAGTGCATCGATGACATCACTGTGGCCAAGACCATCACTACACGCGCTAACCAGAAGCCATGGATGACCGCAGAGGTGCGTGCGCTGCTGAGGACCCGTGACTCCGCCTTCAGAGCAGGTGACAAGGCAGCCCTAACAACAGCGAGGGCCAAACTGTCCCGGGCCATCAGAGTGGCAAAGCATGCACATGCCCAGCGAATCCACGCCCACTTCCAGGAAAGCAGCGACACGTGGCGCATGTGGAAGGGCATTCAAGACATCACCAACTACAAGACAACACCACCTGCCTGTGCTGGTGATGCCTCCCTCCCCGATGCGTTGAATAACTTCTACACTTGTTTTGAGGTGGAAAATGACGTGGCGGCGAGGAAGACCACTTCTCCTCCAAATGACCAGGTGCTGTGTCTTACCGTGGCCGATGTGAGGAGAACCCTGTGCAGGGTCAACCCACAGAAGGCTGCTGGACCAGACAATATTCCTGGCAGAGTGCTTAGAGGATGTGCAGACCAGCTAGCTGAGATTCTCACTGACATCTTCAACATCTCCCTGAGCAGCGCTGTCGTTCCTACGTGCTTCAAGGCCACCACCATCATCCCCGTGCCGAAGAAGTCTTCAGTGTCCTGCCTCAATAACTACCGTCCTGTCGCACTCATATCCATCATCATGAAGTGTTTCGAGAGGCTCGTCATGAGGCACATCAAGACCCTGCTGCCCCCCTCACTGGACCCCCTGCAGTTCACGTACTGTCCCAACCATTCAACAGACGACACCATTGCCATTACCCTCCACCTGGCCCTAACCCACCTGGACAAAAAAGACACGTACGTTCGAATGCTGCTCATAGACTTCAGTTCAGCATTCAACACAATCTTTCCTCAGAAACTGATTGGAAAGCTGAGCCTACTGGGCCTGAACACCTCCCTCTGCAACTGGATCCTAGACTTCCTGACTGGGAGACCTCAGTCAGTCCGGATTGGAAGCAGCATCTCCAATACCATCACACTGAGCACGGGGGCCCCCCAGGGCTGTGTGTTCAGTCCACTGCTGTTCACTCTGCTGACCCACGACTGTGCTGCAACACACAGCTCGAACCACATCATCAAGTTCGCCGATGACACGACCGTGGTGGGTCTCATCAGGAAGAACGATGAGTCAGCAGAGAGGAGGTACAGCGGCTAATGGACTGGTGCAGAGCCAACAACCTGTCTCTGAATGTGAATAGAATGAAAGAGATGGTTGTTGACTTCAGGAGGACACGGAACTACTGCTCTCCACTGAACATCACTGACTCCTCTGTAAAGATGGTTAAGAGCACCAAATTTCTTGGTGTTCACCTGGCGGAGAATCTCATCTGGTCCCTCAACACCAGCTCCATAGCAATGAAGGCCCAGCAGCGTCTCTACTTTCTGCAAAGGCTGAAAAAAGTCCATCTCCCACCACCCCATCCTCACCACATTCTACAGAGGTTGTATTGAGAGCATCCTGAGCAGCTGCATCACTGCCTGGTTCGGAAATTGCACTATCTCGGATCGCAAGACCCTGCAGCGGATAGTGAGGGCAGCTGAGAAGATCATCAGGGTCTCTCTTCCCGCCATTACAGACATTTACACCACACGCTGTGTCCGTAAAGCAAACAGCATTATGAAGGACCCCACGCATCCCTCTTACAAACTCCTCTCCCTCCTGCCATCTGGCAAAAGGCACCGAAGTATTCGGGCTCTCACGACCAGACAATGTAACAGTTTCTTCCCCCCCAAGCCATCAGACTCCTCAATACCCAGAGCCTGGACTGACACCAACCTACTGCCCTCTACTGTGCCTATTGTCTTGTTTATTATTTATTGTAATGCCTGCACTGTTTTGTGCACTTTATGCAGTCCTGGGTAGGTCTGTAGTCTAGTGTAGTTTTGTGTTGTTTTACATAGTTCAGTGTAGTTTTTGTATTGTTTCATGTAGCAGCATGGTCCTGAAAAACGTTGTCTCATTTTTACTGTGTACTGTACCAGCAGTTATGGTCGCAATGACAATAAAAAGTGACTTGACTTGACTTGATTTACAGGACATGTCACTCAGAGACTTGAGCTATACATATTTTTTGTGTGTCTATATATTTATTTGCTATCTTATATATGCTATATGTGCCTTGTGCTGTGTATGACTGTTGTTACTGTGTTTTGCGCATTGGCCTCGGAGAAACGCTGTTATATTTGGCTGTATTCTTGGGTATTTATGTTCGGTTGAAATATAATTAAACTTGAGTGTGAACTATTTCACTCTGAATCTTACCACCTCTTTTGAAAGGTTTGCACTTGGAAATCACAGACCAAAATGTGGGCAAAAGAAAAAAAAACCTCAGATTTCAGATTAAAAAACGTTAGAGCGGTTAATTTACCTTGATTGTTTTGTTTTCTCTAAATGGTATGAAAACACAGGTATGATATAGTTAGTGTATTTCCAGGTTAGTCCAGCAATGCTAATCCCAAAAGATAATTTTGAACACTACACCAACATTAAATTTTCACTTTATTCTGTAGAAATGCTAATCAGTAACAAAATTCATGTAAATGTGTTAGAATATTGCAAAATAATTTGATGTATCTGGAAAAAAAGGGGAAAAAAGATTAAATGTTCTTTTTAAACAAACCTGAATTGCATGCATTTGCCATCTGGTGTCAGGAAATATTGGTGAATATTTTTATTTGTCAACTGTTTTGGATGCTTTGTGTTGCTTCAATCTTCTACATCCAAAAAAATCAATGAAATAAACTGATTAGCCCTGGCAGATTATATTCCCATAGACATTTATCAGTGGAGTTCATGTGCCAAGACTTGCTTGTGACATTAAAGAACAAGTATTTTAAGGGGTCGGGGGGTGGGGTATCATCGTCAGAGTGCAAGTGACCTTCTGTTGCCACTGATAATCGGGAAGTGGGGCAGGATTTGGCTCGGAGTCGGGCTGTCATGCCCTCTCAATTTGAATTGACTTTATTTCTTACATCCTTCAGGTACATGAAGAGTGAAAATGTTTACGCTACGTCTCCGTCTAAATGTGCAATCATAGTAATTTATGATAAATAGAACAGTCAATGTGACGTAGAAATACACTCAAATCAGCATGGTTTAATCAGAAGCTGTCCTGGAGCCTGTTGGTCCTCGCTTTTATGCTGCGATACTGTTTCTCAGATGGTAGCAGCTGGAATAGACCGT
Source organism: Mobula birostris (assembly GCF_030028105.1). Classification (NCBI taxonomy): domain Eukaryota; kingdom Metazoa; phylum Chordata; class Chondrichthyes; order Myliobatiformes; family Myliobatidae; genus Mobula; species Mobula birostris. Next base: position 45,699,310 of record NC_092378.1, on the reverse strand, counting down.
GGCAGGGGTGACTCGGATCCCCAATGATCCTTTGGGCCCTTTTTTCACACCTATCTTTGTAAATGTGCTGAATCATGGGAAGTTCACAACTACAGATGTTCTGGGCTGTCTGCACCACTCTCTGCAGAATCTTGCAGTTAAGGGAGGTATAGTTCCCATACCAGACAGTGATGCAGCCAGTCAGGATGCTCTCAATTGTGCCCCTGTAGAAAGTTCTTAGGATTTGGGGGCCCATACCAAGCTTCCTCAACCGTCTGAGGTGATAGAGACGCTGTTGTGCCTTTTCCACCACACAGCTGGGGTGTACAGACCACGCGAGGTCCTCAGTGGTATGGATGCCGAGGAGTTTAAAGCTGTTTACCCTCTCAACCCCAGATCCATTGATGTCAATAAGAGTTAGCCCATCTCCATTCCTCCTGTAATCCACAATCAGCTCCTTTGTTTTTGCGACATTGAGGGAGAGGTTGTTTTCTTGACACCACCGTGTCAGAGAGATGACTTCTTCCCTGTAGGCCACCTTGTTATTGTTTGAGATTAGGCCAATCAGTGTAGTGTCGTCGGCAAATTTAAGTAGCAGATTAGAGCTCAGTAGATACAGTAATCTTGCTCATTCACATTGTGAATAAGCTCTGCTGATGTCTGTGTGGGGTTCGCACATTTCTCCTGTGACCACATGGGTTTCCCCAGACTGCACCAGTTTCCTCCCATCTTAAGAGTGTGCTGATAACGTGGTGAATTTGCTCCTGGGGTGAGTGAATGGAAGAAGAATCCAAGGGGACTTGATAGGCATTTGGGAGTTGGTGGTCTGGAAAGGCACTGATGGACTTGTTCTAAGAGTTGTCATAAACTCAATGGGGTGAATAGTCTTATGCTAAAAGGAAATATATAATATGTGAAACTAGTCAGCAAATGGTGGGTGGGCACTTCTGATGATTGAGCATTTAAATTATAAAGGGCCAGATGCTCTAGCAAGTTGTTCAGTATTGTGTTGGCCACACCTCCCACTGGTGCCCGGAGGCATCTTCTGGGTGAGCCTGCTGGTCTGATGTTACACTGTTACTTTCGGCTACCCTGAACAACAGAGCCACTTATTTTCTTCTCATCACTTAGCAATACTACAACTCCATTTTGACTTTGAGGGCTTTTGTTGCTCGTGACAACACTTGCAACTGCTATAGATAGTGGAACGATCTATCTACATCAAAAGAGCCGCCATCTTCACGTCATAGATTGAGTAAGACATGGAGGTGGCCACTAATCTTGTCATAAACAAACAAAACAGTAAATTCTGGGGATGGTCAACAAGTCAGGCAGCATCTGTGAAGGAGAAACTGTGATCAGGACTGGAGAAGTGTGTTTTATAGTGCAGAGAGTGGAGTGGTGAGGAGGACAGAAATTTAGTTATTGAGATACACTGCAGGACAGGCCCTTTGGGCCTTCAGGCTGCGCCGCCCGGCAACCTGTGATTTAACCCTGGCCTAATCACGGGACAATTTACAATGACCAACTAACTAACCAACCAGAGGAAACTGTGGGAGGAAACCAGAGCACCCAGAGGAAACCCACACGGTCACAAGGAAAATGTACAAACTCTTTAAAGAGAGCAGTGGGAATTGAATCCGGGATGCTAGTACTGTAAAGCGTTGTGCTAACCACTTCGCTTACTGTCTGTAGCAGAATGGTTGAAAGTTTACATCGGCACATTGCATCCTTGGGTGTTTCTGCTTTACAATGTTGCATCCTGGTGTGATTAACATGAATGTGCCTCGTAACATCGATCTTGCTGTGATCTATGCTGGATATTAGTTCATGTCATTGACTTGCAGATTTCTGAGTGTTAATATTCCTTGTAGACATAACACTGATTCCAAATACCATATTTCCCCATTATTGTTGAACTGTAGATCCAGACTGTCATTCAGCCTTTGCATGCAAACTGAAATAAGAGACTTCCAACTAAGCCCATTGGAAAAAATATGTGTACAATGCCAATTGTCTGGTTGGAGATTAAGACCTTTGTTTTAAAATCTTTGTTTAAGAAGCTCTTAAGTGATTGCTTGGCAGTGCCTGGTATTACACTATTCCAGTATACTGCTTGGGGAACTCCGAGCAGTATTTCACTCTGCAGTGCTGTCTCTTCTGAAGGCAATTCTGGAATGTTTCTATATTCCATCATGTCAGTTCAGCACTCCCCTGATTTTAGATTAGGTTATCAGCAAGCACACATTTGGACATTAAGATTGGCAGGCTAACTTCAAACAGATCCTCCAGGCATTTCTCGCCCCCTAATCCGCATTATCTGCCCCTCACACCAGCTGGCCACCGTTCCCCTTACAAACGAATTGTGAGCAAATGTGACTCGTTTCGGATAAAGTGGATTTTTAAAAAAACTTTTGCCATACAAAATCAATGAACCGTTCCCAGTCAATAGCTAAGGTTAAGCTGCTTCACTGTGGTTGATGAGGTGACTGAAGCACCATGTTTAATCAGAGGCTGTGACATTGAAGCGTGTCTGGACTGGTGGCAGCTGGCATATAGGCATTGGTTTGCAGTGAAAGAAGGGGAAGAGAACTCAGCCAGGGTATCACATCATGTACCATCTATCTCTGGTTATAGCAGTCCATCAAAACCAATCAAATATGGTTTCAAAGTACACACAAACACTGAAACTGACTCTACCAGTCGGTCACTCTTTCTGAAGTTAGCTTCCAGTGTCTCACACACTCCACCATCTTCTCTGAGAGTCAGTTAATATTGAGTAGTAATTCTCTGCGGGGTATTTGCAACGTTTCCAATACCCACTAAGCCAATAGAGGGCCTCATGATTGATGGAATTCCAGTAAAGCATGAACCAAATACTGTGGCTGCTGTCATAAAATTCAGAAAATTCCCGGCAGCATTTTGTGGAGAAAGTCAAATGAACTGCAGATGCCAGAAATCTAAAGTAAAACAGAAAATCCTGGATATATTTAGCAAATCAGGCTGCATCTGTGGGAAGAACAGAGTTCATGTTTCAGATTCAGACCCTTTATCAAAGAGGGACGATGTCAATTTTTTAAACCGATGACCTTTCTTCAGAACTCTGAAGTAAATTTCTGATTTTACAGTTTTGTACAATGAGCATTCATTGCCTTGTACCATTGCTCTTGCTGAAATCTTCAATGTTGAGCTCAGGTTTGTATCATTGAACTGCAGTTCCCTGAGTACATAAAGGCAATGTCACTATTCCTTGCATACTCAGTACTGACAGCTAGTGAATTACCTCTCATCCTTCTTGCAAACAAGAAATGGGTTGTAACAGAGCAGTTTATTCTCACTTTGCATTTTTTAAAATTACTTGAAGTTCAAGTCCCATTTCAGAGATATGAAGACTAGATATCTAGGCTTACACTCAAGTCAAGGACTGAGGAAGTACCGCACACATTAACAAGAGCAATACAGAGGATTAAAACTAATACAAATCAAATGTCTTTCTATTTTTTCTTCTCCACCATTTACCTCCTCACTAACTCCACCTGACTGGGTTGTTTTTTCATTGCTGTTCTGATTTTGCCTTTGTCACGTTAAATGTTCCAAACCCCCACTGCCCACCTCAATTGTCCCCCTTGCAATCTACTCACTCTGTTAGAGTAATAGGCAGGTGTGACCTTTGGATTTGTCTTGCTGTGTCCCCTACAATTTTGATCATTCCCTGACTCAGTTACTCTTTAATCTTGTGACTCAGGGATGCAATCACAGATTGTTAACTTCGAGTTCTATTTCAGAGACTGGCAGGGCTAGTGATTAACGTTAACTATTCTAAGTTAAAATAGAAGGAAGGAACTTTCTCTTCAAAAGCATTTGTCTCAATTGGATAAGTTGGTCCGATATAAATTTGTCTTGTCACTTTAAGAAAATATTTCCCTTCCAATGCCCAGGGACTTTGTAAAGGGATAGATCAGGTATTCCACACTGGCATTATTCCGTGTTTCTGTCACAGTGAACAGAGCAGCATATTATAGATACAGGGCCAGATCCATAAGCATCTAAATATGAGGCTTTCTGTGCTGTGCTGGATCTTTTTTGATGGAGGAAATGAAATATTGATTCAAGCTGTTGCTGAGTTTGAGAAAGGCAGTTGTCTGAGGCGTTCATATTTTGTTTTGGTACAAAGCCACTGGCTTATGCATTGCTTGTGTTAGCTATTGCTTAGTTGGATGATGTCTTATTGTTGGATCAGTGGATATTGTGGTTCAACCCACCCCAGAAAGTCGAGCACAAAATCAAAGTCAAATATTTGGAGCACCACCAACGACGTGATTCTGTGTCAGAGGTGTCTTGTTTCAGCTGAGACTTCCTTCAAAATCTTAACTGCTCTCTTAGTGTGATGTTAAAGGTGCCACAGACTATAAGTGGGAGTGTTTTTTACCATATTTATCCCTCAGGTGAGCCCATTAATGTCATTTACGCATCACATTGCTCTGTTTGGGAGTTGGTATGTGTAAGTGACTGACATCTATATTGCATTAGCAATCTCACCTCAGTCTGTAAAGCTTTACATACCCTGGAGTTGTGCTTACTTCATCAATTGTTATAAGGCACCTCCAATCGTGCAGCGATCTACCACGGCTGCAGGAAGTTGTGGTTTCCATTTTATAATGAAGTTGGTATATTTAAGCATGAAGTTCACTGGTTTAGTCTCTACTAATGAAGGTATGGTAGGCCCTTTTCTTCTTGATGTAATTATTCTTTAATACAAACTTTTTTCACCAGTATGACAGTCTCAAGTGGTCATATTTCAAGATAAGAGTCAGCCATTTAAATCTGATGTTGATAGAAGTTACCTAACTTGCAGAGGCTGGTGAATCTCTTGTTCTCTATTCCACAAAGATGCAGAGACTGGATAAATAGAAGTATTGTTGGTGGAAGTATATAACTTTTTAAAAGTTCATGGAGGATATGGGGACCTGGCACAGAGGAGATGTTGTGGTCTGGGCTAGATCGGCCATTATTGTTTTAAATGACTGGGACAGGTGACCTGCTCCTGCTCTTATTTTCTTCTGTTCTTGTTGAAACCTCAAAAGTTAACTCCACTTCTTTCTTCAAGGACGTTGCCTCTTTCATTTTGCCATTGATAGTATTTTAATGTGACAGTCACATCTTGAAGCCAAACCAAAATATTTTGTTAATCATTTGATTCTCCTCCTTTTAGATTTGGCAGATTCCAGAGTCAAAACGGAATAGCGTTCCAGCAGTCCTGTGTGCTGAGTCTGAAAAATGCCAGGGATGAAGTCAAGTCGAAGAAGCAGTGGTGCTGCAATCGTTCTCCTTCTGGTCCATCTGGGCGCTGCACTGGAAGTGCCTCTTGATCGTAAGTGAAAATCCATTCCATCTGCAACTGAGCCTCCAAGGTCTTGTGGCTCAAAGCAGCCTTGCCCAGATAATGCTGCCACACTGAACGACAAAGCTTCAGGAAGCAGCAGGCTGGCCCACTGTTTGTGGCAACTCCCTCAAGCTGCTGACCAATTTGCAGTGCTCCACTGTCAGAAATGCAAAAGACCTTACTGGGATTTTCATGAAGCTCTGTTGACTTTCCATTAAACACACCGCGGAAAGTTAAATTTGGTCAATATCAGCATAGGTACCCTTACAGTTTGAGTCTCTAGCAATCAAACTCTTGTACCATAAATGTTCCCATCAGGTGGTATGGATTAATTAAAAGGTCAAATTGTATTTTCTTTTAACTTTTACTTGTGTTTTGTTTCGCTGTCAAACTCTTTCCTTATTTCTTGCTTTCTCTCATTGCCTCTGTACTTACTTAACATTGAATTTATCAGCTCTTGTCCTCCTCACTATTACTTATCCCACTCTTGAAAGAATCAACTGCATGTTCCCTTGTTTGCCCTCCCAACACAGCATCAACGTGCTCAAGTCCTGATGAACAGTCTCAGTCCGAAACATCTCTTGTTCATTCCCCTCTATAGATCTGCCTGAACTGCTGTTTTGCTCCAGCATTTTGTGTGTTACACCATCGATTTGCTCTTTTCACACCCTTTTGTGGGCATAAGTTTGAAGACCTAATTGTGCATTTTTAAATTGAACGGGGCAACGCCTGACACAGCCTTCCTCAGAAGCACTTCATGTTAAATCCATGGTCATCATTTAATTAGCCCATGAGAATTATAAGCCTTCATGGTCATGCAGCGCGGGCAGAAAAATCTCCCTTCAGGTCTCCGGACCTGATCATCAGACATTCCCAACTGAACTCAGATGCCACAGCCGCTCATACTGGGCAGTGATAACTTTGCAGCCTTCATTTAGACTCTCCAAGTGGAATAGAACCAGACGGTACAGAAGCAGAACCTTTGGCTTGCTGAGTCACACTAACCACTCATCACTAATTTACACCAAAAGTATTTTATTCCCATCAACTCCCTGCCAGTTCTACCACTCACCTACGCATTTGGGACAATTTGTAGTGACCAATTCACTTAACCTCAACATTGAACTGATTCCACAAACTGTGAACACACTTTCAAGTTCGCAGTATTATTTATTTATTTGTTTATATTTGCAGTTAGTCTTTTGCACATTGGTTGTTTGTCAGTCTGTGTATGTAGTTCTTCATTGATCTATTATATTTCTTTGTTCTTCAGTACAATTAAACTTAGAGTGGTGTATGGTGACATATACGTACTTTAATAATGCAGTTACTTTGTACTTTATAACCTGCACGTTTTCGGGATGTGAGGGGAAATTGGAACACTTGGTCGGGAGGGGTGGAGGGGACCAAAGGGAACAGATGCGAACTCAACACAGATAGTACCAGAAGATAGGATTGAACGATGACACACAAGATTCTGCAGATGCTGGAAATCCAGAGTAACATACACAAAATGCTGAAGGAACTCAGCAGATCAGGTAGCACCTATGGAAAGGAATAAACGGTTGACATTTCAGACGAAGAACCTTCATCAGGTTAGAATTAAAGTTGGTCACTGAAACTATGAGGTCGCAGCTTTAGTAATTGTGTAGCTTGCCATCCAAAATATCCATATTAAAACTGGACACTCGGGTGGGGTTTTGGAGAGCTGTGGGTTTCAAGTTAGCATCAAGTAACATTAGTTTTATAAAGCTGGTTAGGCTGCATCCGGAGTATTATTCAATTCTGGTTGCTTCTTTGTAGGAAGTATATTGTAGCTATGGAGAGGATTCAGAAGAGGCTTACCAGGATTAGAGGGCATGTGCTATGAAGTGAAGGTGGGAACATGAGGGTTATTTTTTCTGGAACAGCAGATGCTGAGGGGAGACCTGATCGAAGTTTATAAAATTATGAGAAGCACAGTGTAGACACTGGTATCTTTTTCCCAGGGTCGAAATGTCAAGTACTAAAGGGCATATATTTAAGAAAGGGTGGAGTTCAAAGGAGTGCAAGATTGTTTTTTACACAGAGAGTAATGGACACCTGGAATATGTCATGAGTGGTGGTGTGGAGGCAAATACAATAGAAATATTTAAGAGGCTATTGGATAGACACAGAAATACACTGAGAAAGGATGGATATGGACCATTGGGAGGGTATGAGGGATTAGGTGTCATCAGCTTAATTAGTTGGACACAACATCGTGGGCTGAAGGTCCTGTTCCTGGGCTAGTGACATCTAATCCCTTTTGTCCACCGATAGTCCATATTCCTTCATTCCCAGTGTATTTCCTGGTAAACTTCTTTGGAATCCTCTCATAATTTTATCAACATTGATCAGATCTCCCCTTATCTTCTCTGGAGCAGCGGATGCTAATGCTAGTGTTTCCAACTTCACTTTAGAGCACATGCCAACTAATCTAGGTAGCATACTGGTACAGTAAACCTCTTCTGAATCCTCTCTGTAGCCTCAACATACTTGCTATGAAGAGCAACCAGAATCAAATGCAATACACCAGATTATAAAGCTGATGTTACTTCTTGCTAACTCGAAACTCACAGCTCTCCAAAATGCCACTCAAGTGTTCAGGGTATATTGAAGGGGAGGACAACTCTTTTAAAACTGCCAGTGATTTGAACTCTTTGGAGTTTCTGTTGCACATTTAAAACATTGCAATATACTTAAAAGAGCATCATATGTTATCCAATCCATACACCGGTGATAGTAAACCTGATTCTGATTCTGATCAAATGTCATCCATTCCACCCCATCAGAGAACCTTCTGGCCTTGTCCAGCAAAACCCAAAATAGTTTGTTTTATATACGTGCCTTTATTCTATACGCGTGGCCAAGTGGTTAAGGCGTTCGTCTAGTGATCTGAAGGTCGCTAGTTCAAGCCTTGGCTGAGGCAGCGTGTGTGTCCTTGAGCAAGGCACTTAACCACACATTGCTCTGCGACAACACCGGTGCCAAGTTGTATGGGTCCTAGTTGTATGGGTCCTATGGGTCCTTCAACAACAACATCAATGGCGTGGAGAGGGGAGACTTTCAGCATGAGCAACTGCTGGTCTTCCATACAACCTTGCCCAGGCCTGTGCCCTGGAAACCTTCCAAGGCGCAAATCCATGGTCTCATGAGACTAACGGATGCCTATTATTATTATTCTATAAAACCTGTGAACATCTTGATGTTGATTGAACAGCATTAATGTTGGTGAATAGTCAGTGGATGATGTGGTCAGTACAGGTGACATTCATGTCAGAATGCTTACTACTGATAGCATAGAGTGGACAGCAGAAGAGCAGTGGCACCTCAGTCATCTGATGTATAATAGTTTCCAGAGGTTTTTGAAGATTAACAGATTGGAAGGTAAAGTTTACTCCATGGAGTGAAGGGAAGACTGTTGTAGACGCGACAGCACAATTAAGATGCAGACAGCAGCTCCCTGCGTCCGTTCCATTAATATGCTTCAGCCCTGCTTCGAAAACTGTGCCATATCAGTGTGACATCCTTCTATCTCGCATTTGATTAATCTCTTGACCTCCTCGAGTAAGATTAACAATTCACTGTCAAATTAGATGTGGTTTTGTGCTATAGCAACTGTATCGAGTCTAGGATTATCGTTCTGAATGCCTGTATCAGATTCATCAGTATTCAAAGACAGTCGTCACAAAGATGGGCAGCCAATTTATTGGAATTTATCAGAAGGGGAAACCATTGTGGTTTAAATGTAAAAGTCTTTGATGTGCAAAACAATCTGGTAGGGTTAATTTGCTTTGCAATTTGTCCTCATTTACAAAGTGGGGGGGATTTATTGCTCTGTTGTACTTCATTTAACATTAGGGCTGTTCAGACAATTTCCCAAGGTGTGGGAGGTATGGTGCATAATTTTTTGATGAATGATGCTAGTTATTTAAAAGGCAACTAAGTGAACAATATTTTTTTTGTCCTAAATCCATTATGTTTAGCTACTTAAGCAAGAGCAAATGTTGTCATCTCACAGAGCAACTGCTGAGACGTAGGATGGGGTTGGGGAGAAAGGGCAAGTGAAGCTGTGAAGTGTCATTAAAAATGAATGTTTGCCTTTGTTAACAGGCCAATAGGAAGTGATGGAGTTTCATTAACAGTTTGAAGCGATGTAGAAAATGATTATCTTCTACAGCCAAATCAGTGTAGATAAAGTTAATGTATCTGTACCACATTTTCCTGATACCTATTGGGTTGGACATTGCAGAGGGATCTTTAATTGTATCTAACCCATATCCTGGAATTGTGTTGTGGGTTGTTGTGTATCTAATTCATGCCCTCTGACACTGAGGGAACTTTACTATGTACTTCACCCAGCAGTGGAAGTGTGTGATTGGACAATGCAGAGGGAATTTTACTGGTGACCCATGGCATGTCACTGAAAAGGGAGCTTGCACTGTATCTAATCTGTTTCTTGTTTAATGCTTGTCAGTTGATTTTCTTTTTTTTTCCTGGTCCTGGTTTTGTGAATATATGATTTATTTTTCTTTATAAAATAAGTTTGTTAAAATGTCAACAGAACAAAGGCTTTGAGTGAAGTTTTCTGGGTTCAGGATGAACTACAGCCCCCGTTGTAGCTGTTGGTTCTCAATGGAACAGTGGATCAGAGGGAGTTTACTTTGTGCTGCGTGTGTGTGGCGGGACGGTCTAGAGCAGGGGTTCCTAACCTGAGGTCCACGGACTCCTTGCTTAGTGGTATTAGTCCAGAGCATAAAAATAGTTGGGAACCCTTGGTCTAGAGGGAGTTTAACAATATATGTTTCATTTGTTGTACCTGATCTTCGAATGCTTGGCACAACAGAGGAGGGTGATTTGTTTATGAGCTGTCAGGGGTGGTTTGGAGAAAGTGGGCTTAGCTTTGTCCAGGGAGAGGATGTTGGTGTGGTCAGTTCATAGGACAGGCCAGGACAAGTGAGGACAGAGAGTGCAGACCAGTGGGAGCCTAGAGAGATGCAGACCTAAACCTTTGTGTACCTTTACAGAAGAAGAGGAAGTGGAAGGCGGAGAGGCTGGGGATGGAGGTACAGGCTTCCAATGCAGGGACAATTTTCAGGAAATCAGGTGATTGGGTGTGGATGGGTGGTTAGAGATGCTGCCTGGGAGGGTACAGGACTGTAGTCTGGGGCATTGAGGAGGGGTATGGGGCAAGTCGTCAACTTTGTGTCCTGAGTGGAGAATTTGGGATGGATCAATCAGGAGCACCCTGACCCTGGAGCTGGAGCAACGGGAGAAGGTATCAGTCCAATGATAATCAGGATCAGTGGTCAAAGGCAGGAGAAGGTCGAGATATGGAAAATTGGATGCTTGTGACCTGAAGGGTTACAAGGTTGGGGGCAGGGTGTCGAGAGGTGAGGTCCATGTGAGGGAGATGGTGACGGGAATGTGGAACAGATAAATAATGAGACATCCTAAAGGATCCCAGTCAAGCACAGCCAGTAAAAAGTATTAAAAGCTCCAAAATGAGTGCATGTCAGATGTTAATGCATCACACAACAAGCCAGAGGAACTCAGTTGGTCAGGCAGCACCGGTGTCAGAAAATGGACAGTTGACGTTTTGGGTCAGGACCCTCCAGCCAAACTGGATCAAGCATCTCAACCTGAAGCATCAACTGTTTATTTCCCTTAGTAGATGCTTCCTGGCTCACTGAGTTCCTGCAGTGTTGCACCAGATTCCAGCAACTGCAGTCCCTTGTGTCTTCAGATATGCAAAAGCGTGATTGACATCACGTCGAATTTCAGGGCCACTGTGAAATGGTCATTATCATATTTCACCCAAAGGAAGTGCATTTTGATTTAACCAGCCCTAAAACAAACAGAGCTATACAACTGAAATTCCAGGCTACATTTCTGAGGAACAGGTCAATACCAGGTGGCATAAACTTGTCAATTAATTGTAGGAGGTTCTACTATTTTAGTTTGATTTCTTTTTAATCGTGAGTTTTTGGATTCTGGGGCAGAAGTGTACAAAATAATGAGGATCCTTCCAAATACATCAGTGAAGGTCACTATGAGCTAATATTTCAACAGGAACCAGGCCTTACTTAGAGCAACTGCGTGTATTGTAAGTGTCAAAATGATGTAGAAACTTCTTACTTAAACTGTTTTTTTTCTTCTCTCTCTTTATAATTCTGTTTTATTTTCTCTCTCAATTGGTGATTCTGGGGAGTATAGCAAAAATCCTGGATGAACGTAAGTTTGCGGCACACAAGATATCAGCTGCAATGTGTGTCCTCCTCAGTTTTCAGTGCTGTGTTTGTTTGCTGTGACATTCTTTCCCGTGTGCTGCACCCATTGCATGTGCACGAATTGGTCTTGTATTTGCCGTGATCATGTCAACAGTGTCTTTCAACAATTTATTATCGTGTTGTTGAATCTTGCCCGACCATCCACTGAGACTTGTTCAGCCAATCACAGCTTGCCTCATCCAGCCGGAATCTGGGTAGGAGCTAAATCCAAAGATTGTGAACGCTTGGCTAGCTTGCAGTGATGATCAGCGTCTATTGCCTCAAATGCAGAACCACAACTCCAGATTGCAGTACCTCCCTCTGCCATGCCCAGCCAATGAAGGGCTTGATCAAAGGTGACCACCACAATTGCCTGAGCAATGACATCTGTCTGTAATGTTTATCCTTTGATTAAAAATATCTCCAAATCATGAATTGAATTTGGAATGAATATCTCTTTTGGCTACCTCACAAAATTATGAAGGATGTTTATGATTTAGTCGTAGATGCAGACCTCAAACACAGAACCATAATTTCAGATTGCAGTGAATCCCTCTGCCATGCCCAGCCAATGAAGGGCTTGATTAGAGGTGACCACCACAGTTGCCTGAGCAAGAAATCAGTCTTCCCCAATCTCTCAGGTACATGCAAGGAATTGGGGTGTGCTGAGTTTCAAAACTGTGAATTCCCTCAGACTGGCTCCAGATCTCTTGAACAGAGTTTACAGGCAGCCTGGATGATCATGCTTGATGATGTAGCAAATTGGCATGAACGATACATTTCGCATTAACAGTACTTTTCTACTTTTGCTTGAATGTCACACTGTTTATGTTCTTACACACTTTGCTTTCCAATCCAGTGCCGCAGCCCCCTACAATCACCCACCAGTCTCCGAAGGATTACATCATAGACCCCAGAGATAACATCCTAATCCAGTGCGAAGCCAAAGGGAACCCAGCTCCCAGGTATGGACATAGCGTGATAAAGAGAAACGGGATGACCCATCTCGACCCATCAGTCTGTGCCTATCAAGTACCCTTGTAATCTACACTCATCCTAGACTAACCCATTTAATTCTCCTCAAAGTGTACTGCTCACCTGTATACTATGGGCCGTTTGGATCATCAACTCCTGTGCCTTTTGGATGTCACAGGGCGTATATGCGGACTCCACGCAGAGAGCACCGAATGTCAGAATTGAACCTGCATCTCGTGCACTGTCAGTCAACGATTCTATAAACTGCACCACTGTACCATCCTATAGCTTAATAGTCTCTTGAAATTCATATCGTATAGAAAAGTGGGAGGTGCAATAATCCTGTTCACATACAAGTCTAGTAAGCCAGATTTGATCCTTGCTGTTTTTGTGGAGTTTCAACATTCTTCATGTAATTGGGTTCCCCTTGATGTTCCAGATTCCTTCCCCCATAGCCCAAATCCCACAGATGTAAAAATAATTTAATTGGTCACTGTCAATTACCCCTTGTGTAGGCAGGTGGTGGGAAAACCAGGAGCTGCTGGTTGGCATTAGGGAGGGAGAAATGTCGAGTCACTGGATTAATGGATTGCCCTGAGTGCAGGAATAGACTTGATGGGGCAAATGGTATCCAATGTTGTATGAGAATATAAGTGCGAGAATGTAATATGAGAAGAATGGTGCAGGCCCAATCAGGTTGTGGAGGAAAGATCTGGGAAAATAACACAGCAAGGCATTTGTCCTTGGGTAGCCCCTCACTGGTGTAATAGTCTTCTATTTCATTAACAACACTATACCAAATTCCTCTGCACTTCCCTTCTTTCCTCAAAGTCCTGGAGCAGAGGCAGAAGCCCACACTCATTTGAAATGTTATGATTTTCCCAACTGAAAGAAAAATAAATTTTTAGACTCTACTTCCATTCCTGAGAACCGTTCATAACCTGAGCAGCTTGTGAGTCTGAAGTGCGTCTATAACCGAGTTCCTCCACAGCATAAGATGCCTGCAGCAGCCAGCAAATCCGTCCTGTCTGTCTCCCAAGCACTCGCCCATGCGTACAGACTGTCCATTAGTCAGGTGTTAGTAACCTGGGCGGGACAGGTAGCATGAAACTTTGGACTGCATGTTAACAACAGCTTGCAAATATTTCATTTAGAGACGCAGCATGGTAACAGGTCCTTCGGGCCCAATGAGCTCGCACTATCCAGTTACACCAATGTGACCAATTACCCTATGAAACCGTCCGTCTTTAGAATGTGGAAAGAAAGTGAGCACCCAGCGGAGACCCACAGAGTCATGGGGGGAACATACACACAACAGTGGAATTGAACCTGGGTTGACGGCACTGAAATAGTGTTACGCTACCGTGTCACCCAAATATTCTTTGATATAGCTACATCCCTCAATCTTATTTTCACTACTTCTGGAACGTTTTCTGTAGGTTTTCGTGGACACGCAATGGAACCCATTTCAACATTGACAAAGACCCTCGTGTAATGATGAAGCCCGACTCCGGGACTCTGTTGATTGACATTGTGGGCGGGGGGAAGGCAGAAGCTTATGAAGGAGAGTATCAGTGTACGGCAAGAAATGACCGTGGTACAGCTGTCTCCAACAAGATCGTCATCCGCCAGTCCAGTGAGTAAATGCAACTTACAACTACCTCAAGTTTTTTATTTGCCTCTGAGACTCATTATGGAGCAGACACTAAACTGTAAGGCCCTGCATTGAAAACAGTACTTAAAAAATCATAGCAAGACCGCCACCTCCCCCTCCCCCCCACTTCTGGTTGGCAGAACCATCTCTGGTAATTGGTTTACTATTGTCACATCTACTGAGATACAGTGAAGAGCTTAGATTGCACATTATCCAGACAGATTACTCCATACACAAATACATTGAGATGGTGTTGCTATGGGTCACAATTTTTTGAAAGGTGGCAAGGAAGGATCTGATCTGTAAGAGTTTTGTTGCTGACAATAAAATTAAAGGACCACTTTCGTAACTGGCTAATTTGTTTAGATACAACATGCACTGTATATCAGACCAGGGTGTCATCTGTGATACTCCACCATTGTCAGTATAGTATTGTATATTCCATAACCTTGCACACATTAAGCAGGACTCCACCTTGTAGTGGAACCTAGCTCATCCTAGCAGGTAAGGAAGAATAAGTCCTGGTTAAAGACTGATTTATGGAGAAGTTGAGATGTTGAAGTCAATGTTTCTCACTTTTTTTCAGGACACTGGATTCCTGTCTGGTAGTTTTTCCCAAAAACACAAAATAGTGTGTCTGCTCATGTATCTGGTAACTGTATGTATGGTGTTGCTTTGAACAAGTAAGATGATATGCTTACAGTTTGAAAGAAGCACCGTACCATGAAAATGTACTACCTAGAAAGAGGCCTTCTAGCCATTGATTAAAAGGCACAGTGAAAACCCAACTTCTTTCCTTTATGTTGTACGTTAGCCTACAAGGAATATCAGAGCCCATAATGGGGAAGTGTATCTTTTGCCAGGATTCATTCATGAATCAAAAGTGTAAGCATGAATCTTCAAGGATAGACATACTAATTCCATAGCTATAGCCACGGTCAGGCACTGATATTTCCCTGGTTCTTGAAAAGGGTAAAAGAAAAGAGAAAATGCTCTGTGTTACATTGGAGCCATGTGAGAACATGGCAGTGTTTGTGCCTTGCGGATGTGGAGTCGAGTCTGAAAGTACATGTTATGTCTTTCCTGGAGGAAGACAGGGAAAGTTGAGCATCATAACACGCAGGATTGAATTAAATAAAACACCCATTGATTAAATAAAAGCACTTGGAAAGAGAGGAAGGGATAGATTCCAAAGAGTAAGGGGAGAGAGGTGAAAGGGATATAGGCACAGATCCTGATCACCTCCTAGATTGATGTTGTTGGTGGCAGGTGAGTAGACTTGTGAGCCCAAGTAGGCTACTCTTTCAACTGTGACGTGTCTGGGATTTGAACTGTTCCGACGATAGAAAAGAATACTCTTCCTTCTTCAATCCCAGGGAGCCCTGTGATACTACACTACACTTCATGTATACTGGTTTGGCCTGCTCATCTATTTGTGGATATATTTGCAATGGATGGAGTGTGGTGAAGATTCACCAGATTGATTCCCGGGATGACTGGTGTGCTGTTTGAGGAGAGATTAAGCAGATGGGACCAATGTTCTCCAGGTTTCAGGAAAATTGAGAAGTGGTGTCTTTGAAGCATACAAAGCTCTTAAAGGGCTGAACAAGGTAGATTGGGAGAAGATGTTTCTCTGTTGGAGTCTCATGAACCAAGAGTCACAATTTCAAAATTGGCATTGGACTGAGGTGAGAAGAAATTTATTCACCCAGAGAATAGTGAATCTTTGAAATTTTCTACCTGCAGGGCCTGCAGAGTCTCATTCATTGAGTATATACTGTACAAGACTGAGATTGAGGGAATCAAGTAATAGATATAGGGACAGAAAATTAAGTGAGATAGAGTTGAGCCATGGTCTGAATGACAAAGCAGCAGCAAGAGGCTAAAAGGCTTATTCCTGCTTTAATTTCCATAATATTCTGTTGAGGGGAACAGTTCAACATTTGATGAACTAGTTAAGTAGTAGACAGCGAATTCTACTGAAATTCTAGTGACTATCAAGAATGAAATTCAAATGATTTGAACCCATTTTGTAGACTCACTCACCTAGAAATTGGACCCCTTTTACCATTTAATTTAAATAGGTGAATCATGCAGGGAAGGGAAGCCATTTTCAAACTGCTGACATCATTTCCTGTTGAAGCCGTACCCATCAAGAACTGGACTGGGCCCATTTGCCCATTAGATTTCATGTGCTTGATTATGTCGATAGTATGCCCTGACAGACAATTACTTACAGCAAAAACTGGACCATGACTACATGGCCAATGACTTTCATTATTAGTTCAGCAAGCAGAACATTACATTGACCATACCGAGACTGTGTGAATTACGGGGATGTCGGTGGGGTGTTACTTTTATATACTGTAAACCTCATAGACATTTCAGTGTATTATAACACCCATTGCCAACAACTTGGGCTGACCAAAGCTTCTGTGAAGGAATATCCCCCACTCTCAGGCACTTTGATTTCCAGTCCTGACATAGCTGCCACATCAAACCTGGCTCCATAACATGAGGCTCCCCACCACAGCACCAGTAAACCCTTTGCCTCACCACCATCTGCATGGCTGCCTGAGAGATCTCCTTAACAGGGAAGGAGGGTTCCCATCAAAAACCATGAGCAGTTTTCCTAATCAGCCATCTGGTTTCAATTAAAGGGAGAAAGCACAGCAGCCATTTCTTAACAAGACAATATCCTGACTTCATTTTGTTTTTCATTTGGTATTAAGCTTCCATTTAATTCACCAAGAACTGGTAAAAATCCAGATTCCAAACTGAAGCCTCACTGCATTCTGAGGTAGACATAAAGATTCTGTGGTCATTGCTCCATCTAACGTAGTCCGTTGGTCAGAAAATATCTCTCAATGAGCAAGACTTAAACAGCATCTCATTCACCTGATTAATAATCATATTGTCTTTTGTGGAAGCTTGAGCACAGATTGGCCTCTGTTCCTCCAACTTCACCACAGTTCTTGTTCAGGAAGTACACTGCTGTTTTTACAATACTTTTGAGCAACCCGTGGTTGCAACATGGTGCTAAGCAAATAGAATTCCTTCAATCTTGTCAGTGTTTTTGTTCCAATGCAATATTTAATTCCATTTCTTTAACTTTCTTATTTCTTTTTCTTTCTAACTAAAGACCTCTTATTAATCATCAAATTCATCTTGATGGAAGGTAACTGCAGCTGGCACTTGGTTCCACCCTTGCATGAATTGGTTCCTCTGTTTTATTCCCTGATAACCTATTTCCCTCACTCTACCTAACCCCACACATTGCCTGTCACTGCTCCACTGCCTCTGGGAAAGGAAAGGCACACAATGGAGCTAAATGGGGCAAGAAAGATAACACTTTCTCCTTTGAACCTATTCCCATAACAGCATGGTACACCATTGTCCTTTCCCGCAGTATCATTTTCAGGGGTTGAGGAAAATGGAAGGCTACGTCGTGGCCTGGTCCAGCTCCACAAGCAGCATGAAGAACGAGTGTTGGAGAAACAGCTCATTGTCTCTGGACATTCACTCTGGGAAGACCCGAATGAGTTTGGGTGAAGGGTGGTTGGGTGACTGTGGGAGTGTCCCTGCTTCAGACTGAGGAACCCTGTTCACTCCATTGTCTGATCGTATTTCATTAAAGGCCCTGTATTTCTGGACCAGCAGTGTTGCCTTGGCACTGTTGAAACCTGTTCCCATGATTGGCCCTCTTCCCAACGTAGAGACGATGTTTCCCAAACAGAGTACGCCAAAATCTCTCATCGCCTGAGAAAATCAACATGGGCGTTACTGTTTGAGGTATCAGTGGACAGGGGCCAGGTCTTTGATGCTCCTTGAGTTAATCTAATATGGACCACAGTAGACACAGGAATGCAGTGCATTCATTGTTTGTTGACTCCCCAGTGTTGTCTCTGGACTATTGCTGTTTTTCTCGAAACAAGCGCTTCCCATGTGTTCCTACTATCCTGCTGCACTGTTTGCAAGGAAAGGCTTACAGTTTTTAAGGTATTCTCTGTCCCGCATCCCTTTCCAGGGTCACCCATGTGGGCCAAAGAGAAGATCGAGCCGAAAGTGGTCCAAGAAGGAGCTTCACTGGTTCTCCACTGTGACCCTCCATCAGGCCTACCACCGCCCATCATCTTCTGGATGGATAACTGTAAGTGCGGAGCCAAGCTTCAGGGTACATCTTGGGGGCAGAGCAGAGCTACTTTAGTTAGACAAACCACTGAAGCTCAGCTGGCTGTGAAGGGGCCAAGAAGCCAGAGAGAAATCAATCGCGTTGTCTTAGGTTGCCATACAGGCTATCATAGTGGATAGCAGGAGCAGGAGGTTAGGATTCACCTTGACTGGTTCCTGCAGTCAAGTAGCCCACTGATGCATGTAAAATACTTTGAGGTCCTGACATAGCCTGATAATTCTCCAGCATATCAGACCCAGGGGTTAACATTACAGAATAAGAAACAGAAAATGTTGGCAATACTCGCTCTCTGTGGAGAGAAAAAACAATTTTATGGCCAATGCCCTTTCATCAGATGAATATGAATGGAGTATCCCTGGCATTTTGTTAGTTATTTACTTTCTTGCCTTCTTCCCTTCCTTCTCCCCCTTCCCCCTATTCCTACCCCTCTCCCTCTCGCCCCCCTCCTCCCCTTTCCCTCTCCTTCCCCCTCCTTCCCCCTCCTTCCCCCTCCTTCCCCCTCCTTCCCCCTCCCTCCCCCTCCCTCCCCCTCCCTCCCCCTCCCTCCCCCTCCTTCCCCCTCCTTCCCCCTCCTCCCCCCTTCCCCCTCCTCCCCCCTTCCCCCTCCTCCCCCCTTCCCCCTCCTCCCCCTCCCTCCCCTTCCTCCCCCTCCCCCTCCCTCCCCTTCCTCCCCCTCCCTCCCCTTCCTCCCCTCTCCCCCTTCTTCTCCTTCCCCTTCTTCTTCCCATTCCTTCCCCTCCCCTCCCCCTTCCTCCCCCTCCCCTTCCTCTTTCTCCCCCTTTTCTGCACTTTTTGCTTTTGAATTGCAGATGCAAACGTGACCCTGCATTATCAGCATGGTGCGCAAAATCAGTCCCTTGTCTCAGGGAATTAACCTGGTGTTCTATAACATCAGAAACGGAGTAAGGTGTATGTGTCCAGTCTGCCAGGCTTTTGGATCAGTCTCCTTTGGAATTAGCATGGTTTTAGAATAGGGTTCCAGAGCACTAATACGATGCTCTGCGGTTTTAGCCGTGTACTCCAACCTGTCAGTTCAGTGCCCTTTGCTCCCAGCACAGCTCTATTACTGACTGGGCCCTGGAGTGTCAATTCAACACTCCTCGTATCAGAATTAGAATCAGGTTTAATATCACTGGCTGATGTCCTGAAATTTCTTGTCTTTGTGGCAGCCACACAATGCAATAGGAAAAGCACGAATTATAGTATATACTGAACATATAATAGTTAAATTAAACAAGTCATGTAAAAATAAAAATTTAAAAAGTGGTGAGGTAGTGTTAATGGGATCAATGTCCATTCAGAAATTGGATGGCAGAGGAGAAGCTGTTTCTGAATCATTCCTGAGTAGTATTGATTAATTAGTTTTCATAAGTGCAAAATGGCACTATAAAAACTCAATCCTTTCTTTGATGTTTATTTCATATAATATTAAACTCCTATTTGTTTCATGGTCACGTTTCATTTTCTTTCCAACTAAGAACCTTGGTGTAATCGTCAAAAGGTGTATTAAGGTTGCACTCTGGAGCATGATTTTGCATTGGCCCTGTATCTCATAGACCTGAATTAGTGGACTGTTCAGAATATTAGCCCAATACTTGACCGATGTATTCCAGATTCCAAAGTTAATCTTGGTGAAGGTATGGCATTAATAGGGTGCTCTTGAGTTTCAAAGTTCAAGGTTTAATTCATTTTCAAAGTACCATATATGTATGACCCTGAGATTCATTTTCTTATGGGCATACTCAGTAAATCCAAGAACAATAACAGAATCAGTGAAAAAATGCACTCAACAAGGCAGACAAACAACCGATGTGCAAAAGACGACTGCAAATACAAAAGAGAAAAAATGATAGGTAGCAATAAATGTTGAGAACGTGATGAAGCTTCCTTAAAAGTGAATCCATAGGTTGAGGCAACAGTTCAGTGATGGGGCAAGTGAAGTTGAGTGAAGTTATCCCCACTGGTTCAAGAGCCTAATGGTTGAGGGTAATAACTGTTCCTGAACATAGTGGTGTGAGTCCTGAGGCTCCTTTGTCTTCTTCCTGATGGCAGCAGTGAGAAGAGAGCATGACCTAAATGAAGATATTATATTTGTGAGGTGGAGAAGTGTTTTAATAAATGACTCAGGTGTAGTGTTGTAGATTTTAGGACAGTGTTTCTTCCATCACTACAATGGTGGCGAATTTATCTCAGTCCCACAGCAATAGAGCAATGTTGGACGTGTTAGCTCATTCTACTGAAACACTGGCCCAGTTGAAGGAATAGTCATAGAACACTACAGCACAGAAGCAGGGCCTTCAGTCCATCTAGTCGATGCCGGACCATTAATCTGCCTAGTCCCATCAACCTGCATCCCGTCCATCGCCCTCCGTAACCCTCCCATCCATGTATGTACCTATCCAAATTTCTCTTAAATGTTGAAATCGACCCCACATCCACCACTTGCGCTGGCAGCTCATTCCACACTCTCACCACCCTCTGAGTGAAGAAGTTTCCCCTCATGTTTGCCTTAAATATTTCACTTTTCACCATTAACCCATGACTTCTAGTTCAAATCTCACAGAACCTCAGTGGGAAAAGTCTGCTTGCATTTAGCCTATCTATACCCCTTAGAATTTTGTATACCTCTGTCAAATATCCCTTAATCTTAAAGTCCTAACCTTTCCGTATAACTCAGATCCTCAAGTCCTGGCAATGTCCTTGCAAATTTTCTCTGCACTCTTTCGGTCTTATTTTCATCTTTCCTGTAGGTAGGTGACCAAAATCGCAATTTCTAATTGGGCCTCTCCAGCGTCGTTTACAATTTCAACATAACAACCCACCTCCTCTACTCAGTACATTGGTTTATGTAGGCCAATGTGCCAAAAGTTTTCTTTACAACACTATCTGCCTGTGATGCCACTCTTGAGGAATCTTTGCTCTGTATTCCCAGATTCCTCTGTTCTCCTGCACTCCTCAGTGCCCTGCCACTCACTGTGTGAGACCTACCCTGGTTTGTCCAAACAAGCTGCAACACCTCACACTGGTCTGCGTTAAATTCCATCTGCCATCTCTCATCCCATTTTACCAGCTGGTCCAGATCCTGCTGCAAGCTTTGATAGCTTTCCTTGCTGTCCACAACACCTCCAATCTTGGTGTCATCCGCAAATTTACTGATCCAGTTCACTGGTAAAGTCTTTCACAAAATGTCAGAGGTACCAGAGCGTTGTAACGTGTCATTAGCTCAATATGGAGAGAGTGGAGCAACATCCCACAGCAAAAGCAGTCAGAAGTGAAAACCTCATGATCTATAGTATTGCTTCAGTGTTGAAGTCAGGAATGCGTTACATCAGTGGGGCTGGAGGTGGTAGTGCAAATACCTTAGTATTTGCATCTCAGAGATGGTTGTGCATTACCACTAGTGTGAATGCAATGTTGAAGGTAAGGCAGCACCTGAGTAGATAGCCCCAAAGCATTAACCTATTGTCGGAGATAGCAGCATAATGTTCCCAAGCATTCAGGATTTAGAGTTCTTTTTGCATTTTCTTGTGACCTGTGTGCAGTGCAGAATGTATTAGGACAGTTTCTCACAGCATTACTTAGTGTCAAATTTAATAATAGGTTGTTTCAAAGCATTGGTGCAGTATTGGAGATAATAACACACTGTCCCACAGCATTTGCTTAGTGGAGCAGACATGAAGTACAGTAAAAGCTCTACTAATTTGCCATCCATAGGGAACGTGGGCCAACTGAGCCAACTAATCAGATCTGTGCATGTTTTCACACTAAAAGTTAGACAATAAGAGAGCGGAAACACCTTCCCCAATGATCACCGATGAGTGGACATTACCTAATAGGCTAAATCTTCCCACTAAAATGCCAATAGGAAATAATAAAAATGCAAACCAAATTAAACATGAGGAATGAAGACTTAGACTACAGTACTGTGCAAAAGTCTTAGGCACATATATGTAGCTAGGGTTCCTAAGACTTTTGCACAGTACCGTAGTAATCTTATGTATTGCATTGTACTGCTGCTGCTACAAAAAAAAACAAATTTCATGAATATCAGAGTGATTCTGATATGGGTCTCTATTGTGGACAGAGAGTGGGAAGGGAGTAGGGAGAGGGGAGGAAGCAGGAAGCACCAGAGTCATTCTGTAAAGATCAATAAACCAATTGTTTGGAATCAAATGACCTTGCCTGGAGTCTCAGAGCTGGGTGAGTTTGCACCCATGCTACATTCTATTCTCACTCCTTCTCTGCCACCTGTCCCACACCCCTACCTCGATGTTCCACCCTCGCTATTCTCAACGTTGTTTGCTCCTGCCAAATCTACAAACTTGCTCTGTATTCCAAGTTAACAACTACAGTACTGTGCAAAGCTCTTAGGCACCCTAGCTATATCTGCACATATATATATGTCCCAGACTTGCACAGTACTGTACATTCTCTAAATGCTAGAAGAATGAGAGGAGGTCTCATGGCAATATGCAAACTTCATCAAGGTTAGCAGGCTAGATGCAGTGAGGATATTTCTTCTAGCCGAGAGATCTCGAACCCAGTGCACGGTTTGGCAATCCTTATGACTGAAATGTGGAGGGAGTTTTTCTCTCAGAGAGTATTAACGGAGACCTGTATTTCTCAAATGTTCAACCAGAAGACACCTGACCGGATTTTATCTGCTATGCCAGATTCATCCACTCTCAAACTATACAACAGAAGCAGCCAATCTCTGGCAGGCCACAGATACTTAAGTATTATGTTCATTGAAAATGGAGGCCAATAAATTTCCAGGCTTGAAGAAAATCAAGGGTCATTGAGACGTTGCTGGGCAGTGGCATTGAGATCATAGATCAGTCATTTTGTTGTTTAATGGCAGAAGAGGATGGTTTATTCCTGCTCCTGATTATGTTCCTAGAAACAGGAATTCTGAACCAGCACCGTGCAAGATTATTCACAGCCTTATTTACATCTCCTGTTGATCCAACAGGCTCCTCCTGCACACGTGAGGAGGGAAACTGATTTTGGTGTGTTATTGTATAAATAACCTGCCTTCATCACTGATGCTAATGCTTAAGTATATTTCCGCTGCTTTCTGAGTTCTCAAATCTTTATTCTGGGCATTTCATTCCAGCAATGCAAAGGTTTACACAGGATGCTCGGGTTTCACAGGGTCTTAACGGAGATCTGTATTTCTCAAATGTTCAACCAGAGGATACCCGAGCGGATTATATCTGCTATGCCAGATTCAACCACACTCAAACTATACAACAGAAGCAGCCAATCTCTGTCAAGGTCATGACACGTGAGTACTGCCTCATTCCTTGTGTGTTTGGTTGTAGTAAACACTGGTGCTATGACAAGCAATGAGATCTGTTGTTGACTATGAATTTAAATGCTCCACACTGGCATGCAGTCAAAAGGCCTCAGGTTCTGATCTTAAATGCTGACTGCATCAGTTTGTTCACCTTCCTTGAGATGCTCTGCTTTCTGTAAGAAAGGAGCTCCCCATCCTGGCTCTCTGCTGCCCTCTACTGGGATGTGTGTGTACACCTGGAGCAGAAACAGGCAGAAAGTCCCAGCCTCAATGGTTCTTCGCGCTGACACTTAACAATGAGCTGACAACTGAGCCTTGGTCACTTGGGGGTGAGGTGAGTTGAGGACATCTAGTCCAAGAGAATCAGTGGAAGCACGGAAAAGCAGAATGTATTTCAAACTTGCTTAATATTTAAAGAGATCTGAGTGTTGTGCAGCATGGATAAAGGCACTTCAGCCCAACAAGTCCGTACCCAACACAGTGGCCACACAGCAAATGGCCACTAATTTCCTAATTTCCTGCAAATGGCCCATATCCATCCAACCCTCGCTCTCCATGTGCCCTTCTACATGCTTCTTAAATGATAATATTACATCTGCTTCAACCCCTGCCAATGACAGCCCATTCCATTCATTCACCATTCTCTGCATTAAAACAGTTGTTTTCCCGTCCTAAATCAATGCCTCTCATAATTTTAAACATATTTATACGGTTGCTCCTCATTCTCTGACGTTCCGTGGAATCAAGACCCAGCTTGATCAACCTCTCGCTATAACTCGGGACATCCAGTCTTGGCAACATCCTTATAAATCTTTTCTGCACTCTTTCCAGTTTCTTCATGTCCTTAGATAACAAGGCGACTAAAACTATACATAGTGTCAACAGTGACTTGTACAACTGTAACATAATGTTCCAACTCCTATTCTCAAAGCCCTCGTGCTGTACCATTTGCAATACAAGCCCTAGATTTGTTTACCTTTCCAAAATGCTTCACCTCACACTTACCTGCATTGAAATTCATTTGCCACTCCTCAGCAAACTTTCCTGACTGATCCAGATCTCTCTGTGTCCTCAAATACAGAAAGTTCACCTAGGTAAGAAACAAATGGTGGCCAGTACTGTGAAAGGATTAGAATGCAAGATTATCAAAATCTTGTTCTAATCGTGTGGGCTGTTGCTGAGACCATATGCAGATTGACATGTACTATTCAATAAAGGTCCCTTTATTTCAGGAAGGAGTCCTGGGAAGTAGTGTGGAGAAGGTTTATCTAATAGATTCCTGGTTTGAGACAGTTATCTGTGGGGAAAAATAAGCAGAACAGCTGATGCTGTGTGATTTGGAAGAATGAGAGGCAATTACTTGGAAAAATATAAGACTCTGAGAGGAGCTAACAAGGTAAATGCCGTTTGTCTGGTGGAGAGGTCTGAGAACATCTTCTGGATAGAGAGTCCACTATTTAGGGCAGCAATGAGCTTCTTGTCTCAGAGGTGTGAATCTCTGTGCCTTAGAGTTACAGATGCTGCGTTCCTGAAGGCATAGATGGGAAGACTGTAGGAAAATTAACGGTTCTGGCGACTGGACAGGGAATTAGCTATGGTTTTGTTGACTGGAGAATAGGCTTGAAGGCCAACTGCTTCTATTTCTTAGGATTGAAACATATACATTTTTGATAGAAACTTCGATGGTGGGGAACAGATATGGAAGAGAAGGTGAAGTCTGAGGAAGATCTCCTATGATTATATTGAATGATGGGTTAGGCGTGTGAGTCCAAGTGGACCTGTTCTTATTTTGTACATAGGGAGGCCACAGAAAGGAAGGAAGAACCTCCGAGAGAATAATTGGAGAGTTTGGTATGAATATTGTTAGTTGGAAATTTTCTCGATCTTCCCAGAAAGCAATTGGATGGTCTGTGCCAGTTCACCACTCCCAGTGGGACGGAAAAGTGCTAAGTTGTTATCTTCTGTGTAGTCAAGACTTGTCTGCAATTGCAGGAGTCTGGAATATCTTGGAATCCTTCTCAAAAGTTATTTCCTGGGCACTCTTCAAGATGTCTGTTCGCCTCTGCCCTCAGTTTTCCTCTGGTTTCCTGTCCTTTCTCTAGGTGGTCCAGAGTGTCCCTGGAAGCTGTTAAGATTAAGAGCTCCATTCATTGTTTCCACCCTGTGGCAACACCAGTGGCCAGAATCAGATAGTGAGGGCTAGCATATCACTGACACATACGTCCCAGAAGTGCAGCAGATCCCATCGTGGGAGTCCCTCCAACAGTCCCCATGAGTGTCAGGTCATTGCAAACATCATTGATTTGTCCTGGCCTTGTGAGACCAGGACAATGAATGTATTCCTGAGCTTAGTACTCCAGAACGGACGGCCGGTACTTTTGAACCGTCCTGACTTGCTTGGAAGTATCCAGATGATATTGAGTAAATATATCTATTTGTCAGGTGTGCCTCAACGTCCTTTCTGAAATTGCCCAGGTATGGATTGGTGGTGACTTGGAACATAAGATAAATCCTTTCAAGGATGAAGTTATAACCTCTGTGTTTGCCTGCAGGTGTCTACCTGGCCTTTTTGTTCTCAAGGCCAACTCTATTCCAGCTGATAGTTTCTTTTGGCGCAGTGGACTACATAGGAATATCACTAGTGAATGGAGCCTTTTGCACAAAGTAAAACACTGTTCAGTGATGTGTTTTTGGAAGTAGCCCAAGAAGTCAGGCTGTCCTTGATCCAACTGCGGCTTAAACCCCCATGCCTTCTGCTTCCTCCTGAAGTGTTCACTGACTGGACTGTCCTTTAGTACCTTGTCTAAACATAAGCTTATTCGAACACTGCTTTTCGTGCCTTCCCCTGCACCAAAGTCCTTTTACCTTTCACCCTTCACCCTGGTGCTCATTGGCCTGTCTTGCATCCCCGCCATGATTTTAAAATTCTCTGACTTGTGCTGTTCAAGGGTTGCACCCACGAAACGCAGAGAAGTTCTCTTAGGAGAGCAGGAGTTGGAGTGACGAGGACTCCTGGTCACTCCTGGACAAGCTGGATTTGAAAGTAGGTCTCAACCTGCAAACCTAGCTCACTGACGTTTTATCAAAGTTCTCGATCATACACTTGGCACAACGGTAGAGTTGCTGCCTGATGATTCAGGTGACCGGGGTTCAATCCTGTTCTTGGAGCTGCCTGTGTTGAGTTTGTCCATTTGCCCCGTGGTTGTATGGGTTTCCTCAGGGTGCACCAGCTTCCTCCCACAGCCCAAAGGCATGCAGGTTGGCAGGTTAATGGGCAGCTGTGGATTGCCCCAGTACAGATGGGTCTTCAAACCCGCAGGGAGACAATGGCAATGCTGGTAGAATGAAAAGGGAATAGTGTTGAAGTACTGCCAGTGGATGCTTGATTCACTGGTCCAAAGGACCTTGGGAATAAACCAATTCTGGGAGGGATCCAGTAGAACACAGATATACAAATGAGCAGCATATTTGCTTAGTTATCTGCAGTGGCAGTCTGTTTAAATAAAGCCTTCAGAAAAACAGCGAGAGGGAGAAGTTTGGAGCCAGTACACTAAGCATCTGTCCAACTGCTTTCCCCTAGCTTATGTCAAGTTCTGAATTTAAGTTATTCATTTGACTCTGTTATTGTCTATGGAGGTTAGTGCACTGCACATCTTCAAAAATTGAGCGTAGGATAGGAGTCCTAAAACAAATTCATAAAATGCTTGCCTTACCCAGAGATCTCACTGAGATGATATGAAAAGTTGGGGTGGGGGAGGAAGGATTTGATTGGGTAAAGAGGGAATTCCAAGGCATTTTTACAACTAGATATCCTGAGAGTTCAAGGTAATGTCAGAAAGCATCTCTTCTCATGGACAACTCTGCCTTTCCAATGGGCTGCTGAGTACAGGTGTCATTTGAGAATGTCAAAGTAGACCTCAATGGACTTTTGAATTGAAACAGAAAATGCTGGGAAGACTCATCAGGTAAGGCATCATCCATGGAGAGAAAAATAATTCATGCTTTAGTGAAGAGCTTTCATCGGAGCTAAGAAAAGTTAGGAATAAAAGATGTTTTAAAATTCTGAAAAATGGGAGAGAGCAGAAAGGAAGGTCTGCAATAACAAGAAATTGCTGGGTTTTAGTTTTGTAAGTGTGTTGATGGTTACAGAGTCAAGCTGTGTACAGTTAGACACAGATTGGCTACCAGAAGCAAGAGAAAATCTGCAGACGCTGGAAATCCAAGCAACACACACAAAATGCTGGAGGGACTCAACAGGCCAGGCAGCATCTGTGGAAAAGGGACAGTTGACGTTTCGGTCTGAGACTGTTCATCAGGATAGATTTTATGTGTGTTGCACAGATTGGCCATGACTAGATTATAATTTGAGGGGCTGAATAGCCTAGTCCAATGTTATGTTTGTTTTGCCTTCTGTATATGCTGACTGTATGAAACATTTCAGCCCTTCCTTGCTTCTCCTCAATGTGGACAATGCTCTTATGTTTGTTTCAGTGGGCACGATCAATGAGACTTACGGAGTTTACCCCAATGGCACTGAGCTATACGGTGGTGAGTTACGGTGCCTCCGAGTTTTATGTTCTAACACCAGTTAGATTCTGTCATCCAACTATAACCACTTCCAGTCCCTTTTCTGCTCCCAGTCACAAGCTGTCTGTCACTAAACTCAGCCTCATTATTCACTCACTCTTTGTTGTATAACAACAATAATCCTGGTGATAACATTAAATTGCTTCATGGGGTAAAACAGTAACATCTCTTTCTTGTAAACATGCTATCACTCTACAACTGTCTGAGACTGTCTAACCGTTATGGGTCACACCTTCAGATCTCTTGCTGTTTATGCGTGCGGTTCATTGCACCTTTGAGTGCCTGTTGTCAGATGGACAGGATTTTGGAGATTCTCATTCCTGATCGCTGTTCAAAACTTCCAAAATGTAGCCCCTGAGAGCTGCGATCTGGGTCAACAGCAATAGTTTCTGCAGTCAAATAGCTTGCCGCTGTTCTTGCTGTGTACTCATGAGCTAAGAATTGGTCTTGATAACTAATACTTGGTCCTTGCGTGTTCTTGATCTTGGGAACTTCTCAAGGAGGGGGGTGAAAATGTCCTCATTAGGACTCAAGCCTTGTCTTAGGGTGGTATCAGGGTGGTGAGCCCGGGACAAGGAGTGTGAACTGGGACAAAGAGTTATAGGTCAAGAGTTGGAGCCAGGGAAGGAGCAGATTGGTAGCAGGAGTGGGTAACGGTTGAGTTTTGGACCTACAGAGTGGACTTCAAATTTTGGAAGAATTTGAGTTGAACAGGTGGTCACAGCTTGTGCATGTCACTTTGGGGTAGCTGCTTCAGGAAAGTGAATTTTGATTCCATGGATTCTCTGAAGGTAGCACCGAAGTTCAGCAGAGAAGTACAAACGGATCCTCTTTTTTACTGAGTGCACAGCAAAGGTAAGATGCTGTTTGAAGGAGCCTGGGTTGCTCTATTTGCACTAGACACTCTCTCCTCTCTATCTCAATTGCTTCTCTCTCTCCTCTCTATTTGTCTTCCTCTTTCTCACTCCCTTCTATTTCCTCTTTTTCTCTTGTTCTCTCTCATTCTCTCTATTGTTTTCTCTCTAGTTCTTTCTGTCATTCTCTCTATCTCTTGCTTACTCATTCTCTGTCATTCTCTCTTTTTTGGTTTTTCTCTCACATTCATTCAGTCTCTTGTTCTCTCTTTCACTCTCTCTCTCTCTCTCTTTCTCTCTCTCTTTCTCTCTTTCTCTCATGCTTTCTTCCCTGCACCTGAGACAGGGCTACATTTGGATCCTGTGTAGAGTCACCTGGTTCTTTTGGACGGGTTTTCAGCAAGCACATCAAGAGGTAAGATTCTAATTCGAGCCTCAGCAGGTAACATTATGATGGAATCTCACTATGTAGGAATGAGTTATTCGGCACATTGTGCTACATTAAGTGTAAGAGCTACCCAACTGGAACACAGCTCTTGTAGTCTTCACGAATCTTTACAGGCATCCCCTTTCCAAGCAGTGATATCTAGAAGTCTGTCAAATGCTTGGAATTAGGGAGATGCTCAGGAATTTAACTTTATTGCCTTTCAAGCATCACTTCAATGCAACATAAGTGCACACATATACAACCTTAAAATTCTTATTGTTTTATAGGGGCTGTCCCCCACCCATATTTGAACATGACCCCACCTTTAAAATACTGAGCCAGAGGGGAAAGTGAGAGAATCTTCCATTTTATTCGGAACATCTGCAAACAACTTGGCAGAGTGATTAAGCATAATTATAAGCAAACTGTCATTGTCAAGCTATCCAAACTGAAGAACATTTACCCAAGTGTACTGTCTGAATTTTCATTGCGAAGCTGCTTGCCTAATAAATAGACAGAGGTAGAGCTATGAGCAGAACATCCTTTACAAAAGGCAGCAGCTCTCAACTTTACTACCATGTCAGTAGAAAACAGTGAGTCGGGATCATTGCATATGAAACTGACTGATTCTTAAAAGCTTTGTATATACATAAATTTAACTTTTAACAAGAAAATAAATCCATGCAATCCATTACAGAGACAGAAGAGATTCTGCAGATGCTGGAAATCTTGAGCAACACACACAAAATGCTGGAGGAACTCAGCAGGTCAGGCAGCATCTACAGAGGAAAGTGAGCAGTTGATGTTTCGGACTGAGATTCTTTAAAATGAAGATCGTCTGTTTATTTCCCTCCATAGATGTGCCTGACCTACTGAGTTCCTCCAACATTTTGTATGTGTTGCATATGATCTGTTGAAGTATTTGCACACATGAAATTATACAATCAATTTAATATTTATAGGACTATACTGTTATAAATTCACTCAATCACTAAGTCTGTTTGTTCACTGAATTTCTCATTCCATGCTGTGTGGAATATTGGAATTATCCACTAAAGACTCCAGCATTTTTTGTGGATTGCTTCCCTAGAGATGCCTCATACAACCTGTCCCTCCTTCTATTTCATACCTCTTCCCTCAATACATTTCTCTTCCTACCACTATCTTCAATGTGTGTATCAAGCTACCCATGCAGAACATGATAGATTCCATTTGGTTTTGTCCATATCTACAGTAGTTAGTTATATGTGTATTTGTTCAGTTTCTGGATGTGATATGCAATCTTGATTTTGGTTGCTTCTTCAAGCTGTCCATGATTCTGCCTTTGTTTCCAAAATGTTCTGCACTTTGGCTCCCACTCTAATTCACTGTGGGCGCTAGAGCTTTTCCCCATTTGAAGATAAGAAGTATCTATCATTGCCAAGGTTTTCAATGCTGGCATGATTATTTCCAGTTAGTTGCATTATGACTGTGTTTCAGCAAGTCCATATCACTACACCATCCCTCACAGGAGTCTTGGAACTGACTTCACATTGTAGTGTAGTTCTCTCTCAAACACCTGACTGATGTGGATTTAATCTTAGTGATCCGGAAAGATGCCTCACCCATACTTGGAAGTGGCAGTCCAGCAAATGTGACTGAGAGGGTCTTGAGACCAGTAATGATATTAATAACCATTACTGGGCTATTGTGCATTAATCATGGAGACTGCACCAAGTGAATCTAGTTGGAGTCATCCTTTCAAACCAGGCAGCACTTCCAGGGCTTTCCTCCTCAGTGTCACTGTCTGAGATACTAGAAGATAGCTAGCAAGTTAAACAAGTAAGTTGGTTTATTAAACAAAACAACTTACAGAGAGACATGCATCATTTCTCATCCATATGCCCACTGCACACAGATTAATGGATGCCTTCTATGCAAAGATGTTGTTACACCTCCCTTGGGCTTGGGTGGTGTCAGTTTGATGAGTGTTTTGCCACTGCAAGTGAGAGAACTCTGGAAACCTGTGTTGACCTTGTGCTTGCCTGATCTCAGTTGGTCTACTCTGACTTGCAATTGCTCCATGATCTGTTTCCCATTGCATCTAGCTTTGTGGTGGACAACTCTCCCAAGCCTTTTGGAAAGCCAACATTCCCTGTTGCTCAAATAGATGAGTCTTGACCTTCAATCAGAAAGTTCCATCTCTCCTAATTGTTATAAGAGAGTGTGTTTAAAGATGGTGATGCTTCCACCTCCTCCACGCTACCTCCAAAGAATAATTTTTCTCCTTGCTTCTTGGAGATTAATCTTCAGTTCTTGAAGACTCTAAACAAACCTGAAGGGCTGGTGACCCTAAATGTGTCTCATTGTTTGTGATTAACCTCCTCTGATCATTACTAATACTGTGGTCCTTTCTAAAGTGGTTTCTGGATCTATTTGCCTTTGGTTTCTACAATGCAGCACCCAACACTAGCTGTTTAGTTTGGTTCTGCTGACCTATCAGTGGTTTATGTGCTTACAGACAGCCCTGCAGGCGAGCGAAGGCCCACCATTCTCACCCCCAGGGGTACAAGCAGCAGGAAGACTGTGCTGAGAGGACAAGTGTTGTACCTGGAGTGCATCGCTGAAGGCCTGTAAGTTGACTTGTCCCATTTGGGGGTGGGGGGTGACTTGTTCTCCATACATTGCCTCATAAAGAGCAGATGGTAAACCAATTCCTACTTGTCTTCTAGGATGGATGTCAAGCATCCTTAGGGCACTATGTTGAAGCTATCACTTTGAACAAGTTGATGATCAGATCATTTCTTTCTGAAGGAAGTTGCCATTACACCAATGTAAAAACTTACAAGGCATATTATTTGGATGGTCTAGCCATTAATAGAAGGGATATACAAGGAAGGATGGGGGCAATTTAAGTGGTTAAATTATTAGATACACAGACATCCAAGGTTGACGAAAGCAGTAAGGATAGGAATTTTAGAGGCTCTGGTTATAATCCTCTAAACATCTGTTGAAACAAAGTTGGAGTCCAAAGACTGGAAAATTGCAGATGTTACACCCTTGTTCTAAAGAGAGGACACAAGAAACAAAGTTCCAAAGACCAATCAGTTTATTCTTGGTGGTGGGGAACACTTCTAGAAACCACAACTCTAATTTGTAAAAGAAAGCCAACGGAGATTTGCCAATGGTAAATCTTGTCCAACAAAGCCTGATGGAGTTTCTTTGGTGAAGTAACGGAGAAGATTAATGAGCAAAGAGTGGTACAAATGACAAGGAGCCATATCAGAGATTTGTCAGTCAAAGCTGTCCAACCATGGTGCCGAAGAGGCAGTAGCAACATGGATTAAAAATTGGCTAAGAAGCGAAAAGGAAGAGTGGTAATGACCATTGCTTGAGGAAGGAGTACGATGGAATTTATCAGAGGGACACACTAGGATGACTGCATAAAATATTTTAGTGAACTAGATGGGTGCACAGGGTGTTATTTCCAAATTTGCAGATGAGACTAAACTTGCAGGACTTGTAGAGGAGAATAATAGACATCAAGGTGATAGAGTCGGACTGCAGGGGTAGGTGGCAATGTGTCCGAGGAAATGTATTGTGAAGTGTTAGGTTTTGGAAGGAAGAATGAAAAGAGTCCATTTAAACTGTGGAGCACAATCTTGAAAGGGGCACAAGAACAGTGAGGTACAGGAATATACGTTTGCCTGATTCATTGAAAGTTGCATGGCCAGTTGAGAAAGCACAGTATTCAGGATCCTGGGCTTTATAAATGGAGGTACAGAGCAGAAGGGCAAAAATGCCATGCTAACTCTTTATAAAATACTGGGTTGGCCACCACGGGAGTATTATGGCCAGTTTTGGTCATCACGCTTCAGGAAAAAAGTGAAGGCTTTGGAGATGATGCAGAAGAGATTTACCATAATAATTGCATGAATATAAATAGACTGGAGAAGCTGGGTTTGCTTTCCTCGGAAGGAGGATTAACAGAGATATTTAAGATGGTGAATGGTTTAGAAACGGGAAAATTCTGCCCAGTGGTGGAGGAATCAGAACCAAAGTCATTGCAAAGGAACAGAAACTCTCATGAAGAGCAGCTGACAGATGGTAACCTTATTATAGCAATGAGATATAAAATGAACAGTGATGTCAGTTGAGGGATAATTTTTTTTGTCAGAGCTTCAGCTAGTAGTCTCCTGCTCTTCATATAATGTCCAGTAATCTTTGATATCCAACCTAGAGATCAAGCAGAAGTCCCTTCCTAGAGACAGAACATTTGATAGCACTATGTTCAGTTACCGCTGTCCCATTGTTTTGGGAAGGATTCCATTCACAGTTCCCTGTAAAACCCATTGAAAAGTTGTCTTCCATGGGTTGAACCACTTTTTAATAAACACTTAAGGTATGTCCTTACAAAAGACACTTTCACCTGAGCCTCATCTGTTCTGTTCCAGGCCAACACCGGTAATCCATTGGACAAAAGAAGGGGGAGAACTACCCAGTGACAGAGCCTTTGAGATCAATTTTAAGAAGACCCTGAAAATCATTCACGTATCGGAGGCAGATGCAGGGAAATACCGATGCACTGCAAAGAATTATTTGGGAACCAGTTCACATGTTATTGCAGTAACAGTCAAAGGTCTGGCTCCTCTCGTAGAGATCAACTCCTTTTGCCACAGAGAGACGTTTCATTGTAGCTTGGGCAAATGCAAAAGGATGCTTAGCTGCAGTGGAGAGAGTGACAAAATTAAACCTCCACTTCTTTTTTCCTAACTTGAAAAATGTCAGTGTGATATGTTCTGGTGACTATTAACTAGACAGACATGGCTACCTGTGATATTGATAGCAAGCAATCAATTAATTTGTCAATGTTAATATTGATCAGGACACATATCTGCCGAGTTATATACCACAGACATAATTAAGATAACCACTCTAGCCAAAGAGTACACACTATTTCTTTTGTTGGGTGTCATCCGCACTATTTATGTAGGCAGAGAGGTTGGAGTTGGAATCCAAGAATAAGTATGCTGCATTTTTGGACACTGGGAATGGTTTGGCTTTGGAACAATGCCTGAGTCGCAGAAAAATACTTTTTACATTAACACCTCTGAATTCAGTCTGTGCAGATAACTTATTGCATCTGCCAGGAGCTTGTGCTTTTTATCCCCATAGTTCCATTACATCAGTGGCTCAATTGATTTGACAGCAGTGTCACCCTCAGAATGTTTGCAAATAAATTATAGGAAGTCTTCCCTGTTGAAATGGGCAAGATGATAATCTTTTTAGGATGTTGGTTAAGTATATTTTGTGGCCAGGGTAGATTTGAGCAAGAATAATACTTTTCACCTGAGGATAAATTTCATTAATTCCACATAGAGCCCAATGAACGTTTGGGTATTATGTGAATTAAAGTATATAGGGTTGATGAAAATAGTGAAAAAAATTAGCTGTGATTTCATTGAGCAGGGAAACTTATTTCCTCGTGATATGTCTTGTTCGATTGTTCCAGTGAGAGAAAACATCCATTCAGGTTTTCACTGTCTTCCCACTGGGAGAACCCATCACCACTGAGTTTCTTCCCATTGGTAGAGTTTCATTGCATTGCCTGGCCTAATTCCCACCTCCCATTAAAGAAAATGAATTTTAGAATGGGATTAACCATTCTTGAGTCTGTTCCAGCATTTAATAGTAGCATAAGTAATCAGATTAAGTTTGGCAGTTTTAGCCATGTTGACCATTGTGGGCGACTGCATGCTCTGACTTGATACTGGTTTTATACAGCTGCACCGTACTGGATCAGTGAGCCAAAGAACCTGATTCTGGCTCCTGGGGAAGATGGGAGACTCATCTGCAGAGCAAATGGCAATCCCAAGCCTGCCATCCAATGGCTGGTCAACGGATTTCCCATTGAAAGTGAGTATGAGGACGAACAGTGGACACAGTAGTACTACGTAAATGAATTTTGGATGTGATGTTCTCATCAGGAAATACTGACTTCTTTTTGATTGACAGATGCCCCCAGTGACATCAGCAGGAATGTAATGGAAGACACCATCAGCTTCACCAAAGTCCACACCTCATCCAGTGCTGTTTACCAGTGCAATGCTTCAAATGAGCATGGATACCTAATGGCGAATGCTTTTGTCAATGTACTCGGTAAGATTTCTCACTCTATATTAGGCCTCCTCAAAGTGATGCAATGAACGAACAGGTACCCATAAAAGACAATGACATAGGCGCAAAAAAAGGAGCATTTTCTCAGGGGTTGGAAGGAAATGGGCAGGACTACAATATCAGGAATTAGAAGTGAGTGAAGACTTGCTATCACAAATATTCCCATTGACCATGAAGCTGCAGTCATTTGGGAAAGAAAATTCCAAAGATACAAAACACGCTGAAGAAATTTACCACGGTACAGACCAAAGTAACTGACCTCTTATCCCAGAAATGTTCCACCAGTTGCTAAAGTCTCCAGCCAATAGAAACAACCTCTCAGCTCCTCTGTTGTCGATTACTCTCAGCATCTTTAATGTTTCATTGAAATAACCTCAGGGGAAAACTCCACAGTATCTGCTTAGCCAGCCTTTACCATCTTGATTGGTGATGGTGAAGTTGTTTGATGAGGGTAGAGCTGTGGATGATGTCTACATTGATTTCCATAAGGCCTTTGTCAAGATCCCTCCTGGGAGGCTCCAGAAAAAGAAGATGCATTGTATCCACAGTGACTCGGCTGTTTGAGATTCAGAATTGGCAGAGCGTGGTAGTTGATGGGAATTATTCTGATTGGATGTCTGTGACTAGTGTTCTGCATGGATCTTTGCTGTGTGTGATCTATGTAAATAATGTGGATGAAAACAAAGATGGGTGTGTTAGTAAGATTGCACATGATACAGAGATTGGTAGTGTTATGGATAGTAAAGAAGACTGGCAAAAAATACAGTGGGATCTTGATCAGTTGCATATATGGGTGGAGAAATAGCAGAGGGAACTTATGAAGTGTAGCTCTGGGGCGATCAAACGTAAAAGGACAGCATACTGTTAACGGCAAGACCCTTAATAGCGTTGATGGGCAGAGGAATCTTGGGATTGAAGCTCATAGCTTCCTGAATGTGGCTGAAACTCCCTGAATTTCGGCACGGACTAGAAGAGCCGAGGTGGCCTGTTTCCGTGCTGTAATTGTTATATAAACAGGTGTGGTTGATAGGTAGGTGAAGAAGGCATGTGGCATGCTTGCCTTATTAGTCGAGGAATTGATTTCAAGAATCGGGAAGTTATCTTGTATTTTTATAAAACACTAGGTGGGTCAAATCTGGAGTAATACATCCATTTCTGGTTACCCTGTCATAGGAAGGATGTGAAAGCCTTGGAGGGGGGGCAGAAGAGGTCTCTCTGCCAGGATGCTGTCTGGATTAGAGGCCATGCGCTATAAGGAGAGGCTGGCCATACTCGGGTTGTTTTCTCTGGATGAGTGGAGGCTAAGGGATGGTCTGATAAAGCTATAAGGTTATAAGAGCCATAGATAGAGTAGACAGCAAGTACTTTTTTCCCAAGAATGAACTGTCTAATACCAGAGGACATGCATTTAAGATGAGATGGGGGAGGAATGGGTAATCAAAGGAGATGTGTGGATCACGTTTTTTACATAGAGTGGTGGGTGCCTGGAATGCACTCCCTAAGGTGGTAGTGGAGGCAAACAGAGAAGGGGCAATCAGGAATCGCATGTAGAAATATGTAGGAAATGGAAGGATGTGGACATTATGTAGGCAGAAGGGATTCATTTATTTGAACATTTGATTGCTAATTTAATTAATTCGACACAGCATCGTGGACTGAAATGCTTTTCCTTTGCTGCACTGTGCTGTGTTCAATCCGTTCTTGATTATGGAGACCAAATCTGCAGTTGAAGTGTTGCAGAAACCAGGTCCAGTTGGGACAAGGCTTTCTTACTCATGCTTGAACCTCTATCCAATAAGGACCAACACACCAGCTACCTTTCGAATTCTGACACCTGCATACAAACTTCCAGTATTTTGTGTGCTGGGAAGCCATATTGTCTTAGAACACCACTATTGTTCTTCATCATCTAGGAGAGATTCTGTCTTCCTGTTCTTATTGTATAGTGAATGACTGCTTATTTTAGTGTATTGTAGCCGTTCCTGCATCTTCTTTGCCATGTGTTCATTAGTCTGCAGATTATTTGTGCACTGTTTAGCTTTCTCCCTCACCCAGCCCTGCACTATGTGCAAATTTAGATGAAATCTCCTCTCTCCTTTCACCTCAGTCATTAACATGGATTGTAAATATGTAGCGAACAGACCAGCACTGACTCACAACGACAGCCTGCCAACCTGCTAACGAAAGGTTTACTCATAATCGATATTTCTGTTCTCTACTAAACTAATACACTTAACATCTTAGCTCAGCTATTACTTTATGTATTAATATATTTTTAACAGTAACTTAACAAATACCTTTAGAAAATCCCAAAGTAGTGCAATGGATTCCAGTTACTTGTTCCTTTGTTT
This sequence comes from Mobula birostris, assembly GCF_030028105.1. Lineage (NCBI taxonomy): Eukaryota > Metazoa > Chordata > Chondrichthyes > Myliobatiformes > Myliobatidae > Mobula > Mobula birostris. Next base: position 45,661,163 of record NC_092378.1, on the reverse strand, counting down.
CATCAGGGCAATGGTTATTTGGGACAGCTCTTAAAGAACAAAAACTAATCAAGTAAATAGTTGGGATTCTCTTTGCTTATTTGGGACGCTACTCCACTTAATTGGGACAGGAGACTGTTGCTCAACAGTTTCTTCTGTGAACTTCTGTGGCCATTAGACACTTTACACCATGCTTAGAGCAAACAGTTTTTGTCATGTAGTAAGAAAAAATTTCCTTCCATTAAGGACAGTGGAAAAATAACCTTCCAAAATTTTAAGACAGATGTAGATGAGTACTTGACAGGCAAGGGGCTGAAAGACAGCCAAGAATGAGATGGTGAAGTTACAATCAGCTCAGGCATGATCTTATTAAATGACAGAGAGGGCTTGAAGTGCCAAATCACTTATTACTGCTCCTAATTCATGTTTTGTATATTTATTTTATCTTTCTATCAAATCCCATTTTAATCTCCCCAATGTAAGCTTCTGAGGGACAATATTTACCTTCATTGTAGTCTCTATACCTTGAGCAACGCACACAAAATGCTGGAGGACCTCAGCAGGCTAGGCTGGATCTATGGAGGGAAATGAACTGCCAGTGTTGCAGGCCCAAGATCCTTCATCAGGACTAGAAAGGATCTTGACCCGAAACATGGACTATTCATTTCCTTCATTGATGATACTTGACTTGCCGAGTTCCTCCAGCATTCTGCGTGTGTTGCTCAAGATTTCTAGCATCAGCAGAATCTCTTAAGTCTCAACACCTAATTTCTTTTTGTTTGTATTTTTGGGAGCAGTGTTGCAGACAGATTACAACTCTTGCTTTTCAGACTTATCCTCAGAACACTGCATCAGCACAGCACCTGTTAACAGAATTCTTCATCCAAGATGCCATGCTTTGCATAGCCTTCTGTTACAGTTTCATGGCAGCCTATTAGAGAACAGTTTTTCCCTCTTTCTTCATCCATTTACTTTCACAAGTTGTGTAGTCGTCCACTGTGATTAACACTTGTTAGGAATAGCTCTACTTGGCCAATTACCCAAGCAAGGAGAATAGTAACCTTCACAGATTTGAGACAGCATAGGCTACTGGATTGGAAGATGCTGCATTTCAGGATGGGATGCGGTGAATAATGATGCAGATGATTAGGCACCCCTTTGAAGTGCTGGCAGAAGAGGACAGTCAGGCAACTTGGGATGGAACAGATGAAGACTCAGTGATGAGTTGGGTCAGGGAGGAGCTTCATCTAGCAGAGCTCAGCTCTTCAGATGATCATCTGAGACAAGTAAAAGAATTAAATCCAATAGATTAATTCCTACTAGAGCTAATATCATGAGTTATTTTTACTCAATGTTCATAAGGTGAAAGGGATCCGTTGATTCAAATTTCATGATATAGCATCACCTTGTTAATTTTTTTTGGCCTATCAGTGCAGGTGTTTGGAGTGTATTCTCAGATTTTATTTCCTGCAATCTTTATTTTTAGAAAGAATACCTTGAATTTCAGTACTGGTTTAAAATGCTCTTCACCAATTGCTGATTTTGTTCTAATCATAGTCATAGTCATACTTTATTGATCCCGGGGGAAATTGGTTTTCGTTGCAGTTGCACCAGAAATAATTAAATAGTAATAAAACCATAAATAGTTAAATAGTAATATGTAAATTATGCCAGGAAGTAAGCCCAGGACCAGCCTATTGGCTCAGGGTGTCTGACCCTCCAAGGGAGTTGTAAAGTTTGATGGCCACAGGCAGGAATGACCTCCTATGACGCTCTGTGTTGCATCTCGGTGGAATGAGTCTTTGGCTGAATGTACTCCTGTGCCCACCCGGTACATTATGTAGTGGATGGGAGACATTGTCCAAGATGGCATGCACCTTGGACAGCATCCTCTTTTCAGACACCACCATCAGAGAGTCCAGTTCCATCCCCACAACATCACTGGCCTTACGAATGAGTTTGTTGATTCTGTTAGTGTCTGCCACCCTCAGCCTGCTGCCCCAGCACACAACAGCAAACATGATAGCACTGGCCACCACAGACTCGTAGAACATCCTCGGCATCCTAATGTAAGAAAGGTGGTAGCTTTGACAAGCAGGAATAGACTAAATGAACTTTGGAACATTGATGAGGAAGAATTTTGTAGAACTGAGATGAGGAGAAATCTCTTTAGCCAGAGGCTAGAGAAATCATTGCCACACATGGCTGTGGAGGCTAAGTTGTTGGGTATAGGTTCTTGATTAGTAAGGGCTCAAAAATTATGGGGAGGTGACAGGAAGATGTTGAGAGGGATAGTAAATCAGCCGTGATAAAAAAGCAGAGCAGACTCAATGGACCAAATGGCCTAATTCTACTCCTATGTTTATGGTCTAATGATTTAGTAGTCCTCTTTTCACTGTTGCTAACTGATGGGCCAAGTGGCCTATTACTGTTCCCATGTTCCTATGTCAGAGCAATAGGGCTGACACCTGTTCAAAACAGTGCCTTGGGCTCATTTACATCTACCTGAGAGACCCTTGCTTTACACTATGAAGACAGAGTCATGAAATCATAATTACTGTACTGTACAAAAGTCTTAGGCACATATATACATTGCAGTACCTAAAATTACTACAGTGCTATGCAAATGTCTTAGGACATTTGCACAGTACTGCAGTAATTTTAGGTATTGCAATGTACTGCTACTACAAAAAAAAACAAATTTCATGACATATGTGAGTGATGATAAACCTGATTCTGACATGGGTCTCTATTGTGGACTGAGAATGAGAAGGGGGCAAGGAGAGTGAAGTCATGGTTGGGAACAGGGGAAAGGAGATAGGAGGGAGCAAAGGCATCAGAGAGACATTCTGTAATGATCAATAACCCAATTGTTTGGAATCAAATGATCTTGCCTGGTGTCTCAGGGCTGGGTGTGTCTGCACCTGTGCTACCCCTGCACCTGGCACTCCTTCTCTGCCACCTATCTCACACCCTTCCCCACGGTGCTCTGTGCTCACCATTCCCAACATCTTTTGCTCCTGCCAGATTTACAAACTCGCTCTCCACTCAATGTTGACTATTACAGTGCTGCCCAAATGAGCTGATTCCATTTGCCTGGCGTTTGGCCCATTTCACTCTAAATCTTTACAATCCATGTACCTGTCCACATGGCTTTTAAATACAGTATTGTCATTGCACCTGATTCTATCACTTCTTGTGGCAGCCCTCTCCATGTACCCTCTGTGTGAAAAATGTTGCCCCTCAGCTCTAGCTTTAGCCTCCCCTACCCCGGGAAATGGACTACAGCCTCCGACAGTTCAGCCCTTCACGTGCCTCGACATCTTATACAGATCTCTGGAGTGACTTGAAGTAACAGCCTTCTGACTCAGCCAATGAAAGTTCTCTTATTCCTTTCAGTCAGTAGACAGTGCGAGTATTTATTTTTTGCTGCTGTTAGTTCTTGTAAGAACTTTGCAAGTTTTAGCCCTGGGTGATTTAACATTCAGTTGCATGAACTGCTTTTCGTTTTGTGACCCTCTGTAGCTGAGTCACCCAGAATGCTTTCTGAACCTGACCAAGTTTATCAAGTAATTGCCAACAAGCCTGCACTGCTGGACTGTGAATTTTTTGGATCACCAATACCTCAAATTCAGTGGTAAGGATGTTAATTTATTTGCTTTGCTCTATGTGTAATTAAATTTATTGCAATCTGATCACTTGCCTGGTATATTTTTAGTTTTACTTTAAGAGAAGCTCTTCTTCAGCATGTCTCCATGACTAAGTACACAATCATCGAGAGCTGGTTTAAAGAAACCCTTACAACAAGGCAGTTAAAAGCAGTGCATGGCCTAAGATGGCCAACCTGAGTTTGTTTGTGATGTTCCTGGCTCTGTGAGGGATGCACAATCACACAAGAGTCGTCTGTCTAAGAGCTCAGTGACAACACTACCAAGAAATTGGGTTGGATGCGATCTTTTGGTAACTGAAGTGTTACATACCTCGTAACTGGGTTGCCAAACCAGCAGAAATGGACCACTTCGTTGGAGTCTGGATTACTGGAACTAAGAAAGTTTTATTAAAGAAATAAGCAACACAGTACTCTAATAGTAAGGATATAAATGCAACAGATTAGCAATGAATAAACACACATGTACACAGAACTAGGATAATAGGATCAATCAAGCTCTATCGCAGCCTAGGGGTAAAATGATCAGTCACAAGTGACACAAGAGTTCAGTTCAGTTTCAGTTCGCAGTAATCACCGTCGTGCTGTTGGGGAGAGAGAGAGAGAGAACGAATGAATATGCAAATCGGATTCCAAACAGGCCTTTGATATTCCTCGCAGTTAGCTTTCGGGCGAGCCCTTTGTAATGTCTTCTGAGGTCACCGACTGTGACCCCTCCATTCCAGATACGATCGTTCTTCTGCGGTGAACCCGGCACCCAGGCAAGGGCGGACACATACACCGGGTTCCCGCCCGACCGCACCTTTCCACCCTGTGCGTCTATGGCTGGTCCCGCGACCAGACCTCCAAAACTCCCACCAACTTGTGGGAGCACACCGCTTCCAGGGTCTCGTTACCTCGTGGTGTTGTGTGTGGTCTTTGCCTTAGCGAACCTGTCCCTTTTATCCCCCTGCTGGGGTATCGCCTGTCCATCAAACTTCAAACAGTTCAGGTTCAAAGCAAACTGGTCTCTGACAATACTCGGAACTGTGTGTCCCTTTTGTTAATCCCTCTCGTCTCTCATTAACATTTCTAAATATTCCCCCATTGTCCTCTTATTGGCATCAATCTTCTGATAATTTGGTCTGTCGTCACAGAAGAAAAAAAAGATAAAGATTTGCTTTATTTGTCACATGTATATCAAAATATACAGTGAAATACATCAAATCAAATCAGCAAGGATTGTGCTAGGCAGCCCGCAAGTGTCACCACACTTTTGGTGTCAACATAACATGCCCACAGCTCACTAATCCTAACTGCAGGTCTTTGGAATGTGGGAGGAAATTGGAGAACCCAGAGGAAGCACACATACAAACTCCCTGCAGACAGCTACAGGCATTGAACCTCCATCACTGATTACTGGCTGGTGCTATAAAGTGATTTTACTAACCCTTCTGTGACTCTGCTACCCCTACGCTACCATGCCAACCATATTTGTGTGGGAAAGTTGAGGACATACAGTACTGTGCAAAAGTCTTAGGCACATATAAAAAGAAATCTGTAAAGTGAAGATGCTTTCAAAAATAATGAAATGAGAAGTTTCTAAATATCAAAAAATTTACTATAAAGAGCATAAAAAGTAAAAAAAACTAATCACCCTTGGTGTAATCACCCTTTGCCCTTAAAACTGCATCAATTCTCTTATGTACATTGTCATGCAGTTTTATAAGAAAATCAGCTGATAGCTTGTTCCAAGCATCTTGGAGAACTTGCCACGGTTCTTCGGCAGACTTTAGCTGTCTCACTTGATTCTTTCTCTCCAGGTAATCCCAGACAGTCTCAGTGATGTTGAGATCAGGGCTCTGTGGAGGCCATACCATCTGAAATTATATGTAGGTTGCCTAAGACTTTTGCACAGTACCTTAACTGGGATTTGTACACTGAGTGGTTTAGTTTCCGGTTCACTGTACAGCTCCACTGCTCAGATTTTGTTTCCTCTTTGTTCTTACCAGAATGTTGCAGCTGTAATCTCATTGTTAGTCTGGGTGTGGCAGGTGTGATGCCAGTCCACCAGAGTCATAGTCATAGTCATACTTCATTGATCCCGAGGGAAATTGGGTTTCGTTACAGTTGCACCAACCAAGAATAGAGTATAAATATAGCAATATAAAATCATAAATAGATAATAATATGTAGATTATGCCAGATGGAAATAAGTCCAGGACCAGCCTATTGGCTCAGGGTGTCTGACCCTCCAAGGGAGGAGTTGTAAAGTTTGATGGCCACAGGCAGGAATGACTTCCTATGACGCTCTGTGCTGCATCTCGGTGGAATGAGTCTCTGGCTGAATGTACTCCTGTGCCCAACCAGTACATTATGTAGTGGATGGGAGACATTGTCCAAGATGGCATGCAACTTGGACAGCATCCTCTTTTCAGACACCACCGTCAGAGAGTCCAGTTCCATCCCCACAACGTCACTGGCGTTACGAATGAGTTTGTTGATTCTGTTGGTGTCTGCTACCCTCAGCCTGCTGCCCCAGCACACAACAGCAAACATGATAGCACTGGCCACCACAGACTCGTAGAACATCCTCAGCATCGTCCGGCAGATGTTAAAGGACCTCAGTCATTATGAGCACTCCAGTGCTTTAAAGTGCATGCTGTCTTGAACTGAACAGCAGTGATCATGGGCAGAAATCCTTCAGAAACCGTTCAGACAATCTGGATTTTCAGTAATCCATCCTCTTCTTTAAATGAGCGATCTCTCAGCAGTAATCAAAGTGCGGATGTGGAATGAGGCGGGAGATTATGGAGCAGCTGATTGGAGTATGAGAGCAGGCAGGGAGAGGAAAGGTGGGAGGAAGTAAGCAGCAAATCCTAAATGGTGGCATTGGTGGTGACTGAATAGCTGTGGTTCATTGAGAGCGGACAAGCAACAGATCATGTTTAAAGAGACACAGGATCCACCACCATCCAGGCTGTGCTCTCGTCTCGCAGCTGCCATCAGGAGTCTTAGGCCTAGACTACCAGGATTAGGAACAGTTAATATCCTTCAAACATCAGGCTCTTGAACCAGTGTGAATAATTTTATGTACCTCAATCCTGAACTGATCCCACAACCTATGGACTCACTTTCAAGGAATCTACAGCTCATGTTCTCAGTGTTATTTATTTATTTATTGTTTGGTTTTGTATTTTCACAGTTTGTCTTTTTCACATTGGTTGTTTGTCAGTCTTTGCTTGTGTGTAGTGTTTCGCTGATTATATTGTATTTCTTTGTTCTACTGTGAATGCTTGCAAGAAAATTAATCTCAGGTAGTATATGGTGACATATACAGTACGTACTTTGATAATAAATTTAATTTGAACTTTGAAATTTGGCAGCTGCAAGTTTTGGAATCTTGAGTAACACACAAAATCTCTGAAAGAACTCAACGTCAACAGAGGAATTGGATAGTTGATATTTTGAATCTGAAGAAAGGATCTCAACTCAATGTTGACAGTCGATTTCCCGCCAATTCACGTTAAAGGCTGAGTGGGACCATAACAGAAGAACTGAACGCCAAGGGAGCCAGGGGTGGCCAGGTAGAGAGTTTGTAAGGGTATTCAAAACAGTGAAGGTTTGGGAGAGGGTTCCAGGCCAGAAGGGCCAATAGTCATTGAAATGAGTAGTCCGAGTGAACTAAAGAGAGAATGAAGAGATTGCTTTTATACACAGTAAGCTGCTGCTTAGTTTAAGACAGCGTGTGGTATATACCTCAAGAATGGTTGAAAATAGATAAATATTTAATGAATGTACTGCTGGTGGCTGGTAAAAAGACCCTTACCAGGAAATGGTTATCACAGGAGAGCCCAACTCTAAATGTATGGATGGAAATTACAATGGACGTTTACAAAATGGAGAAGATAACAACATCTGTTAATCATAAGTTGGAACAATTTTATTCATACTGGAAAAAATGGTTTAACTACATAACACCTCATAGGCCTGATTTTATTCTCACAAATCAATGAATATGTTGTAAAGAAAGATCACTCCCTACTCTACTGTACATAGTTTTCTTCTTTTGATTGTTCTTTCTTTCCTCTCCTTTCTGTAACTGTATATCTCAGATAAATATTATGTGGAGATTTGTGACAAATATGATTATATGATATATATGTACAGTATCTGAAATACATCTTATGAAAATGTTTGTTTGATGATGAAATTCAATAAAAAATAAAAGAATGATGCAGACAGATTTAGAAGACATTTCTTCAAAAAAAAGGGACAGGATGTTGACGTGCTAAAACTAAAAAATTTGCCTGCCTTTGAGCAAAGGAAAAAAGGGTAGTGAAACCATTATGAGTGCAGATTCAAAGGAAGGCACTGCAGATGGAACCATTGCCTCTCGGCTCCAGTTCAGTTATGTCCCCGGGTTCTCTCTGCGTTGAGTCTCCACGTCCTCTCTGTGACCAGATGAATTCTTCACTGGTTTCCTCGCACTTTCCAAATATGGGCTGGTTTTGAGATGAATTGGCTTCTGTGAGATCGCTACCAGTGCAGATGGTGATAAGAGAATCCAGGGACATATAAGGGAGGATAAGTGGGGAATAGTGTCTGTTTGTATTGTAAGGAAATATGATGTATCACAGGCTCAAAGAGCCAAGTGCCCACCTTATTTCCATGAGCTTCCACGTTGGATGATATGTAGAAAGAGAGTTCACAGCCACACGAGTGAGACTGCAGAACAGTAGGCAGGGACTGTGCATTATCAGTAGAACCACTAAGAATTTGTTCTATCGTAGGTTCAAGGATGACCAAGGCAGTGTACTCCATGGTGACTCGTACACTGTGCATGAAAATGGCTCTCTGGAAATTGCCTTTGCGCAGAAGAATGACAGTGGCACCTACACCTGTGTAGCAACTAATTCTCGTGGCGTGGTCCAAAACCGAGCCATCCTGCAGATCAAAGGTGAGCTTCTTTACGCCAGCAAATTATAATTGCAAGAGCAAGTCACTTTAATTTTCCAAGTCGGGCATAATGAAACGGTATAATTTTCAGATCCGACGACCATTATTAAACAGCCACGCTATCAGTCTGTGCAGACACTGGGTACGGCTGTCTTCGAGTGCAAAGTGAAGCATGACCCAACGCTCTCACCAACCATTATATGGCTGAAAAATAATGAGGAACTGCCTGATGACAACAGGTACTATAGACTTCGGATTGAAAAATACACGATATAGTTGTGCCTGCTTAGTGAATCAAAGCCAGCAGGATTTGGACCCTATTAATAAACAGAGCAGACATGATAACTGCAAATCAGGATACACCCATGTGCAATAGACCTATGGCTCAAACAGATGGAATGAGGTGGCAAGTGAACACTAGGCAGATATTCTAGAAGCTGACTGTAGAGGTATTCATTCTCCTGGTTATTTTATTGAGTATTCTAGGTTAACTACAAATCTACTTCAAGACGCTCCGTTCTGCCTACTTACCCCTATGCCAAGGGATTCGGAAGGCTGGATCACTGGAGGTATTTAAAAAAGAAGCAGATAAGTTTATGAAAGATTATAATGCAGAAGAAGAGATGAGACCTAGTTCCATTCAGCTGTGGCCATACTAAATGGTGGGACATGTTTGAGATGCCTGATGGAATAGAACGCCTATGTTCTTGTCATAAGGCACGGAGAAAGGCCCTTTGCCCCACTAGGTCCTACCACCCATTTACACTGATCATGTTTCATTCTCCCCATATTCCTACCAACTCCCCCACCCCCCCATTTATATCACTCACCTACACACTAGGGGCAATTCCCAGTGGTCAGTTGTACAAACCTGTAGGTCTTTGGATTGTGAGAGGAAGGCATATCACCTGGAGGAATCTTGTGGTTACAGGGAGAACGTTGAGACTCCAAACACAGACAGTGCCGGAAGTTAAGATTGGAACGGTGTCACTGGGGCTATGTAGTCTGCTAGTTGCACTACTGTACTGCCTCTCACACTTGGATTCTTCTAGTTTCCATTTATTCTACATGGTCAGACTTTATGGTTGATTTTAATGGTGGAGAACTCACTCCATCAATCATAGTTTTGGACAAACCCTTGGAGATGGACTTCCCTTTGCTGTGGGACCACCCATCCCAATAGGCATTCAAGGTCTTGTCCTGATACCCAACAAATTTGATAACTGAACAAAATGCTCCAGAATTCTATAGAATGGCAACATCACCTCACGGCTCTTGAACACAACCCCCAACTAACGAAGACCAACACACCATAGATACGCCGTCTTAACCACCCTATCAAATTGCACAGCAGCTTTGAGGGGTCTGTGGATGTGCTCCACGCTGCTAAGATTCCTACCATTAACCCTGTACTCTGGCTTCAAGTTTGACTTTCCAAAGTATGTCACTTCACACTTTTCCAGATTGAACTCCACCTGCCACTCCTCGGCCCTGCTCTGCATCCTATCAATGTCCCATTGTAACCTACAACACCCTTCGATGCTATTCGCAGCACCACAAATCTTCATATCATGTGCAGACTTACTAACCCACCCTTCCACTTCCTCATCCAAGGCATTTATAAAAATCACAAAAAGCAGGGATTCCCAACAAGGATCCCTGCTGAACTCCACTGTTCACCATCCTCCAGGTACAATCTACTCCATCTACTGTCACACTCTGCCTTCTGTGGGCATGCCAGTTCTGAAACCAGACAGCCACGTTTCCTTGGTTTCCATGTCTCCTTACTTCCTATAAGAGCCTACCAAGGGAATTTATCAAACACTTCACTAAAATCCTCTCAGATGAGCAAGTTGATAAATGCGAAGGACATTGATGTGCATTGTCATTCTTCCTTTCAATGAAAGCAAGGGGCCTCCTAGCAAGTCCATTGGCTTAGGAATGTATTTATGAGTTCTGTGAGTCCTTGACTTTTGGTTCCTATTGCTCTCATCACTAGAATTTCTCCTTCCTCACAAAGGAAGAATGTGGTTGGACTATAGAGAGCACAGAGGAGATTGACCAGCATATTGCCTGGATTGGAGAACTTTAGTTATGGAGGGAGAGTGGATAAGCTGGGCTTGTTTTCCCTGGGGCAAAGGTGGCTGAGAAGTGACATGATATATTAAATTATAAGAGGCATGGATACGGTAGACAGTCAGGATCATTTTTACCATGGTAACGATAACTAAACCAAGAGGAATAGTTTTAGGGGAGAGGGAGGGAGTTTAAAGGGTGATGGGGGGAGAATTTCTTAACATAAAGAATGGTTGCTAGTTGAAAGACACTGTCCAGGGAAGTGGTGGAATTAGATAATTCGCTATGTTTAAAGTACTTTTACACAAACATTCGAATGGGCAACACATAGGCTATTCAGCTAATCAAGTCTTACCCACTCACAGAACAATCCCATTCCCTACCAGTTTCCCCTGTAACTAACTCTCTTCACATTCCTATTAATCCAACCGCCCACCTATTCTAGAGACAATTTAATTGGCAATGAGCCTTACTGCCTTTGGAATGTGGGAGGAAACCAGAGAACTTTGGTACAGTTATAGTTGTGCTGAACAAAAGTATTTCCCCTCAACCCAAGCCCCTTGAATTTTTGGTACTTCACACTGTCAAGTGCCGGAAGTCAAGACAAAACCAGGAACTGCTGGAAGCAGCTGAGGCAGTTTTTCTAGGAGAGCTAGCAGACTGATAATTAAAGCATGATTCTGATTTTAGGCACCGGCCATCGGGTGACGTTTTGACCATTCTTGATGTAGCTGAAGAAGACCAGGGATCCTATACGTGTGTAGTGAACACCACGCTGGACACCAACTCTGCGACAGCTCACCTCACTGTCCTAGGTAATGCCCCCTCTTTTCTTTGTTTCTTCAGCCATAACTTTAGACCTCAGGATTTATGCCTCCAAAGATTTGGGCTGACTCTAGGATGTTTTAGAACTTCTCTCCACCAACAAAACCCTCCTGGCCGTGTGACACTGGTCAACAGATGTGTCGCGCTCCACGCCTGATGATCAAGCTTGCACCAAGAAACGTGCACTGCGAACACCACCTTGCCTAGGACGACCCTCTGCCCAAGGTGGATTGTGCCATTATATTTGGAACAACCAGCAAAATGTTGGAGGAAACTACGCAGGCCAGGCAGTATCTGTGAAGGGAAATGGACAGTTGATGCTTCAGGTTGAGACCGTCCATCTAGAATGTCAGATAAAAGAGAAGTGGCCAGTATGAAAACATGAGGGGAAGGGTGGAGCAAGAGCATGCAAGCAATAGATAAAGAAAAGTGGATTCCTTCTCTCTGGGTCTGAATCACCAACTGTCCATTGCCCTCCACAGATGCTGCCTGACCTGCTGAGCTCCTTCAGCAATTTGCTTGCTGCTCCACATTCCAGCATCTGCAGTCTGTCATGTCTCTATGCGGTTATATTTGGCTCCTCGTTTGAAACAAAACGCTTTGTCCCCACTGCGGACTCAGCTGGTGGAGCCAGTCACAGTGGACCAATGCAAATCCATCCTGGCCCAGAGGCAGCATCAGTCCCTGAGATAGGCTGGATGATGATAATAGATGCATGGTTGACTGAATTCCCTCTGGGATTCAATATCAAACCTCCGTGGCAGAGGATTGGAATTCAGGTCAAGGTCAGCCATGGTCAGGAAAATGGCATTCTATTGCATTATTGTGTGATGTCAGTAGGACTGGTGATGAGCTCAGTATCCTTCACTAGGATTCCAGCAAGCTCCGCTTTAAGGTCCATAATATCTACTTCAGGCTGTCCGGCTGTCCTTTGTAATCTCCATGTTCCAACCCTAACATCTGTCATTTGGGAGACAGGCTCCTTAGTGCGTGGAAACCAGTGTTCTCAGTTGTTCTCCTCTAGGACGCACAGAATAAACCGGCCTGGTGTAGTCTGACTTCCTCATCCTCTCTACAGTCGATTTTACTCCCCACACAGTTAGCGGCTCTTCCCAAATCAGCTCTGCAGCTCATGTGGTGATTGACTGAACATGTTGCCATGCAGTTCTTTCATTGAGGATTGAGAATACTGCCTCGCTGCATATGAGAACTCAGGACCCGATGTTCCTCTGCGGGTTATGCATCCCCCCTTTACTTATAACACGGCAGCTTCCCAAGACTGAGCAACAGCTTGGGGAGTTCAAGAGCAGTATGCTGAAGATGCTGGAAAGCTGAGATAAAAACAGAAACATTCCATAGCTCAGGCAGTACTGGAGGAAGGAGAATTAGAGTCTGAGTTCCAAGGGGATAACTGGAAACTCAGGGTCACCTTCGTGGTCTGCAAAATGGTCATACTTTCTGTGTTTGCTTCATCCAGTGCAGGAAAGAGCATCGAATGGAATAGACTAAATTGGAAGGAGTGAATGTGATAGCAGGAAGGGAAAAGGTAAAAGGGCTCGTGTTGCATCTCTTACTCTTGTCTGAAAGGTGACACAAGAAGGGCATTTATGGAGAAGAGTGCACCAGACTGACCCTCTGGAATGCGTGAAGGGGCTCTGGTGACAGCATCACATTGAAGGTGGTGCAAATTCAGGAGGACTGTGGAGGGTGGTGGGGTGGAAGGTGAGGACAGGGGGAAGCCAATCTTAGCTTTGTCCATGAGGTAAGTGAATGTGAAGAGATGAGGAATTAGGACAGACTTGGCTGAGAGATGTGTCAAATGTAGAGAGAAGCCATTGTGGAAGAAAAAGGGACAGAGGTTGGAAAATGTGGTGCTGAAAGTGGCGTCATTGATGGAAATAGCTGGGAAAACTGAATCAACTCCTTATAGGAAGTAGTATGGGAAGAAATGCAGGCAACACAACTTTGTTTGTGGGCATTGGTATGCCTTAAAAATTGAAAATACAGGAGATAATCAGGTCAGACAGCATCTGTAGAGGGAGAATCTGAATCAACTTTTCTCAGACTCCTAGTCAGCTTTAATTGGATCTGTAAAAGTTAGAAAACTAGTGTGTTTCATTTGGAGAGAGGACAAGGATGGAGGGAACAGAGGAATGTCTGCGATAGGATGGATGGGAATTCCTGCGACTTAATTGTTGGTGCCATGCGATGAGAGGGCAATGAGTGTCTCTTAATCATAGCTGATCTGTCTGGAGGAGGTATAAACAGAGGGGGATGAGTAAGGTTAAGGGAGAGAAGCAAGCACACAACTGAAACTGAAATGGCACGGCACAACTAGGAAGCTGAATCGAAAGAGAATGCTAGAAGTACTCAGCAGGGAGGTAACATCTGTTGAGAGAGAAAAAAAATAGATTCATGATTTATGTCCTTTCACTACAACTGGCCAGTTTTAACACAAATGGCAGATTATCTGAAATCGATGAATTCATTCAGAAACAAGTGAAAATCTGCAGATGCTGCAAATCCAAGCAACACACACAAAATTCTGGAGGTCAGCGAGCATCTATGGAAAAGAGCACAGTCAACATTTCGGGCTGAGACCCTTCAGCAGGACTGGGAAAAAAAGGATGAGGAGAGAATGGGGAATGGTGAAGGGGGGGAGGGGTGGGGGCATTACTGGAAGTTCAAGAAATTGAAGTTCATGTCATCAGGCTGGAAGCTACCCAGACAGAATATAAGATGTTGTTCCTACAACGTGAGTGTGACCTCATCGCAACTGGATAGCCTCCAAACTGATGGCATGAACATTGATTTATTGAACTTCCTGTAATGCCCCAACCCCCCCTTCACCATTCCCCATTCCTTTTTTCCTCTCTCACCTTATCTCCTTGCCTGCCCATCGCCTCCCTCTGGTGCTCCTCCACTTTTTTCTTTCTTCCTTGGCCTTCTGTCCTCTCCTATTAGATATCCCCTTCTCCAGTCCTGTTTCTCTTTCACCAATCAACTTCCCAGCTCTTTACTTCAGCCCTCCCCCTTCCAATTTCACCTCTCACCTTGTGGTTGTTCCTCCCCTCCCCTCACCTTTTAAATCTACTCCTCACCTTTTCTTTCGCCAGTCCTGCTGAAGCATCTCAGCCCAAAACATTGACTTTTCCATGGGTGCTGCTTGGCCTGCTGAGTTTCACCAGCATTTTGTGTGTGTTGCTTTGATGAATTCATTGTTAAGTTTGGAGGGCTGCAGTACACCCAGAGGGATGGTGAGCTGCTGTTCCTCAGGTTTGCTTTAGACTTTGTTGGAACAGTGTAGATGGGTGAAGACAGGGCAGTCAGAGTGGGGCAAACACTTAAAGAAACAGGTAGCTTGAAGGTTCAAACTCTGAGTGAACACTGTACAGAACACCTTCAGAGCAACCCTTTTCATTTGGCAAGGATGACCCTGAGCTTCCACAGTACAAAGCAGCTACTATTCCTAACCAAAGTTATGTGTAATTGCTCCAGTGTAGAGGAGACTACATTGTAGTATTCAAGCCTGAAAGTTCAAACTTATTTTCAGCCAATGACATTCTTTTCTAACTTCTCATTTTCAGGTTGTCTTAAATATGCAGACATTTCACATTTTACCAACCTAAGGTGCTTCAAATAAAAAAATGTAATCTCAAAAGCATTAATCATTTCACAACTCATATAAATCAGTAGTTCATTTCACAAAAATCTGTTAGAATGACTAATTTAATAAATATTTCAAAAGAACATATGTTCTTTGTTCAAGATTATTTCTTCTCCTTTGAATGTTGAATCTCTTTTCCATATGTGACAAGGATAACATTCACTTTAATTCTAGGATAACCAGTATCATTACTGTCAGATTTACAGACTGGCTCACACCCTCCATCCCAGTCCTCTCCAGCCTCCTCCTGCCTGGTATCCTTCCTTCCACTTTGGATGTGTCTCACATCTCACTTTCTACCTTAGTAATGGGAATTTGAATTCCTAATGTTAGGCAGCTCATAAAATCTGATCAAAAACAAATCCAGAGAGCAATGAATTGTTCATTGGCTGAATATTTCCAAAGCATTGTGGGAATGTTTCAAAGTCTTGGCCCTCAAGGAAAGAACACTGACCCCCATGTCTGGCTTCAGAACTATGCAGGTCAGCATTTTGTTAACGTGAATGTTAACCTTGTACAGTCAAGAAGAAGCCTTGAAAATGAAATATGGGATGGCAAGCATTACACAGATGGTGCTAGAACATCGTGCTGGGCTTCCATGGCAGCAATGAGAGATAAACATTCATTCTTCTGGTCAGGTGACCTAACTAGTTGCCATTGTTCAGCCAAAAGTATCAAAAATGAAGGTAAAATGTGCTTTGCGCATTGTTTATTTGAAGAGTTATTTAAAGGGCCAGATTGAAAAGGTCAGGGTCTTGGGGCTGGAGGCGAGGTATGGGCTGGTTCAGCTCACTGCCTCATGGTTTACCCGTCTCTGTACTGAACTGAGGCTGTGGCCTGCAACTGAATCTGCCTCGGGACTCACTTTCATAAACCTCAGTTCTGAATGCTACTTACTTACTTCTGTCGTTTGCCCAATTTGATTTCTTTTTCTCTGCACATCGGTTGTTCGACGGTCTTTTGTTTTAATTGGTTATATTGGGTTTCTTTGTTTAGTGGCTGCCTGTAAGGTCACAAATCTCAAGGTTGTATAATGCAAATATACTTTGATAGTAAGTGTACATTGAACTCTGAGTTTTTGAACTTTGAGTTTCGCTGTGTGTAAGACAGCTTTCTTTTAGATTACTTGATTCAATGTAAAATATTGTATGCAAATCCTGTTGAAATGTTTGTGGGAAGTGCTAATTTTTAAATGTGTATCTGGCTCTAAAGTGTGACTCTCTTCCACTTGTACAACTAAACCCTAACCTTGCTCTTTATTTCCAGCCCGCCCCTCAACTCCAGCTAGTCCTCACGGTAAACTAACAACTGTTTGTCTGAACACACTTCACGCTTCCATTTGTTTTGACTTTGGTCTCATAACTTCCATCTTCAGCAATGGTGTAGCATGTTCACTGGCATCATGTTTCTATCAAACATCACCTCTGGTGAAGCGTTGTGGCGACTGATGCTTATGCAGCTCTACGCTGCCCTTTATACGTAGTACAATTTCACCTTTTCATGAGCAACATTTGGTGTACCTTGTGTGTATTTCTTTGGGAACTTTTCTTTATCAAAGGTGGATAAATATATTTCCATCATATATAGCTAGATTTGTGCTTTGTTCAGCTTCTGGCTGAATGCGTGATCACATATTGTGGAACATCCATTACCAGAGATGGAGCTGGATAAAACCTTGTGCCAACATGAATAACAATTTTTTTGGGGTAATGCCAACTGGATCCATTTATTTTATGATTGGTTTTAGCTTCGATCCCACGCTAAGGGATTGGTGCAGCCTGGGTCAGAATGTGAAGGCATTCCATCACATGTAGTATTGTCCGTCATTGGGACTTCCATTCTGGCTGGTGATGGAGCTTCCACTGAGTGATTCCCTCCATTGAAAGCTGTGAGAAGAGCAGTTCTCTTGCAAGGTCTCTGCCCAATACATCACCCCATCTTTTCATTAATACATTTCCACTCTCTTAAGCTTTAATGTGGTTTTAGGATGAATTTTGTATCTGTTGTTCATATGGCAAGACTACATCTGATACGACTGTTAAATACGGCTGAGTACCCACAAAAAATCTTTATTGTTGGAGACACTTGAAGCTCATATTCTTGGAGCCCATCAGTAATTGGATCTATCAAATTTATCCATAGGGAGTGCAAGGGCCCCAGAGATGTGTGCAAAGAGAGAGAGCAGAAGATGTGTGTGTGGATATTAAAGAGTGTCTCAAATATCCATCAACTGTATGACTGTCCAAGCTCTGCCTGAAACGGGATTGTGTCTGCTGAGTAAGAGTGCCTGTTATAGTAGGGCAGGAACAAATCTGCTGTGACAGTGTCGGATTAGTGTGCAGACATGTGGCTTGGGTACCGTGCATTTGAGGCAGTCTGTCGCGAGCTAGCTATCTGAGCACCTTTGGTCCTGTCGAAAACACGTCTGAAGTGTGTGCCAGGAGTGTAAGATAAAGTGTATCAGATGGGTTGGGGCACAGTGCATTTTTCAAGAGGCTAAGATTGACTGTCACAAGATTGAAAATGACTGACACATCTGTAAAGGGGTGGGAGCGACTGCCACATCTGGCACAGCTGAGAATGACTGATAAATCTGTCGGGAGTGTGAGAGTGATTGCCACTTCTGTCAAGAAGGTGAGATAGATTGTCGTATCTGTTGCATCTGCCAGAGTTAATTGCCACATCTGCCACAAGTGAAAGAATAATTGACATCTGTTGGGGGGTTGGAGTGAGGCTGACACATCTGTCCTGTGTGAAAGAGAGACTGTGCATCTATGGTGTGTGAGAAGCTTTCACACCTGTGGGAGTACCTGGTGTTTGTGTAAGGTTTCCGCTGGGCACTACAAATGATGATTGGTTCTAATTTTACCTTCACAAAATTCAGAATACTAATCTGTGAAATGCTGTTTCAATTTCCTTTCTCAAATTGTATTTTTAATTAAGAAGCAAAAATGCAGGCGACCCTGTAGTTGAACTCAATATTCCCACAGCTTTAATATGGATGTGATCTCTCTGGTGCGTGGTACTATTGGTCAACACCATCTACATTACACTGTGGACAGTTCTATGTCAAGCAGATTCTATATCCACAATTAAAACTGCATGCATGCAGGATCCCGCTGGGGAATATTGCTTCTGCTGTCACTAAGTTCATACTGAAGGTAGGTGAATAGCTAATGATGATTTTGGGAGGATCTCTATGCATGTATCTGTTAACTGTGACTTGAGAAAATTATATTCTTCTGAAAATGTCTAGCTCTGTCAATGTGGCGTTCGCTCCTAAAACTAAAGCTTATATTTTTATGTCTCTCCTGAGAGCCATGAGCACACTATCCTGGTTGGCCCGCTGCGGAGTGCTCAGCTCTTGCCTGTAAGAGGTTCCATTCTTCAGGATCAACAGTTTTCAGGGACGGAGGCCATTCAGCCCTTCATGTCCATCCTAGTCTGTCCCAGTTGACTGTCCTCTCCCATTAAATTCAAGCCTCTCAGTCACTCATCAAGACTCCTTCTGAAATTTGAATCTACCTCCAGTATACCCGTTAGCTCAGCATTTCACACTCCAAGCATTCAGTGTAGGAAATGAAGTCCTCATATTCCTTTTGTCCTTTAGCCTGTGTCCACCCATTCTTGATCCTTTCACTGAAGCAAACAGTTTCTCCTTGCCAACTCTGTTCATGCCCTTCACTATCAAACTTCAGTGCTGTCTCTCCCATTTCAAGAACAGCATCAGCTTCAACATTCTCTATACATGCCTAGAATTTGGTAAATTTCTTCTGTGCCCTCTTTAAAACTTTTCTCCTTTAACTAAGGCACTTGGAGCTGGGTACAATACTCCATCTGAGGGTGAACCCAAAGTTCAACATGACTTTATAATTTCTCCTTAACCACTTCTGTTCTACAGAAATAACCTCAACTTGTTCGATCTCTGCAGATAAATAAACTCCACATGCTTGGTGCTGTTGAGGGAGTTATCATCCACACCCCACAATAATCAAGTCAATACCCAAGTTTACTGGTTCCTTGCAAAGATATCAGTTAGATACCAAGTTCCAAGGTTACTTAAAAATGATGACTCATCCAGTGATGATTATACTCTAGGCGTCATTTCATATGGCCTTTATCATCCAATTCTAAGATTACATGTCCCATGGATGAGCAGTTGTTGATCAAACTATGAACATTTAATGATTATTTCTTGATTGGCCTGAGGTGAGATCCATCCACCTCTCTCCCCCCCCCCCCGTCAATATCTGCTCATTAGCAAACATACGTTTAATTAAACCACTCAATCAATGTTGTATCCCTACAAAGATTGTTTGTTCTCAACAACCCTTTTGTTCATAGCCGAAACTCTTGTTGAAGTTAATTGCATTTGGAATGACCCTATGATTCAATTTATCTTAAAGAGAATGTTCCATTTAGCGGCTTGTTCCTATCCCCCACAAGCCGGAGAGCTCCACCACCAGTAGCAGGTCTGGTCTGTTTAATAAGACAGGCACATTTTGTGTCTTTTGTATCTTGATTTACCAGATGCATCAACATCCCGAATGCCTAAAAGGTATGTCCCACAATTACCTGCATAGTAAATCTCCTCTGCACACACTTCATCTTGACATCCTAATGTAGGAAAAGTGATCCAAGGCAACTTCAGGTCCAGATTACTGAAAGCCATACTTGGACTGATAGCAAAGAGATAATTTCCACCATCCAATGATTGGTCAGTAGATTGGACATCTGGTCAGTGCAGTGGAGGTTAATTTAGCCGGAGCTAGTTGGGTGGATGAGTCTATGTCAGGTGACCCTGGGAAGATGACCTTCCTGCTGAATCTCGACTTGGACCATCCCATTATCTGCCAAGTTTGAAAATTGCACCCCATGTGATATAACATGTCAGTCTGGAGACAACATTTTAGGAGAGTTTTTGGTGAGCAGCAATCCGTACCTTCACCATAAAGAGCTGCAATGCTTAGCCTTACAAGATCTGGACTGCATGCTGCTGTTTTGCTGAAGCCATTTTTCACCGCAGAGCTGCTGCTAAACCAGGTAGAAATAAACTCCCATTAAACTGTTAGGCTTGAGAGAACCTCGAGTGCATGCAGCCGGGTGACCTGCCACCATATTATCTCCGTCTGGCTTCTAGCTTGCATCAGGACTTCAAGGGTTTGTGTCTGGAAGCACCTTCTTGTTTTAAATGAAACTCTTTGTCCCATAGATCGTCCCGATCCACCGATAGATCTGGAATTAACCAATCCTCGAGACAGGAGCGTACAGTTGTCATGGATACCAGGAGAGGAGCACAACAGTCCCATTACAAGTAGGTCTTGTTCGTGTATTTGATCTTGATAGTGCATTAGGTCTCAAGTTCCGAGGAACGTCATGGGAAGCAACTTTACTTCACCCACTTAGTTTCCTTTGTTAGCTCCTATCTCACTTTCACTCTAGCCCAGCATTTAAATTAGGCCCAACTCTTGTTTCCACAGCACACTTGAATACTTTTTTTCAATATTCTCTTGTCTCTCTGTCCCCTTCCATCATATGAATAAAGGTCCCCTTACTGTAAGTGTTATTAGCCAAAGAGCCAGAAACCACCCATGTTGGTCCTTTATCCTCAGGCTGATGAATGATCGCTGTTTGTTTTCCTATCTGTTCTTTCCCCACTATGCAATAGTTCCACATTTCAGTGGTCTGAGCAACCAGTAAAGTGCAGAGTGCCAGAGTTGTGGTCATTGAGCACTGCAAACGCAGCACTGATACTGGAACCACGGTGGCATTCGGTTCAGCTGCTTGCTCTTTGCCAACTCAGCCCACAGACCTGGCCAAATACAGATACAAACGTTAAGGAGCAAAGAGCAAAACTATTTAGTGACATTGAGCTTCAGATCAACAGTGGTTTAGTTAGATGGAGAGCTCACAACTAAACTTATAATGCTGCAGTACTACTAGATTTGCAGCAACCAACAGCCACCCTTTTATGCTAAACCCTTATTAGTCCAAATTTTATTCTTCCTACTTTTTCATCAACTTCCATGAGATAAAATACACACAGGTAATTAACCAACCAACCCACACACCTTTGGGAGTGGGAGGAAATCCAAGCACCCTGGGGGAATGGGTAAACCCATTTGTTCACAAGGAGAAAGTGTACAGCATTCAAGTTGATGATTGAACCCAGATCTCTGCTGTTGTGAGGCTTGCCGCACCACTGTGCTGCCCACTTGCCGTGAGATGGCTTGGTCAGTGACAGAGCCAAAGCCTAACCAAAGGATAATGGCTGCATCTTTGGACCAGGCTACGTCATCATTATAAATTTAGTTCTGAACTCGCCATCTAGCTCAACCACTGTTGATCTGAGGCTCAATGTCACTAAATCGTTTTGCTCTTTTTTCCTTAATATTTGTATCTGACAAAATTTTATTTATCTTGAAAACTCCAGCTGCCTCTGTCTCTAGAGAATTCCATATTTCCAACATATGTGTGTGCTAAAGCAAACCAAAAGAGCACTCAAAATAACAGGCAATTTATTAAAACTGGTGAGCACCAGGAGACCAGTCAAAGCTGATCCACCCAAACTTGAATTTGGTAGAACTTTTACATTCTAAATAGATGACATTACCAGTAAAATTACATTTTTATAGCAGAATGGTGACTACAGGAATTAAGTAACAGACTAGGTTACAGAGTAAAATGATTGCCCACAGGTCTAACAGTAAATCCAATTTTCTATTACAACAATAGGTGCACACTATAACATAATTAATGAAATTCGTGAACCTTGGACGTCATTACTGCTGCATTCCATGTATTTACTTCTAAGCTTTGGCTACAGTTCTCTGTTACCTCATTACTAGCCCTCACTATTCTTTCCCCTACAACAGTGTTAAACATATGCCTGTTCGTTTTGTTTCTGATCAACTAAGTAGAAGGCTTTATGCTGTCTTGCTCTTCCCCACTCTGAGCAAGTATTTCCTTTGAATTCTATCACGTTTTCTCCCCTTTTCATTAGATCAACCTTCAGCCTCGTGAGGAAGCAAAACCCACCTACCTATGGTGGCACAGTCTGGGCTGTTGATGCACTGTACTTTGTACCCATCACCCAGCTTTGTGGAGAATGTCCCTGAAGACACTTCTGATGACTTAGCTTAACATCCGTTAACAGTGTTCAGTGTCCATTTAAAAGCAACTGTGTTACAGGTTGTGATCAAGTTGAATAGTTCTGAATCCAACTGGATGGTCACGCTTATTGGGCGGTGCCTGATCTGTGCATGCTGAGCTCTTTAAGTATCACTGGACAGTACTATAAAACCGTGTGCATTTTTGTCCTCTCTTCCTCCTCAGAGTTTGTCATTGAATATGAAGAGGATCAGTTTGAACCCGGACTGTGGCGACACCTGGCTGATGTGGAGGGGACACAAACCACTGCAGAACTGAAGCTCTCACCATTTGTCAACTACATCTTCCGGGTCATTGCTGTCAATGAAATTGGTAGAAGTGAGCCAAGTCTCCCATCGGAGCGCTACTTTACACAACCAGCAGGTAAGCTGGCACTGAAGGGCAGACTGCAAACCTCTCAAATCTGTAGGACAATGGGTGGCTTTCAAAATTCCTGGACCACCTCTTTACTTGCACGTATCTAAGAAGGATTTCTGTCAGCTGATTCTTTTCATATCTCTGGCTCTCATTTCTACACGTTCACTTTGTTGTGTCTCACACTTCATTACTCCTCTGTCTTGTTTGAAGAAGCAGTGACTATCCCCTCCTGTATCTCCTTCCTGCACACCCACCACGTTGGCCGCAATGTGCAGCAACAACATGATCTTTTCTTAGGATCAGGATGATAATGAGGTCAAGTTAGCTGCCATTGAGAAGCTGGGGCCTGTTCCATTGGCTGTTTCCAATGAATTATGCACTGGGGTGCAGTGGGATTGAATGAGGAGTGGGTTTTCCCACTTGTAGCTGGTGGAAAGACACTGTCCCACTGCTGGACTGTTCTTTTGGAGAACAGGAAGAAACAGAGCATTGCTGACCAAAGGTTGACCTTTGAAGACCAAAGTCTGTCCAGTACAGAGAAAAAGTATGAATTGGAGCCCGCAGTCTTGTTTGTTCTTTGGACTAATTCCAAGTGGATGGAAAGTTCCTCAAGATTTCCTCTAACTAGTAAGATCACAGATCTCAGCATTGATGTTGTTAGGGTCAGTCCCAGTTGTCCTTGAAAAGATGATGACAAGTTGTCCTTGAAAAGGTCATGCAGATATGAATGTTAACATATGCAGATGAGAAATAGAAGCAGGTTGGCCCTATCTTCTTGAACCTCTGCATTCTCTGCATATTAGATACTTAAGAATTATGGCCTAATGTCACTGAAGGATCGGGAGTGTATTTACAAATGTCAGCAGTGTGTGACTTAGAGAAGGCCTTGAGGACATTCTGCCTTTCTCCTTTTAGAGATATTGTCCATCGGGGTCCCCGGAACTCAGTAAAGAGCTCAGTTCAGTGTCACACACAGGGTTAATGTAGATCACAACAGCTTGTCTCAGTCCTCCAGGGCTAATCAAACAACATACCCTGGCCACTAGTTTAGCTGCTGATTAATATTGCTGTTTTTGTACCAATGCCAGACAAGGTCATTCAGTACCTCTCTCCCCACTTTTGATGCCCAGTGTTTAGGTGAGCTGTACACAGCCCCATTTTCAGTCTCAACAGTTGGGTCTCTGCGACTGATCTGGATCGAAATGAGAAAGGATGGAAAATAACCGCAGGCTTCTTGCTCCTGGTCACTGTTGAGCAGCTCAACCTCAAACCGGCCTGTGTGCTTGAAGCGTGATGACTGAGTGACATGGTATCCATATAACAAGAGTATTCTTCCCTCTATCTATTTCGGCTTGCATCTGAGTACTCCAGTGTACAATATCACAAAGCTAAACCCCAACGTCTGATTGTGGTCTTGTTATTACTTTTCACACCATGAAAGCCAGTGATTCTATCGGAGACCCGTTGTATAAATTAATCAATTTGTTGACCTTTGTACTAATAAATGACATTGTTTCTTCCAGCTCCTGATGAAAATCCGTCAGGGGTTCGAGGGATGGGGAATGACCCCAATAATCTAGTGATAACATGGGAGGTATGCCAACTCTCTCTTGGTTTGGTCTGAACTGCCTGTTTTGGATGTGTGCTTGGGTGTAAATTTGCTCATACCCATACCTCACTGTAAATGTTGACAGGGAATAAATGCTTCCAAGTACTTGCACTGTAACTGGCCCAAACCTGAACATAATCAGAGATATTTGAGGGAGTTGATCCCAGTTTGATCAGGATTGTATTGTGTCCCCAGGACCACACCTCCGTATCTGGCCCTCCCATGGTCTGTCAATGGTTATTAGAGAATTGCTCCTTTTACTGGAAACACTAGAAGTCTGTATTAATACACGTTCCTGAAATACATAATGCACATGTGCACTTAAGAGAATCTCTGAATTTCTTGTACCTTCAGATGAAAGAGCTGTCTGGAGTTTTTAAATACAGAAGGACATACAGTATAACATAGGACACTACACCACAGTACCAGTCCTTTGGCCCACAATTTTGTGCCAAACTTTTAACCTAGCCTAACATCTAACTAATCCTTCCCTCCTACATAACTCTCAATTTTCTATCATTAACGTACCCATCTAAGAGTTTCATAAATACCCTTAATATATCTGCCTCTGCCACACACCCACCACTCTCTGTGTAAAGAACGTATCTCTGACATCCCCTCTATACTTTCCTCCAAAAGCCTTAAAATTATAAACTGTATTAATCATTTCTGCCCTGGGAAAAAGGTTTCCGGCTATCCACTCTATCTATGCCTTTCATTATCTTTTATACCTCTATGAAGTCCTCCTTCACTCTAAATAGAAATGCTGTAGCTCGCTGAAATCAACTTCATAAGACCTGCCCTCTGGTCCAGGCAGTATCCTAGTAAACCTCTTTTGCCCTGTCTCTGCAGCTTCCACATCTTTCCTATAATGAGGCAACCAGAACTGAAGACAATATTCTAGGTGTGGTCTAACCAGGGTTTTACAGAGCTGTAACATTACCTTGTGGTTCTTGAACTCAATCCCCTGACTAATGAAGGCGAACACACCATACATCTTCTTAACAACCCAATCAACTTGTATGGCAGCTTCGGGGGATCTATGGAGGTGGGCCCCAATGCCCTTCTTTTCCTCTGTACTTCTAAGAACCCTGCCATTAACTCTGCACTCTGCTTTCAAGTTTGACGCTTCAAAATAAATCACTTCACAATTTTTGCAAGTTGAACTCTATTGGCCTTTTCTCAGCCCAGCTCTGCATCCTGTCAAATAACCCTATGCAAACTATGACAGCTCACCACACTATCCACAACTCCGTGTCATCTGCGAAAATTTACTAACCCACTCTTCCATTTCCTCATCCAAGTCAGTTATAAAATCATAAAGAGCAGGAGACCCAGAAAAGATTGCTACAGAACACCATTGGTCACCATCCTCCAGGCAGAACACTCTCCATCTAAGCCACACTCTGCCTTCTGTAGCTAATTATGTATACACACAGCCGAGTTTCCCTGGATTCCATATTTCCTGACTTTCTGAATGAACCTAGCAAGGGAAACCTTGTCATACGCCTTACTAAAATCCATATACACTACATACACCACTCTGCCTTCATCAACGCGCTTTGCTACATCTTCAAGGAATTCATTCAGACTCTTGGGACATGACCTAGCACTCAGAAATCCATGCTGACTATCCCTAATCAGACTCTGCTTCTCCAATTACTCATAAATTCTATCTCTAAGAATCCTCTCCAACAATTTGCCCTCCACTGAACTAAGACTCATTGGTCTATAATGCCCAGGGTTATCCTCTCTTGAACAAAGTAATAACATTTGCCACCCTCCAATCATTTGGTACTACTCCTGTGGCCAGTGAGGATGCAAAGATCATCACCGAGGGTGTAGTGATCTCTTTCCTTCCTGTAATAACCTGGTGTATATCCCATCTGGGCCTGGAGTCTTACCTGTCCTAATGTTTTTTTCCAAAGTTCTATCTCATTTTCTTTCTTAACATCACATGCTCATGCATATCAGTCTATTTTAGGCTGTTCTTAAAATCATCAAAGTCCCTCACACTGGTGAATATGGAAGTAAGATATTCATTAAGGATCTCCCCATCTACCTCCAACTTCTGGCGTATTTCCTGTTCCATCCCATGTCGATCCTAACCTCACTCTGGCCATTCTCTTGTTCTTCACATAGTGTGCATAGAATGCCTTGGGATTTTCCTTAATCCTACTCGCCAAGGCCTTCTTATGCCCCTTATATGATCTATTAATATGACTTCATAAACCATTATATCGGGTTTGTTTGGTCCCCTGTTTGAAACATCGTCTTTTAACCCTGGGACATGGGAGAAGGCTGCTTCCCTCTGTAATCCACCATTTGTGACATAATTCCATGCATTTCCCTGTGCCATAAACCCCTCCAAAATTTTTGATTAATACACCTCAGATAAAAATTAGAAGTGGGTCTACAAAAAAACATTTGTCACTTGTGGGAGAGAGTTTCACATTTTCATCATGCAGTTTTTTCTTGTGACAGACTGATTTGATTTGATTGGATTGGTGTGGGTTCTGGCTTTTAGATTCTTTTGCTTAGTTTGCAATAATCCAACCTTCAGAAAAAAATTGCTACACCTAGCTTACCTGTACTACTTAGTCCCTTGAAAATCTTAATCTAATAACCTCTCCCTTTCACTGAATACAATTCATTCCTACTTTACCCCAGAGTCCAGGCAGCATTAAAGTAAGGCTGCAGTGTATTCCCTCCAATTCATCCATAGGTGAGGCATCCTAAATCACTCACAGTGCTCCAGGTGAGGCTTAGCCAGGGATTTGTATTGACATGACAAGTTGCTCCCCTCTGAAGGCCATTATTCCATTCAGATTTTTGCTTATTTCTGTATCACCCATGATGTTTTAATGATCCATATACAGAGATCCTTCATACTGCATGCACCTCTGGTCTTATACCATTTTCAGAAGTACTTTGTTCTATCCTTTTGAGATCCAAAGTTGATGACCACACTTTACATTGAAAGCCAGTCGTCACAAATTTGCCCTTGGAGCTCAATCTCAGCACCTATCCATTCCACATCTAACACTGCATCCTCAGCAAACCAAGATACACACCAGTTCTAGCTTAGCAAACTGTTCTACCCCTGATTAATGCTACATAATCCCCATTGTTAGTGTGACGTCATCTCAGCCCAATGCACATCTCACTTGAAGGGACCTGTATGTTGCTTCCCAACCTGTTGCTTAGTTCCGTGAAAAGAAAGAATTCCCAGCATCTAGCATTGCTCCGACTCTGTGCGACTGAAGCTTTCCTGTGTTTTATCAGCCTCTGGAAGGTGTCCAACACAATGGACTAGGCCTGACTTATAAAGTCAGCTGGAGACAGAAGGTTGGTGATGATGAGTGGACATCGGTGATGGTCGCCAACGTTTCAAAATACACTGTCTCGGGCACACCAGAATTTTCTCCCTATGAGCTTAAAGTGCAGGCGTTCAACAGCTTCGGAGCTGCCCCGGAGCCAGAGGTTGTGATCGGATACTCTGGAGAAGACTGTGAGTTCAATTATTCATCATTTAGTTTGAGTTCAAATAATCTAATTTTAATGATTGACTGTTTGAAGTGACCTGTTGTTTGACTGAAGAGTTATTTACAGATTTGACTGGAGACCCACACTTGAAAGTGATATAGTTGGCTCCTTTTTTTTACCCAGTAGCCTTATGTCATGAGGGCAGTGTCCATGCAGATCCAGATGGAGATTCCCAGTCTATGTTGATCTCAGGAGAGGCAGTGACTGCAGCTGTGTAATTGGTCCCAGTGCCTGCTGGCTAAAGGGGAAGAACATCTGGAATAGTTTGCTCTTCTTGATCACCATCCACTTTAAATCCTGACAGAAGCAGGTCTGTGAATTGGTCAGATTTTTAAAGGCATTGGGTCAGAGAGTCAAACAGCCAAGAGGCAAGCCCTTCAGCCCATCATAGCCCTGCTGACCTTTATGCCCATTGCATTAGTCTCACTTGCCTGCATTCAGACCCTATTCTTCTATACCTTGCCTCTTTGAGTGACTGTTTAAATGTACCTTAAACATAGTGATTGTACTAATTCCATTACCTCCACTGGCAGAGAGTTCCAGATATCCCTCCCACCCCCTGTAAAAATATATATATATATGCTTACCCCTCAGATCCTCTTTAAAACTTTCTCTCACCTTAAACTTTTGCCCTCTTGTTTTTACTAACCCCTACCATGGATGAACTGGCCTACAAAGATTTAGCTTGCAGTCCAGGCATACTCATTGCCAAGAAAAATGATGCCTCCCAACAGTCAGCCAAATGAGGCAAGGGGGGATCCTTGCCTCTCCATGTATCTCCCAAGTAGCCTGTTTGCCAGCAGCTGAATTTCCATTTTAGCCATGCCTGTTCATTGGCTCAAGAGAGGGTAAGGCAAGAAGGAGGCAAAGTTCCAGGTAGCGTAGAAAAGGAGTCATCAAAAGTTAATACATTTCTGGGCCTGGATCTGAGGGGCGTTTTCAGATCCCTGACTTGGGAACACTGCAGTGGAAAGATGGAGGCTTCACCAGGAATGATCCCAGGAGTGCAGTTGTGAGGAAATGGTTAATCAGGCCAACATAATCTCTGCTCATGTAATCCTGCTGTTGATTTCTCTCAAATGTTCATGATAGTGGTTTGTGTAGTACTTTATAGTGACAGCAATCAGCGTTCAATTCCCGCTGCTCTCTGTAAGGAGTTTGTACATTCTTCCCTTGGCAACATGGGTTTCCTTCAGGTGCTCCAGTTTCGTCCAAAGACGTACGGGTTAGAGTTGGTAAGCTGTGGGCTTGCTATGTTGGTACCAGAAACATGGCATTCCTTGCGGGCTGTCCCCAGCACATCCTCAGACTGTGTTGGTCGTCGACACTAGTAACATATTTCACTGCATGCTTCAATGTTTGGATGTACATGTGACAATACCTTCCTGGGACAATAAAACTCTAGTTGTCTGCCATCTAGTTGACTGGAAATCCCAATGGATCGGCATCTCATTTACCAGGTCCTAATACCTGCCTTCCCATTAACAGGCCAGAACCCTGGTTCCTGCACTGCATTTAAACCTAGCAGGTTCACTGGAAAACTTGCATCACATGTTTAAAAATAAAAATGAATTGAAAGTATGATTAAAAGCTCTTTAAAGTCATTGATCTTTGTAGCAAGATAAAATTGATGTGATTACCTAAAATTAATCCCATCCAACCTAGACCAATGCATAAGGGACATTGTTGGTGCTTTGCACAATGGTTTCTCCCTGTGGTCGGTTGTTTTCTGCTTTAGTCTTGTTTCTTTTTGTTGATGAAGTATTGTATTCACCAGAGAGTAATCAGTGATGATAGGACAAAATCAACTTGAAGAGAGAAAACAACTGCAAATCTGTTTTTAAGGGACATAAGTGATGCAATTTCTGTTGGTGTTCACGTGGACTTACAAATTCCATTGCACTTACTGACTATGGGAAAATAATTGGAGTGTTTCATTTCCAGTACCGATGTTGGCTCCCAGCAACGTGCGAGTCCATGTTGTGAACAGCACACTTGCAAAGGTTCACTGGGATCCAGTTCCACCAAAATCTGTCCGTGGATTCCTCAAGGGATATAAAGTAAGTGGACGGACTGAGTTTGCAGCTCTCGGTACTGCTTCGGGTTACAGATAATCAGCTCATCCAGTCACTCGGTTGATCTACATGTTGGACGGAACTTGACAAAGACCATAGTGTCTACTGCAGTTACCTTCGAAGTTGGTTGATCACAGTCAGATATGACTGCGTCCCTGCAAATAAAAGGTCCTCAGAGGAACCAGGGGAGAAATCTCTGCTTTGTGGCATGAACGTCTTGCCTAAGTGAATTTATTGTCAAAGTACATATATGTCACCAAATACAACCCTGAGATTCATTTTCTTGCAGGCATACTCAATAATCCATGATAGAATAATATCCTTAATAGAATCAATGAAATATCGCACCAACTTGGGTGTTCGACCAGTGTGCAAAAGACAACAAATTGTTCAAATACAAAAAGAAAGAAAGAATGATAATAAACAAATAAGCAATAAATATCAAGAACATGAGATGAAGAATCCTTGAAAATGAGTCCATAAGTTTTGGGAACATTTCAATGAGGGGCAAGTGAAGTTATCCCCTTTGGTTCAAGAACCTGATGGTTGAAGGATAATAACACTTTACAGTACCAGCGACCCAGGTTCAATTCCCACCGCTGTCTGTAAGGATTTTGTATATTCTCCCTGCGATAGTGCGGGTTTCCCCTGTGTGCTCTGGTTTCATCCCACAGTCCAAAGATGTACCAGTTATCAGGTTAATTGGTCATTATAAATTGCTGTATAATTAGGCTAGAGTTAGGTATCTCAAAGGGCCAGAAGGGCCTATTCCATATTATATCTCAATCAACCAGTAAACAAATAAGCAAACAAGCAAACAGTTCCTGAACCTGGTGGTGTGAGTCCTGAGGTTTCTGTACCTTCTTTCCGTCTGGGTAAGAAGGAAGATTACAGAGAAGATGGACAAACTGAGGGAAAGGAAGTGATTGAAATGAGGAAAATGAAAAAGGAATTTTGTGGTTGAATACAATGATGCAGTCAGTGGCTGATTCTGCTACTGAATGTGCTGGATGTTAAGTGTCTGGAGCCAGGGAACATTGTCCCCTTTATGATGGGCTTTCTTTATAGATTAGACATTGGGAAATCAGTTACGATTTCTGTTCCTGAAATAATGCAACTAGTACGCAGCAGCTCTGCAGACAGAAACAATTTCTTGAAAGAATGAAAGTCATGATATTTATATGTAGTTTATTACATTCCACTGCTTCCTTTTCTCACCCAAAACCATTCCTGAAGACAATGGCATCCAATCAAATGGGCGAAAGTTCACCTTTCATAAAAACCTGAAAATATTACTGATGCCAAGCCCCGACTGAAAGGGATAGGCTGAAGGGCAGTGATGACTGAGGAATAATGGTAAAAAACAAAATTCAATTGAATTGAATTGATTTTATTTCTTACATCCTTCACATACACGAGGAGTAAAAATCTTTATGTTACATCTCCATCTAAATGTGCAATGTGCAATTTATAGTATTTTGTAATAAATAGTATGTGCAGCAGGACAGTCAATACAGCATAGAAATACAATTGTATCAGCATGAAGTAATCAGTCTGATGGCCTGGTGGAAGAAGCTGTCCCGGAGCCTGTTGATCCTGGCTTTAATGCTGCGGTACTGTTTCCCAGATGGTAGCAGCTGGAACAGTTTGTGGTTGGAGTGACTCGGGTCCCCAATGAATCTTTGGGCCCTTT
Organism: Mobula birostris; assembly: GCF_030028105.1. Lineage (NCBI taxonomy): Eukaryota > Metazoa > Chordata > Chondrichthyes > Myliobatiformes > Myliobatidae > Mobula > Mobula birostris. The sequence goes on along the minus strand of NC_092378.1, from coordinate 45,629,561 downwards.
TTACACACCTGTCTTTGTAAATGTCCTGAGAAGTGGGGAGTTCATACCTACAGATGCGCTGGGCTGTCCGCACCACTTCTGCCGTGTCCTGTGATTGAGTGAAGTACAGTTCCCATACCAGGCAGTGATGCAGGCAGTCAGGATGCTCTCAATTGTGCCCCTATAGAAAGTACTTCGGATTTGGGGACTCATGCCAAACTTCTTCAACTGTCTGAGATGAAAGAGGTGCTGATGTGCTTTTTTCACCACACAGTTGGTATGTACAGATCACGTGAGATCCTCAGTGATGTGTATGCTGAGGAGATTAAGGCTGTTCACCCTCTTAAGCCCAGATCTATTGATGACAAGCGGGGTTAGCCTGTCTCCATTCCTTCTGTAGTCCACAACCAGCTCCTTTGTTTTTGCGACGTTGAGGGAGAGGTTGTTTTCTTGGCACCACTGTGTCAGGGTGATGACTTCTTCTCTGTACACTGCCTCATTATTATTTGAGATAGGGCCAATCAAAGTAGTATCATCAGCAAATTTAATTAGCAGATTGGAACTGTGGGTGGCGACACAGTCATGGGTATACAGAGAGTAAAGGAGGGGGGTAAGGACACCGCCCTGAGGGGCTCCTATGTTGAGGGTCAGAGGTGAGGGAGCCCACTCTTATCACCTGCCGGCAATCGGACAGGAAATCCAGGATCCAGCTGCACAAGGCAGGGTGAAGGCCAAGGTCTCTAAGCTTGTTGTCAAGCCTGGAGGGGCTTATGGTGTTGAATGCTGAACTGCAGTCCAAGAACAGCATTCTCACATAAGCATCCTTCTTCTCCAGCTGTGTAAGGACGGTATGTAGGGCTGTGGCTACTGTGTCATCTGTCAATCGGTTGTGTGGGTAGGCGAATTCTAGGGGTCCAGTGTGGGTGGTAGCAAGCTGCAGATGTAGTCCTTGACCAGCCTCTCAAAGCATTTGCTTAGTGTTGAGGTGAGTGTGACAGGACACCAGTCATTCAGACATGTTTGCTTGGTCTTTTTAGTTACAGGGACAGTGGTGGATGTTTTGAAGGAGATCATAGTCAAAGACAAATTGAAAGATGAATCCAGGGAAGTTGCAAATGGTCACAGCAGATGGGGGGTGGGGGATATAACGTGCTACATCTGGCAAAAAATGATTTCTCAAGGATGTGATGGAACAAGCTCCTGATTGCTGCTGTTTGATCCTTGGAGGTGTACACTGTTGAGGTTGGATAGAAGCAGGCTGAACCTGTAGTCATTCTCTGGGCTCCCATCCGGGAGACAGATTGGACGACATAGTGGAGGGTTACAAGGAATCTCAGCTGGCAGTAAGTCAGTGTCCTTTAGGAAGAGAATAGATTATGAGAACACTCAGTCCTCTTTTATTGTCATTTCGAAATGCCTACATGCATTAAGAAATGATATGATGTTTCTCCGGCGTGATATCACAGAAAAGAAGACAGACCAAAGAATAACACTGACAAAACCATATAATTATAACATATAGTTACAGCAGTGCAAAGCAATACCATAATTTGATGAAGAACAGTCCATAGGCACAGTAAAAAAAAAGTCTCAAAGTCCCCGAGTCGATCGACTCCCGAGTCCCAGATAGCAGCGGCAAAAGGGAGAAACTCCCTGCCATAAGCCTCCAGGCACCGTCAACTTGCCGATACCTTGGAAGCAGCTGACCACAGTCGACACTGAGTCCATCCGTCCGAAAATTTGAGCATCCCACCAGCCTCTCCGATACAGCCTCCTGAGCGCCTTTGACCTCGCCCCGGCCGCTGAAACACGCAAAGCAGAGGATTTCGAGGCCTTCAGCTCCGGAGATTCTGGTTACCACACAGTAGCAGCGGTAGCAAAGCGGGCATTTCAGAAGTTTCTCCAGATGTTCCTCCGTACTCTCATGTCCGTCTCCATCAAATCAGAATTGTGCATGGTCCCCTACTTGTCAGATAACAGATAGTCATCACCGGAGAGGCCACGCGCGCTGTCGTCGCGCCGCCATCTTCTCCCCTTGAATAGAGGCAAGCAATAGAGAATTGAGAAAGGATATGGAAAATAAACAGACTCATCTGACATTTTTTCATAGTAGAATCCAGTAGAACTTTGTAAAATCTATAATGTTCTCCCAGTGCCCTGAACAAAGTTCCTTCTTTAACCAACACATTAAACTAATTTATTTCTGTCACCTTATTATGCATTTTATTGTGGAGTTTACTGTACACACAAAAGAGAACATGAAATGCATGTGAGAATTAATTCACTGAGGCTTTGGGCAGCCTTGAGGGAATAAAAGGCAGCTTATCAATGCAGATTACTCCTTTCCTCTGCTTATTTTACACTCAGATCTATTACTGGAAGCAAGGAAGCCTCCTCAAAAGGAGCAAACGGCACGAAGAGATGAAGATCCTGACCTTTAGTGGAAATAAGAGTCACGGCATGTTGCCAGGGTTGGAGCCATTCAGTGTTTATAAGCTCAACGTTCGTGTCTTCAATGGGAAAGGAGATGGACCTCCAAGTCCTGATATGATACTGAAAACTCCTGAGGGAGGTAAGGTGTACAATACGCAGTTGATTGAAGCTTTTGTTCTCTACTCATTGCCATGTACTTCTCAGCTGCCATTCCATCTCCAAAACCCATTAAAATACGCCCGTGGCTTCTGGGTGTTACGGTTTGATGTCTCTCATAATTTGTCACAGCTTTTCATATGAGAAACAAAATGGGACCATTTCTTTCATTTTGAAGTCAGGGCATCAGATCAGCATTTATTCCCACTGCAAGTTCCCTTCAACCTTAACTTGCTGAAGGTGTCTCTGCATTAGAGCAAATGTGCAGGATTTCTGCCATGGCATCGCAGTTCATCTTATGTGTCTCCAACACAAGATGTTGTGTGACATAAAGTATAGCAGCAATGAAATATCCACGTCTGAAAATAGATGCTAAGAGTTTCACCAAGCACCATGATCCTAGCTTTTATCTGCAGGTCACTATTTTAATTTTGCTCTGAGTTATTCCATTTGGAGTTTTCTTTCCTGGTCCTCTCCTTTTCCATTGTGGTAATACCCTGCCCCCTGCTGGCCAGCAGAAAAATGGCATCTGGAAGGTGGCAGCTTGTTTGTGTGACCAGAGTACACAAGAAGAGAAAATTCAGTTATATGAATAGGGTATTTTTTCTTTTAATTGGAGTATTTAAAATATTTATATATCTGTAAAGTGACAACTACTCAGTCAAGATATGGAGTCATAAGTTGGTTTTCAAGAATACCCATATTAGGTTTCATGGTGGGAGAGTGTTTGTACTCATGCTGTACAAAAACTAGAAGCAAAAGAGCATGTACAGTACAGTCTGTGAAGCTCTCTGCATCATTTGCTCCAAACTTTTTGCCAGCAACAAGCAAATATCCTTATTTTTTACACAAGACCTGTGAGAATACAACTCAGGGAAGAATTCATGGCTTGGAGAATGGGTTCAAGATGGCCAGCTCCTCAGTGGAACCCTCCTGTGCTATCCCCATGTACCCGTACTCCCCAATCTCTAGAAATCCTTCGATTGTTGTTCTGAATGAAATATAACTGTGCCTCCACAACCCTACGAGGTAGAGAATTCCAAAGGTTTATCACATACTAAAGGAAGAGATTTCTTGTTATCCCAGTGCCAATAACCTGCCTCTGGTACTGAGACAATGTTCCCTAGTTCCAGACACTTCAACGTTCAGCACATTTAGTAGCAGTATCAGCCAGTGATTGCGCCATCACATTCGACCACAGCATTCCTTTACACTTCCCTTATTTCAATCATTTCCTTTATCTCAGACACGTGATCGGTTTGTCCACCCTGTCTGCAATCTTTCTTCTTGACCAGACAGAAAGCCAGAAGCTAATGCCTCAAAGGCAGTGATTTCTCCTCCTTTTATCTGCCTGAGGCAAAATCATATCCTTGTCAAGTCAGGTCAAGTCACTCTTTATTGTCGTTTCGACCATAACTGCTGGTACAGTACACAGTAAAAACGAGACACCGTTTTTCAGGACCATGGTGCTACATGAGACAATACAAAAACTACACTGAACTATGTAAAACAACACAAAAACTACACTAGACTACAGACCTATCCAGGACTGCATAAAGTGCACAAAACGGTGCAGGCATTACAATAAATAATAAACAAGACAATAGGCACAGTAGAGGGCAGTAGGTTGGTGTCAGTCCAGGCTCTGGGTATTAAGGAGTCTGATGGCTTGGAGGAAGAAACTGTTACATAGTCTGGTTGTGAGAGCCCGAATGTTTCGGTGCCGGTTGCCAGATGGCAGGAGGGAGAAGAGTTTGTATGAGGGGTGTGTGAGGTCCTTCATAATGCTGTTTGCTTTGCGGATGCAGCGTGTGGTGTAAATGTCTGTAATGGCGGGAAGAGAGACCCCGATAATCTTCTCAGCTGACCTCTCTCAACTCAAAGTTACAGAACTCAAAGTTAATCCTGGTCACTGTCTAACCAAAGAGAATGTGTCTACCTCCAGGATTCAACTATTAAACTTAACTGCCTTATTTCTGGTGAGGGAGCCCTGGGCCACATAGCATCCTACTAACTGACACAATAGCACAGCATTTAGTACTATTGTCTTCCAGAACTCGGGTTTGATTCTGACCTCAGTTACACTTGTGTGGAATTCCTCTGTTCTCTCTCTGACCATGGGGATTTCCTCTGTGTGTTCTGGTATCCTTCCACAGACTGCTGAGGGTTAGTTACTGTAAACTACCCAGTATGGTAAGTTCATAACAAAAGAGTATTGGAGAGAATAAAGTTACAGAGAATAGGACTGATGCAGCTGCTCCCCGAGAGCTAGCATTGACCTGATGGGTCAAATGGCCTCCTTCCATGTTGTTGAAAAAATAAGGAATAAGATATTGCAGTCACATCACCTCTATCTCCACCTTACCTCATTTGACATGTTTGGTCAACGAAGTGTTTTTGTAATTAATACATTGCTAGTCTTCAGATCATTTCAAACTTTAATTTATGCAGTGAATGGAGTATTAGTTATGTTTCTCATTTTTAGTTTAATCCAGAACCCATTAATAATTAGCTATTATTCACATCAACTTGCACAAGCCACTAAATCAGGGACACATTTAAAATGTTGATGGCCTTAAACTGGAATTATTAGAAATTCCACATGGGTTAAAAGAAAGGAGAAAAATGTATTCTTTATCAAATTCCAGCTCTGTTAATGATATGCTCAGATATTCAGTGTGCTGTCAGTCATATTTTTCAGCAGCTTAGATTATAGAAGGACACTATTGAACTTGTTGGAGGACTCCTCCAGAGCCAGACCACTAATAAAAGGAGATGAACTGGTTTCAATTACCTTGACGGGATACAGTGTTTGTTGTGTTTGCCATTGTACATAAGTCACTAGGCTTTAGGGATGCAGTCAGTTAATGTATAATGATATAACTGCAGCTTTATTTAACCCATGCTGCAGATGTGAATTGAGGGACCATATGTTCATTTCCACTTTTACCATCACCCAAGCTTTCCCTAAGTATTTGTAAAGGCAAATTTATTTTGCTGGTACACTCAAGATGCTGGAGGTACCAAGCAGGTCAGGCAGCATCTATGGAGGAGAATGAGTAGTCAACGTACAACCTGAAGTGTCAATTATTCATTTCCTTCCACAGATGCTGCTTGACCTCCTGAGTTCTTCCACTACTTTGTATGCTCAAGATTTTCAGCGTCTGCAGAATCTCTTGTGTCTCTTATTTTGCCGGTTTCTGTTTTTTTCTATCTTAGAAAAATCTATTTTGTTCTTTCTATCTTGGATCTTTCCAGAAGAAACAGAACTAAATGTAATTTACCCATCTGGTTGCATTATTGTATAATGTTTCGACTTGTGTTTTTCATTAGTGCCTAGTTCACCAGCATACTTGAAGATTACAAGCCCAATGCTTGATTCCTTGACGTTGCAGTGGGCCCCACCACTTCACCCAAACGGCATTCTCAAAGGATACACACTGAAGTACCAGCGCAGTAAGTAACTGCATTGTAAGAATAGTGTATAACCTTCAATTGTCTGTGTTCCATTGGCCAACACATCCCGTGGGTTCCTCTGGCTTCTGATGTGTTGTCTAATATGTTTATTGTCCATTTTCATCCAAGGGGCAGCATCTGTGGATAGTTGCCATTTCAGATCACAACCAGATGCTGAGCTGCTCTAGATTCCAGCATCTTTAGTCTTTTGTGCCGCCCCTTTAACCAAGCACATGATGTGCTCGGCTGCTTGATGCTTCCTGAATTACATCTCCAGTGGGCGCTGTAAGTCTAGAAGGTAAACCAGCAATTGTTAAAAATTCAAAGAAAAACAAAAGTTAACATTTCTGCCTAATTATTCTTCATCCAATGCTGTCTGACCTGCAGAGTATTTCCAAGGTTTACTGGAAGCACATGAGATTCTACAGATGCTGGAAATCCAGAGTCACACACACAAAAAGCTGGAGTTACTCAGCAGGTTAGGCAGTATCTATGGAGGTGAATAAACAGTTAATGTTGCAATCCACGACTTTCCCTGAAGGCTGTTGCATGTTGTCTTTTTGAACTGAGCGCTCCACAAGATTTAGAAGTGTGTCTGAAATCCTCTTCACTGTGATGCCCGACTCAGCCAGTGTGCTTACATTGCCCAAAACCAGTCCTACTTTGTGTGGAGATGTGACCCTCTTGCACCTAGTCTTGATCATCACATGGAATGATGGGGTGGGAGCAGAAGCTGTTCTTATTCTTGTGTTAACCCCACAATTTAAGCTAGAATTTTTCTGGACAAACAGTCTGGTGCTTTGCAGCTTGTAATCTATGTCACACTTTTCCTTGTTATAAGAGTACTCCTGGTAGAGTACAGCAGAAAAGCTTAAGCATCTATGTAAACGCAGGTATCAGCCATTCTGACCTTATAGAACATCACAGCTGATCTTTTACCTTGTGTCTGTGGTCTTACACTGACCCCATACCCCTTGATTCCCTCAGTATCTATTGACCATCTAAAAACCTATTGAATATTCAGTAACCGAGCCTCCACAACCATTTTAGACAGAGAATTGCAAAGCTACGGAAAGATGTGTGAAGAAATCTCTTTCATTTTCCTCTTGAATGGCCATTCTTCCCCCACCACCACAGTAAACAATAACCCATATTTATCCCACCAAGCCTCATGAGAATTGGTGGGAAATGAAATGAAATAACCAAACTTAAATGAGTAAATTACAATATTTAAAAGACATTAAGATGGTTCATGGACAGGGAAGGTGTGGATGGATATGGGTCAAGTACAGGCATATGAGACTTCCTCAGGAAGGCACCTTGGTCAATATGAATGAGTTGTGCTGAAGCGCCTGTTTCTATGATTCTATCTATCCTAAAGGTATTCAAAGACACTACTAACACCACCCTTTGGGAATGAGTTCCAAAGGCTCGCAATGCACTGTGAGAAACATTTTTGCCTCTTTTCTGCTGAAAAGGGTGACCTCTTATTTTTAATCAATGACCCTTGGTTCTAGGCTTGCCCACAGGAGGAACCATCCTCTCCACATCCAGTCTGCCACCACCGCTCACTGTCTTACAGCCCTGGCTTTTTCATATGCCTTTTGATTGATAATGTTGGGTAAATCCCAAGAATGTGGCAGTGTGAGATTCATTTTCATTTCACACCAGCACCAAGATGGAGCAGTTTTGGGAACACTGTGCTAAGCCAGGAATTTATCTCTGCTACAGGCATTCTGGTGTGCTCAGGTTAAAATTGACCAATATTTTTCCCCTGAAAAGACGTAGCGAACTCTCTCTTCCCTGATAGGTGGAAATAGTAAATGATGATTTAATAATAAGTAATGAGAGTCATAGAGTCATACAGCATGGAGCAGGCCTTTCTGCCCAATACATTCATGCTAGTCATCAGGCACCCAATTACACTAATCCTATTTTGATCTTTCCACATCCTGTTTGACTCCCCCCCCCACCCCCACTCCAGATTCTGCTACTCACCTATATACAGTACTGTGCTAAAGTCTTAGACGCATATCTATAGGTAGGGACGTAGCCTAAGACTTTTGCACAATACTGTAGTAATTTTATGTATTGCACTGTACTGCTGCTGCAAAAAAAAACAAAGAAGTTTAATGAATTGAATTGCAACAGAAACATAGAAAACCTACAGCACAATACAGGCCCTTCAGCCCACAATGCTGGGCCAAACACGTACTTACTTTGGAAATTACCTAGGGTTACCCATAGCCCTCTATTTTTCTAAGCCTCATGTACCTATCCAGGAGTCTCTTAAAAGAGCCTGTCGTATCCGCCTCCACCACCGTCGCCGGCTGCCCATTCCACGCACTCACCACTCTCTGTGTGAAAAAAACTTATCCCATCTCCTCTGTACCTACTTCCAAGCACCTTAAAACTCTTGTGTTAGCCGTTTCAGCCCTGGCAAAAACCCTCTGACTATCCACACAGTCAATGCCTCTCATCATCTTATACACCTCTACCAAGTCACCTCTCATAATCCACCTCTCCAAGGAGAAAAGGCCGAGTTCACTCAACCTATTCTCATAAGACATCCTCCCCCATCTAAGTAACATCCTTGTAAATCTCCCCTGCACCCTTTCTATAGTTTCCACATCCTTCCTATAGTGAGGTAACCAGAACGGAGCACAGTACGCCAAGTGGGATCTGACCAGGGTCCGATATAGCTGTAACATTAACTCTCGGCTCCTAAACTCAATCCTGCAATGGATGAAGGCCGATGCACTGTAGGCCTTCTTAACCACAGAGTCAACCTGCGCAGCAGCTTTGAGTGTCCTGTGGACTCCTCCTCCTCCTCTGACTCAGGCCTAGGGGGGATGACGGACTCTCCACTTCTCTCTCCCCCTCATCAGTGCGTTCAGTTCACCTACATTAGCCGCGCCGCTGTCTTCTAGGAGCGTGTTGACCATAGTCTTGGGAGGGCGCCCAGGGTTCATCCTCCTATGCTTGGGCTCCCATATGATGACTAGGCTGGCAGGTAGCTCGGGGTGGCGTAGACAGTGCCCTGCTAGTTGCAGTCTTCTCACCTTGATTTTAGTGGTGAGCATCGGTAGGTCGTCATAGAGCTAGGTGTGCGTCATGCGCTGTTGCCAACTCACATCAAGAGCCATCTGGAGCATTCATGTGGAGCAACCATCTAGAGACTTGAGCATAGTCCAATGGACTCGGACCCCAAGATCCCTCTGACTCTCCACACTGCCAAGAGCCTTACCATTAATAGTATATTCTGCCATCATAAATTGAATTGACTTTATTACTTACATCCTTCACATATCTGAGGAATAAAAATCTTTATGTTACATCTATGATAGATCTGATTCTGATATGGGTCTCTATTGTGCACTGAGAGTGAGAAGGAGGCAAGGAGAGATATCATGGTTGGGGAAAGGGGAAGGGAGACATTCCGTAATGATCAATCAACCAATTGTTTGGAATCTAGTGACCTTGCCTTGTGTCTCTGGACTGGGTTGTCAGCACCCACACCACCTCCCACCTCTGGCATTCTTTCTCTGCAATCTGCCCCACTCCCCTCACACAGCACTCCACCTTTAACATTTCCAACATCCTTTGCTCCTGTCAGATCTATAAACTACACACATAAAAGTTGCTGGTGAACGCAGCAGGCCAGGCAGCATCTCTAGGAAGAGGTACAGATGACGTTTCGGGCCGAGACCCTTCATCAGGACTAACTGAAAGAAGAGCTAGTAAGAGATTTGAAAGGGGGAGGGGGAGATCTGAAATGACAGGAGAAGACAGGAGGGGGAGGGATGGAGCCAAGAGCTGGACAGTTGATTGGCAAAAGGGACATGAGAGGACCATGGGACAGGAGGCCCAGGGAGAAAGAAAAGGGGGGGGGGGCGGAACCAGAGGATGGGCAAAGGGGTACAGTGAGGGGGACAGAGGGAGAAAAGGGAGAGAAAGAAAAAGAATGTGTGTATATAAATAAATAATGGATGGAGCACGAGGGGGAGGCAGGAAATTAGCAGAAGTTTGAGAAGTCAATGTTCACACCTCCCCCTCGTGCCCCATCCACTATTTATTTATATACACACATTCTTTTTCTCTCTCTCCTTTTTCTCCCTCTGTCCCTCTCATCATACCCCTTGCCCATCCTTTGGTTTTTCCCCCCCTCCCCCTTTTCTTTCTCCCTGGGCCTCCTGTCCCATGATCCTCTCATATCCCTTTTGCCAATCAACTGTCCAGCTCTTGGCTCCATCCCTCCCCCTCCTGTCTTCTCCTATCATTTAGATTATAAGAATACTCAGTCCTCTTTTATTGTCATTTAGAAATACATACATGCATTAAGAAATGATACAATGTTTCTCCGGAGGAATATCACAGAAAACAGGACAGACCAAAGACTAACACTGACAGAACCACATAATTATAACATATAGTTACAGCAGTGTAAAGCAATACCATAATTTGATGAAGAACAGACCATGGGCACAGTAAAAAAAAGTCTCAAAGTCCCGAGTCCATCGACTCCCGAGTCCCCAATAGCAGGTGGCAGGAGCGAGAAACTCCCTACCATAAACCTCCAGGCACCGTCAACTTGCCGATACCTTGGAAGCAGCCAACCACAGCCGACACTGAGTCCATCCGTCCGAAAACTCCGGGCTTCCGATCAGACTCTCTGATACAGCCTCCTGAGCGCTATCCTCTGCCGAGCGCCTTCGACCTAGCCCTGGCCGCTGAAACAAGCAAAGCCGAGGATTCGGGGCCTTCTGCTCCGGGGATTCCGGTTACCACACAGTAGCAGTGGCAGCGAAGCGGGCATTTCAGAAGTTTTTCCAGATGTTCCTCCGTACTCTCAGGTCTGTCTCCATCAAATCAGAATTGTGCACGGTCCCCTACTTGACAGATAACAGATATCATTCACCAAAGGGGCTGCGCGCGCTGCCGTCGTGCCACCATCTTCTCCCCTCTCCCGGGAGATTGGATCTCCCCCACCCCCTCCCACTTTCAAATCTCTTACTAGCTCTTCTTTCAGTTAGTCCTGACGAAGGGTCTCAGCCTGAAACGTCGACTGTACCTCTTCCTAGAGAGGCTGCCTGGCCTGCTGCGTTCATCAGCAACTTTTATGTGTGTTGCTTGAATTTCCAGCATCTGCAGATTTCCTCATGTTTGAGATCTACAAACTTGCTCTCCACTCCATGTTGTCTAATACAGTACTGTACAAAAGCCTTAGACACCCTAGCTATATGTCCATGTGACTGAGACTCTTGCACAGTACTGTGCTTGGGCCAATTTACAGTGACTAGTTAAGCTACCAACGCACGTATCCCCAGGATGTGAGGGAACTGGACCACACTGAGAGCACCGTAGATCAGGATTGAACCCAGAAAGCCAGGACTGTGAGGCAGCAACTCTGTCAGAGCACTATACTGCCATCCTTCGCTGGCCGTTTGGAAGATCAGATCTCTCCTCCATCTTGTTGCTGCCAAAGTACAGGCAGAAACTGAAACAAGAGCTGGCCATAGTTAGAACTGTCCATTGTTGCTCTGACCAATCGGCCTCCATGCTACAGGACCGCTTTAATGACGTCGACTGGAATGGTTCCCATGATGAGGATGTCTCTGAGTTCACGGATGGGGTCACGAATTTCATCCGGAAGTTCATGAAGGATGTTGCCCTCCAAGAAATCGGTCAGGGTCTATCCAAACCAGATACCCCAGATCAAGATCAGCAGTTCCGTGTGAGCAGCACTTACACACGACACATAGCTTATGTTGCTGGCGACCAACAGAACTCAAGAATGCAGCTATGGTCTGCACAAAGACATCAAAGCAGCGAAACAACAACACAGGGACAAGATTCAGACTCAACTCTCCACCAACAACACATGCAACTTATGGCAATGTCTGCACACCATTGCAGACTTCAAAGCTAAATGCAGTGGAGTTTCCAACATCACTGCCTCTCTCCCAGATGAGCTAAGTCTTTTTTTATGCTCGATTTGATGGTGCCAATACTGAGCCCCTGAAGAGACTTACAGATGATGCAACCGGCAGCTTGGTCGTCTCTGAGGCCAAAGTACACATGTGTTTCCAATGGGTGGACAGCCACAAGGCTGCAGGATTGGACGGCATCCTAAGGCGGGTACTCAGAATGTGCGTGGCACAACGGGCAGGAGTGTTTATAGACATTTTTAATCTCTCCCTCTCCCAGCGTAGAGTCTCCTGCTTGAAAGCATCCACCATTGTTCCAGTACCTGAAAAGATCAAGGTAACATTTCTGAACGACTGACGTCCTGTCACACTCACCTCAATAAAAAGCAAATACTTTGAGAGGCTGGTCAAGGACTACATCTGCAGCTTGCTACCATCTTCACTGGATCCCTACAATTTGTCTACCGACACAACTGATTAACAGATGACGCAATAGCCACAGCTCTACACACTGTCCTTACACATCTGGAGAAGAAGGAGGCTTATGTGAGAATGCTGTTCTTGGACTACAGTTCAGCATTCAACACCATAATTCTTTCCAGGCTCAACAAGAAGACCATGGCCTTCACCCTGCCTTGTGTAGCTGGATCCTGGACTTCCTGTCAGATCACCAACAGGTGGTAAGAGTGGGCTCCCTCACCTCTGCCCCACTAACCCTCAACACAGGTCCCCTCAGGGCTGTGTACTAAGCCCCCTCCTTTACTCTCTGTATACCCATGACTGTGTTGGCACCCACAGCTCCAAGCTGCTAATTAAATTTGCTGAGGACACTACACTTATTGGCTTAATCTCAAATAACAATGAGGTGGACTACAGAGAAGAAGTCATCCTGGACACAGTGGTGTCAAGAAGACAACCTCTCCCTCAACGTCACAAAAACAAAGAAGCTGTTTGTGGACTACAGGAGGAATGGAGAAAGGCTAGCCCCTATTGATATCAGTGCATCTGGGGTTGAGAGGGTTAGCGGCTTTAAGTTCCTGGCATAAACATCATCAAGGATCTCACGTGGTCTGTACATACTGGCTGTGTGGTGAAAAAGGCATAACAGCACCTCTTTTGCCCCAGATGGTTGTAAGAAGGGCCCCCAAATCCGAAGATAGGGGCACAATTGAGAGCATTCTGACTGGCTGCATGACTGCTTGGTATGGGAATTGTACTTCCCTCAATCGCAGGACTCTGCAGAGAGTGGTGCGGACAGCCCAGCACATCTGTAGATGTGAACTTCCCACTATTCAGGACCTTTACAAAGACAGGTGTGTAATAAGGGCCCAAAGGATCATTAGGGAGTCACCCCAACCACAAACTGTTTCAGCTGCTACGATCCAGGAAATGGTACTGCAGCATAAAAGCCAACAGGCTCCGGGACAGCTTCTTCCACCAGGCCATCAGACTGATTAATTCATACTGACACAAGTGTATTTCTAAGTTATATTGACAGTCCTGTTGTATATACTATTTATTATAAATTACAGTAAGTTGCACATTGCACATTTAGACGGAGATATTGCAAAGATTTTTACTCCTCGTGTATGAAGGGTGTAGGTAATAAAGTCAATTCAGTTCAATTCAGTATATTGAGTGAGGCAAGGGTGGTTTAAAATGAAGACTCTTCAATACTGAGAAGAAATGGTCCTGCCTCAGGTTGTTACATGACATTGATTTACATAACGGTCTTTTCACCCCCTCCCCCACTGAAATGGAGATAATTCTGGAATTGTATTTTGGTCTTGTATTCTTCACATCCAAAGATAGAGGTATATTAAATCATAGAATGTTCTTTTGATCTATCATGTCCGTGTCAATCAAGCAAGGATCTATTTTCTGTAATCTCACTTCCTAGTTCTTGTATCAGTTTATGGATCCACAAGTTTTCATCCCGATACGTTTTCAATGTGATGCTGATTGAAGGGGGCCTTCTTGCTTCATCTGCTTTTCCACACAAGGTCTAGGCCCTCAATCATATTGGGGTGGGGGAATGAGTGAGAAGTACTTTTTCTGAACTCTGTATCAACTAATTGAAACTTGCCTCCTCTCTCTTTAGGGGAATAAGTCCCTTATCCATCCTCTCTGAGTTTCTTCTAACTTTATACACCTGAGTTAAATTTCCCTGTCTCCTTTGTTCCAAAGAAACAAACTTCACCTCCGCATAGAACTAAAATCCCCACCTCTGCTCGTACCCTTGTAAGTTCCCTCTATTTTCTCTCCATATCTTACTGCACTACATTAATCAGAATGATACACTGCAGTTTAGTTGTACCCTATAGTTCCTGCTCTTCTATTCTATGTCTCAGCCAAATAAGACAAGTATCCTGCCTGCCTTAACCTATTAAGACAAAATATCTGGTCCACCGGATTTATCTCTGTCCAGTCACATACAGGATCCTTTTATACCTCAAACCTAATACATCCTGCACTTTATTGTGCATTCTCTGAGCTTGTTTGTTTTTCCCAAAGCCATTGCCTCACACTTCTCACATTGCCACAGAGGGAAGGCCCCAAAATCCTTGGCTTTGCCTGCTGCTGGCGGCCGGGGCTGGGGTTGAGTCGCTCGGCAGAGATGGTGCTCGGTGTCGGAGGGCTGGTTGGAGGCTTGAAGTTTTCAGACGACTCAGAGTCGGACTGTGGTCGGGCATGGCAGGGAGAGTTTTCTTCCTTCTCCTGTCTGCATGAGATGTGGGACTTTCGAGAGACTTTGAAATTTTTTTTACCGTGCCCATGGCCTGTTCTTCATCAAGTTACGGTATTGCTTGCACTGTTGTAACTATATGTTGTAATTATGTGGTTTCTGTCAGTTTTTCAGTCTTGGTCTGTCCTGTGTTTCTGTGATATCACACTGGAGGAATATTGTATCATTTTTTAATGCATGCATTACTAAATGACAATAAAAGAGGACTGCGTGTCCTCATAATCTATAATCTATAATTTTGTCCACTTAACCAGTCCTTTAGTATTCCCCTGCAGCTCAAAGCTTTCTCCTTGGTATCAAACTCACAAACACTTTTGGTACATTTTACTTATCTCCTAACCTTGGCCTCTCATTCATATACACCACAAAGAGTAAAAGAGCCTTGAATTTTCTCCCCCCACCCCCCCACGGCAAATTTACAAACGATTTGATCGAGTGGAAAGAAAGAACAGTTATTTTGTTTGGTAGGCAAGTCCAGAAGTATGTGGAGCGAGATCATTCAGAAAATATTCCAAAATCAGGCATTCTTGTCTTTCAAAAGCTGCTGATATTGGACAAGGGATCGTTTGAAAACTTTTGATAGATATTTGCATGGCTGGACTTCAAAGGAAAAGGCAACAGATAAAAATCAGCTTTACTCTTCAGATTTAATCTGCTGTTTTATTATGATTGCAAAATTTGGCCTCAACGTTCAGAAGTCATATGCATATTTGTCAGCGTGACAGCTAAAATATGACAAAACAGGCACTGTATGCTAATCCAGTCTTTAATATAGTGGATTAATATGCGTGTCTGTTTGCGGTTGGCATGCTGTAGAGTTTATTGATGACTAAACGGCTGTACTTAATCATCAGACTGTCAGTGGCATGTGCCGAGAGGATGGAAGTTGCTGCGGGGCTTTATCTTTCTGTTTTCCATCAGTTAACAGCACACATGAACTGGGTCCTCTGGTGGAGATCACGATCCCTGTAGAAAACGAGACCAGCTGGACTCTGAGGAACCTCAACTACAGCACCCGCTACAAGTTCTATCTCAGCGCCTATACGAGTGTGGGAGCTGGCAGTGAGTTAACAGAAGAGGCCATTACAGTGATGGATGAAGGTACCCTGCAACTTAGACACTCTTCACTCTCACTCTTGGTTCCCGGTGCTGACATGCCTTTAACAATAAATCTGAAATATTTTTGTCCTTGAGGAGGTCTGGTCCTCAAATAGCCTTGTTGTAACAATGAGGCTTGACAATGTTTCAGCTTCTTCCATTGGTTCAGTCTGGAAAAAGATTGTCCAGTGTTCCCTAATCCAGTCAGTCCTCTGTGGGCCACTGTGGTACAGTACATGTGTATGGCTGGTAGGATGGGGATATCAATAGGAGATTCAGTTGTCCTGCCACACTTGATTGTGATTGCTGACTGCTTACCCAACTGGAGTCTCCCACATTTATGGCCCATTAGATAACCTATTCCTTTCAATACTTTCCTCTTCACAATGACTTAGCTGTTGGCATTTGGACCAGTAGCCAGAGGTTCTCCGTAGCTGATGTTCGTTAGTTGTTCCAGTATCGTAAGGCTGGTTGTCTAAATTATACCCAGTCACCCCATTAAGAGGACTAGTGGAGTAGCTTCTAACCAACAGCCTTCTTAGCTTGATTACACAGCACTCCAATTCATCCCAATGTGTCATGGTATAGTCCCAAACAAGGAATACAATGTCAGGGCCAACACATGGAGAATGACTGGGGAAGGATACAGGAGGATTCTATTACTTGCGGAACTGAACCCAACAAAGCCCAGAACAGAGGGGCAAAAGTGAGGGAGTCAGCAGAAAGTTCTGGATACAGCTGGGAGCCTGGTAATTGTGCTGGCCTACTCTGTGTTCACCTGAGATTCCAGCTACCGATGACAAATCCTCCAGCCATGAGTAACGGGCACAGGTGTTGTGAAATAGACGTCACAGGGGAAAGGTTAAAAGTTTAGAGCAGGGATTCCTAACCTGGGGTCCGTGGACCCCTCAGTTAATGGCATAGTGACCCCTCGGTTAGTGGCATAGTGACCCCTCGGTTAGCGGCATAGTGACCCCTCGGTTAGTGTCAGGGGTCCATGGCATAAAAAAGGTTGGGAAACCCTGGTTTAAAGATTCTCATGTTGCAGCAAATCAAGGAGATGTCAAAATTTACCATGTGTTGCGGAAGTGGGTTAATTGGAAAAGGAAGTCAATTATACCAACTTTTAAAATATAATACAGTCTTTAATTTTCTAGACGTATTGAATCTGTCTACTGAAAACTAACTAACAGACGTTTTCCTTTCAAAGGTTTAAAGGACAAATTTAATGTCAGAGAAATGTATACAATATACATCCTGAAATGCTTTTTCTTCACAAACATCCACGAAAACAGAGAAGTACCCCAGAGAATGAATGGTAGTTAAATGTGAGAACCCCAAAGTCCTCCCCAGCTCCCCCCTCCCGCACGTAAGCGGCAGCGAACAGCAATCCCCCCTCCCCCCACTGGCAAAAACAAATGCACATTTGTACTATCACCAAGCCCAAGCGTGTGCTAAGCAATAGCAAAGACATGGACCAAAGTTACCCCAAAGGCTTCGCATTTCATCTGAAATTCGACAACCCACAGGTTCTCTCTCTCCCTGGCAAGGGAGAGGGAGGTGTCCCCCATTTTCACAGACAACTTATGACTACTGCAAGACTTAAAGTTTGTGGTTTGGTTCCATGCATTACTATGAAGTTAGTCTTGCTAAATACCCTCCAGATATTCATGTTAAGCATGGCACACAAAACACTGGAACCCAGCAGCTTGTCCAGTATCTGTGAAGGGAAAATTGACTTTTTTAGGTCAATACCTTTCACCAAGACTGGAAAGAAGGAGGGAGAAAGCAGAATGAAAGGGTAGGGGGAGTGGACGGAGCAAGAGCTGGTGGGAAATGGGTGGATTCAGATGAGGGGGAAAGTTGGTATGTGGGAGAGGGGGAGAGCAGAATGATGTAAGAAGCTGGAAGATGATAGGTGGAAATGACAAAGGCCTGAAGAAAATAGAATCTGATAGGAGAGGACAGTGGATCTTGGAATAAAGGGAAGGAGGTGATGAGGAGAAATGGGGGAGGAATGTAAGGGTGATTGCACGTCAAAAAGGCGTGGTAGGGGAAAGAGAAGGGGTGATGGGACCAGAGGGATAAGGGAAAACAAAGTTGGGGGAGCAGAGGGAAGTGGTTATCAAAAGCTAGAGAAATAGATGCTTATGCCATCATATTGGAGACTACCAAGTGAAAATATGAGATCTGTGTCTACTTCAACTTGGCTATTGGTATGGGAATGGGAAGTAGAATTAAAATGGCTGGCCTCCAGGAGATCTTGGCTGTCCTTTGCAGTGGATAGAGCAAAGGTGCTTGACAAAGCAACCCCACCCCCCACCCCCCACCCCTATCTGCGTCGGGTCTCATTGATGTAAAGGAGGATACACTGGGAGCACCAGATGCAATAACTGGCCTCATCTGGAAGGATTGTTTAGGCCCCTGAGTACTGGTGAGGAAGGAAGTGTCGGGGCAGGTGTAACCCTTGGGTAGTTGGAGGGTACGTACCTGGAGAGGCATTGATAGGGAAGGACAAATGGGCAAGGGATTTGCAGAAAGAGTGATCCCTGGGGAAAACAGAGAGGGGAAGGGAAGTTGTGCTTGGTGGTGGGATCACATTAAAATGGCCGAAGTAGCAGAAAATGACATGTTGGATTAAGAGTACATTTTTTGTGACGTATTCCGTTTGGCTGTTATGCACAGTAACATTGAACTAAAGTGTAGAATAGTTTCCAAAGGCCACGTTATCCTTTCAGAGTTTTCAAGAGTGTTGCATTAAGGGTCAGAAGTGAACCAATAGGTTAGCAATGCTTACAGTTTGGGTATAGACAAATGGGTGGGAAACAATGAGAATTAAACTACTCCAGATACCTAGTGCATCCCCAGCAATGTTCGTGTCCTAATGAAATCACAGGAAATCTCTCACTCATAGGGACTGAGTCACCCAACTACTGAGCCAAACTGATGCAGCCATAGCTTTCTGTTGCTTTGCCAGGGGCCGTGCAGTCAAGAGGATTGCTGGAGACATTAAGAAATGAGGAGCCAGTAATCTGGGATCCAGTGGGTGACTGGGACAAGGCACCACATATTGATGGAGGAACAGGCAGTGATTGCATTCACTGTTCTGACTCTAAGGATGTTTATTATACCATTGAAACAACTGTGTATGAACACAGCCTCTTGCCCTCTCTCTGAACATCCAGTGTGGGGAGGAAGCAAGGCTCTTTTAGAAGTGGCAGTTTTCCTGAACGAAGAGGAGTTACAATGTGTAGGTTGGGGTAGGGAGAATATTTGTCTTGTCTGGCCCCTGTGATCTTCAGTTCTGTGTATGTTCACAAAACCAAATGCCAAATAGGCAAATTTCAACCACACTCACTGTGCCATTCTAAAATTAAGCGCTCGTTTTTTATGGTATATTTTGGAGATATAATCACTGTCAACATTTTTTTTATAACAGTTATCTCGTGTTTTATTGACTGCTCCTTATTGTACAGTTTCTGTCTTCATTTTTTCTGCTCTTCTCTCTCTCTTTGAGTATTGAAAGTGACTCACCAAATTACGCCCAGAGAGGGCAAAGGTAACCTGCATGGTTTACTGAGTTTGCTGTGTGTTTGATCTTTGATTTACTTTTGATTGTGGTAAACGAATTCGGGTAGCAAAGATTGAAGCTGATGACTCTTCAGTCATGCATCGTATATTGGACAACTGTTTGTACTCAGCAGCAAGTGTGAGCAACAATAGGGCACTACCGTAACGTAGCGGTTAGTGCAACGCTATTACAGCCCGACTGTTGGAGTTCAGAGTTCATTTTCGATGCTGTCTGTAAGAGGTTTGTACGTCCTTTCCGTGAGCAAGTGAGTTTCTTCTGGGCGCTTCAGTTTGCTCCCACATTGCAAAGGTGTACCAGTTGGTAGGATCATTGGTCATGGTAAATTGTCCTGTGATTAGGTGAGGTTTAAGTAGGTGGGTTGCTGGGAGGTGTGGCTTGTTGGGCCAGAAGGGCCTGTTCCATGTTGTGTGAATAAATAATTTCATGGATTGCATTCAAAGGAGCTGAGATGAAGATGCAGACAGTTCTTGGCTGACAGCATTCTTCCAAACTTGCGTATTTGCGCGGTATGTTCACTGTCCTTTCTTTCGACAAAGATGCCGCAATCCTCAAATATGCATGGGCGGTCAGTTACTTAAAGTAGATTTTAATGGGATCAAATGCTAGCAATAATAGTTTTGTTGATGGTTTGATTTTTCTTTGATAAGTCATTCTTTAACAGGGTAACATTCTTCATTCCCTTTCTGCATTTCCTTGTTAAGAGAGCTAGCTTGCTACTCTGAGACCAAAGTGATAAGCTTGGTCATGTTTTTTTTCATCATTCTCCATTGAATTGTGTACAGCCTCAGCTTAACACCTTCCCAAGGTGCCGCCTATAAAACCTGGGGCCTAGTAGGTGAAGGTTTGCCAATTCTTCATAATTCTCCTTGTGTCCAAAGAAATTAAATATTATTTCCACTACATTGTAAGCAGAATATAATTTAAGGGGATGTTAACAAGCTGAGTTAATTTTGTTTTTTCTGAATTATTTTATCATAATGTTTGTTTGACTGGGCAGTGCCATTGGAGGTCCTAGATCAGGTTTCCAGGAAGACTTCAAGCAGAATTAGCAGGCCTATATTTACTGAAGATATTAGGGTGGTGTATAGTCTCTGTATTTCTTTAGGGTGATGCAAACCTCTCCATTTGTAAATGTTTGACAGTTGTTTGCAATTTCTCTGTCTCTGAATTTCTGAACTATTATACGTTTGTATTACAATGTTGTACTATCCTTTTTCTCTTTCTTATCTTTTGTCTTTCTTCCTTTCTCTGCCACTGCAGGAGTATCTTCAATATCTCCATTACTGAAAACAGATATAATAATTCCAGTTGATAAAACAATGAAGGGTATTGTCTTTCTCATAACTATAACATTGATGTTGTTTTGTATCATTGGACATAAATAAACTTGCGTTATCTAACCCCTGGCTTTTGTTCAAAGCCAAATGTTAAGGATGTATAAAGTTTGCCTAAATTTGTCATTCACATTTAGCTTCTCATGAGTTTATTTTAATGTGCACTAGGCTGCAGTGAAATTCTTTGCTCGCAAGAGGCTCACAGAGTAAACTGTATTCACCATAATAATAAAGGCAGCAATGAGGGCAAGTGGAAAGAAGCCCAGTCTGAAGTAGTGCAAAAAGAAAGATTAAAGAAAAATGGAAGAGGTGGAATTAAGGGTTCAAGGATCTGACAGCTACACCAGTAAGAGGGTACACTTAAGGATTGAGTCTCTCCAGCTTAGGAAGGATCAAAGAAATAGCATGGAAAGATCGATTTGACAGTCATGCCTCTGGAACCTCTCTGGGTGAGTTCTCCAGTTAGTCCCATGTCTTCACCTTTTCCACTTTTACTCCATTCTCATCTGTACCACAATCCCTTCATAAATTAACTCTGACACTGTTATCAAATGCAACATGTTCCAAATCCCAGCAACTTGCTCTGAATGCTGTTACCCATGGTCCCCTGGCTGGAAATTTAAG
Organism: Mobula birostris; assembly: GCF_030028105.1. Classification (NCBI taxonomy): domain Eukaryota; kingdom Metazoa; phylum Chordata; class Chondrichthyes; order Myliobatiformes; family Myliobatidae; genus Mobula; species Mobula birostris. The sequence goes on along the minus strand of NC_092378.1, from coordinate 45,608,216 downwards.
ATGGTTTATAATGTATAATAGCGTGCAGTTCAGAAGAAACTTGTTCAGTCACGACGTAGAACTTGTTACTAAATGCAGCTGCTGAAGCAAATCCCATGTCTGCTTTGAATCAAAGGCTTCAAAGTGTATGAGGGACAGAAGCATGCATGAGCTTGAGGTAAATGTACAGAAAACAAAGGGGCTGCTGGGAAACAGTGGGCGAGATCTTTAAGAGGAAGCTAGCATTTTTTAGTTTTCAAAAGCAGAATTAGGGTTTTTTATGCCATGTTAAAATATTTTTTTAAAAATTAAGAATTGAGAAGTGCAAAGTGTTGATTTGAAAAGAGGGTGAATAAATTAAGGCAGGAAAGTACCGGGTCTTGCCAGGGAGGATTGAGGGTGAGCAGGCCTAATGATACATATTGTTTGTTTCAAGGACAACTGGTTTGACTTATGATATGATACAGCTTTAAGCACAATGGCCTTAACATTAACCCACAGAACTGGGTGAGGATTGATTGGATTTGAACCGTAAAATAATTTGGAAAGAGTTCCCAACTCATTCTTTTTTAGCTATGTATTCCTTGCAATGTCATCTCTGAGAGGCTGGGGACTATGAGAGAATGGGGTGAGTGGGAACCTCATTTCAATTTAATCATTGCTGGTTGGTTTTCTTAGGCTTAAGTGACAGAGAATTGGGGTCTGTCAACTCCAGAATGCATATACTTTTCCAGAGCTGTTGCTGGGTCAACAGGAAGGCCTGCTCCTTGGGAAAAGCAGGTGAAACTTAAGGCTTCTTCCCATTGAGAGTTTTAGCTACCCCAGCCCCCTCATCATCTGCCCTGCCTTTCCTCATAATAGAATATAGCTTGGAATTGGGTCATTCATCCCAACTCATCAACCACTCAATCACATCAATTCCATTTCATATTCTCCCCTCAATCTCTCCAAGTCTCCAGATTCCTCCTCTCACCTTCACACTAGGGGCAAATTACAGCAGCCAATTAACATACCAGCCCACATCTTCAGGATGTGGGAGTAACCGCGAGGTAACAAGCAGAACATTCAAATTCCAGACACACACACAGCACCCATCATCAGGATTGAGCCCGGGTCCCTACCTTGGTGAAACAGCAGCTATACAAATTGCATCACTCTGACATCTTCCCTCTCATTGCATTTCCTGTGCACTATCTCCATGGCCAAGGCCACCTGACCAATCCAGCTGGACTGGTTAGTTCCCAGGGAACAGAAGAATTAAAACAGCATAGCCTTCCCATTCCCACATCCCCAGAATCCCCAGTGCTGCAATCTTATGCATGTTAGTAAAAGAACAGGCCACAGGTAAGATAAGTGGGTGGCGTATTCTGTTCCTAGATGCACAGATTACAGTGAGCTTTTGAAGTTATGACAGGCAGGTGTGTGTCAGAATAGACAAGTAGGAGCAAATCAGTGCAGCAGGAATTTATTCTGTGGACCAATAAAACCACAAGTGTAAGGTTTGTCTGAAGAAGGACGACCACAAGCATGAACCCAACAAACTTTGTCTTAAGTCAACTGTAATTTAAAAGTTTTAAAGCCTCAAGAGCTCCCAAGATCATTGCAGACTCATCAATGCATGCTGTATGATGTCCAGGGTTTGAATTCCCTCTGCTTTACAAGTGTGGGCACTGGAACCTTATAGCTCTGTTGTTGTGTTGAAGTTCTTTCTGAGATTATCTGCACAGCAATATTATTGTGCTTTATTTCTTGGTGCAGCTCGTTCTTTCATTGAAATGCAGTGTAGAGAGCTTTAAATATGCAACATTCGTTTAAGCTGTGTTGTTTAACTCCAGGGCTGAAGAAATTTTACCCAGTGACCTACCAAAGAGGAAATTGAAGCCCTTGGTCTCATCATTACTGATATATCTTTTTCAATGCTCTTGCTACTAATTTTTTCACATGACTCTCTCTCTCTTCTGTTGCCTACTTAGTCATGATCCTTCGTCCCGTAATTACGAACATTACCTCATCTTCAACCCAAGCAAATATCAGTTGGGAGTTTGACCGAACGGATGTGCAGTTTTATGTTGAATATAAGATAGCTAACAGTAAGAACTCCATTGATTGGATTCTATGTGCTTCTCTTTAATTTAGAAAGTTTCATTGTACTCTGAAAAGGAAATTTGTTTTTTTTTGTTTGTTTCACCCAACTGTTTTTTGTGCTACCACAGAAAGCAGTCTCTCAATGCCAGTAAATAACACATCATCCCAAAAAAGTCACCGGTCTATTCTGATGACATGAGATATGAGAGCTCCTGATCCCATTAATGCAAACATATCTGAAATTGGCATCATTTTATTGGTTTGATTTCCCAACATTTTGTTACAACAACATGATCTCTGCCAAAAGCATCTCCAAGTTAATAATACGGAGTCCTACAAAAGCCATAATGAGAGTGGCTTGTCAGAAAGTTTATATCGATTGGGTATTTTACTAAGTCTCACTTTCACGGCTCACCTGACACTGACAAAATGCAAAGGTGCTCATTACTTTTCGACTGTCCATTACATAACATGATGCACAAGAAACAGAGATTGGACATTGAGTCATACCCTCTCCTCACAAAGGTTCAGTACATGTAAGTGTCCTTGGCAATAAGGTCACTTCTGATCAAGTATAAGATAAAGGAGCCTTGGAAATAATTAGCAGTGCTATCCTAACCCACAGCTATTTCCTTTACATGAGGAGTGACAGCACTGTCACCCATTCGAAATACTCGATGATGTTATATTTGGTTAGAGATGACCTATTAACTTGGAAGTGACCTAATTAACTCAGCTCCCTGCTATTACTGCAGGAGTTCCTCAGGGCAGTGACATGAGCCCAAGTGTCACGAGTACCTCAGCAATGACCTGCCTTTCTTTGTGTCAGAAGTGGGATGTTCACTGATTTCACACTGCTATGATTCCATTCACAACCACTCAGGTACTGAAGCAGCAAAACATGGACTGTGTTAAATGACAAGTAATGTACAAGCAACAGAGTGACAGGCAATGACTCCATCCTGCCTCTAAGAACCTAATCACCTCCTTGTGACGTTTAAATGCATTACCATCATTGAGTCTACCAGTACCCCCATCCCAGGGTTCAGCACTGCCCAGAAACAAAGCAAGGTCAGCTACATATAATGTAGCTCAAAGAGCACCACTTGGTTGAATATCCTGCGGACTGGTTCCACTCTGACTCACTAAGCCATTCCACCATCGACAAGGCAGAAGAAGCTGAAGGACAGCCATTGCTCAGCAGCTCACTCAGCTCTTCACTCCTTCCTTCATCAACATGCCACAACCTCAGAGAGCCAAGAGAAGAATCTCCCCCAAGTTGCACTCATGACTTGAAAGGATACAACAGCTTCATTGCTGCTGTTTCTACAATTCTAGCACGGCCTCATTAGCAGCATCCTAGGATTATCCCCAACGCACAACTATAGTATTTCAAGAAGGCAGTTGGTGATCACGTTCTCAAAGACGGTTGGAGTCGAAGCTAATGCTGACTCTGACAGCCACACGGCAGCAATGAACACTGTAGGTGTAGTGTGATGGGACCATGGGCTCTTCAGTGGCTGAATCAGCTACAGTATCAGTTTACTGGCACTTTGGCTTGGGATGAAACAAGTGTGGTTGCAAGCTGGTCTGTTCAGTAACCGTGGGCTGGCATCAGTGAACTGATAGCTTGCTGCTAGGTGGAATGTGTAAACTTTGCCCATCTCCACTGCTTCTGTCTGCTGCTGCTGCTGCTGCTGCTGCTTATTGAATAGTGCATGTTATGTAGTCAATACTCCTTTTCGGTCATGACTGATTTCTCCCATTCTAGTTGCAGGGAGTTATCGAGTTCATAGTGTGCATTTGTTGTGGAAATCGATTCACTTACAAGTTCAGTGCTTAAGATCACATTGTAAGACCCAAGGTCTCCATTTCCCATTGTTGATTAAAGGCCAAGTACTGCTTTAACCATGAAAGAATAGTATTGTATCCTATCACCTTCCCAGATTGAAGATTTCAGTGAGATATTTCACTGGCATAGGGAAGGCAAATAGAGTCATATAACACAGAAACACACCCTTCCACCCACCATGTCTGCACTGACTACCAATGGTATTCCACCTTCCCTTTCGCATTCCCATCAGCTTCTCCCCCTTGGATTCTCCTGCCAACCGTCTACACGGGGCAGTTTACAGTAGTGAGATAACCTAACTACCAATCCATCTGTGACTTGTGGGAAGAAATTGGAGCCACCAGGAAGAGATCCACACTGCACTGCGCGTTTGCCGTTTTAAGTGATGGAATTTTATACCAAGCAGGAGTTAGCTGTGTGCTGTGTATTCGAACTGGCCCTTTCAGATTTGCTCAAGTAAGGAGCAACAAATCCCTCCTGATGTAATATGAATCACACAACACATAACAACTCCCTCAGGTTTTCAACTCACTATTAGCCTCCTCTGAAAGGTTTTCCATTAGCCCAGCCTTGAGTTGGATTTTAGCAATAAGATTCATCTAAGGTTGTTACCACCAATCACATTGGCCTTTTCACAGAACAAGGATTCCTAACTCCCTAGTACTGCAATAATGCCTAGGAAAATACGGGCTCACAGCTGCAGCTTTGGGCTTGGTAGTGCTGCTGTTATACATCAGACTGCTACTATGCTTTCTAGTTCTTGATTCTCCAACCCTGGGAATAAGACTTCGAGTGCATTCATCCTATCTGTGCCCCTCAAGATTTTATGTACCTCCATAAGATCACTTTTCAGTCTCCAATGCTCCAAGGATTAAAGTCCTAGCCTGCCCAACCTCTCCCTATCACTCAGGCCCTCATCCTGGCAACATCCTTGTAATTTTTTTCTACACTCGTTCCAGTTTACAGGCATTTTTCCTGTAGCCAGGTTTCCAAAAGTGCGAACAACAGTCCAAGTGCGGCCTCACCAGCATCTTGTCTGACCAGTAAAAATGTTAGTAGGGCATTGGGTGTAACTGAACGGTTAACTCTCAGCTATTTAACACTGGTTCCACATGCAGCTTTTCTCCGTTGTGTTCTGGTGCACTGCTCTGATTGCACACGTGTGAAGCATGCCCACGTCACCGCACATAATGATGAGATGCCCAGATACACCCCACTGTTATGTCAGTTCTTGTCTCCATACACTTTTCAGGTAAAGAGCCTTGGGACAGAATGCAGATAAATGCCTCGCAGACCACCTTTGTACTAAAGGGCTTGTTGCCGGGGACAGTTTACAGCGTGCAAGTGGTTGCCGAAAACCACGCTGGCCAGTTGCGGAGTAAGGACAAGCAGTTTGTGACCCGTCCACCAGGTGAGGTGGAACCCAGGTGCAGTCGGCTTCAGCGTCCCTCCTGCTCTCTTTCCCCGGACGAACCTCTGACTGAGCAGCTGCTCGGGGAGCAAGGAATCAGCGTCTGAAGGCTGCTAATGAAAATCCAGTGGCCAAGCCCATTATCGTTGGTCTTTCATTGTGTTGTAGAGTGGTGCACCGCTTCACTTACTTTGCTGAATTCTTTTTAAAATGTTTGAGTAATTTAAAAATTGAACCTTTTCTTGATTATTTGTGATCACAGAGTTGTAGTACATGGAAACATTCTTCAGCCTACTCAACCTCTGTCGAATATCAAACACCCACATTTCTCTGCACATTACTATCAACTTTCTCCCCCTCCTAGACCTTATCACTCACCCTCACACAAGGAGCAATTTACAGGAGCCAATTAACCTCCTATATTACACCCATCAGTGGGATGTGGGTGGCATCCAGAGCAAACCTATATACTCATAGGCAGAGCAATCAAACTCCACATAGTTAGCATGTGAGGTCACTGGAGCAGAGAGGGAGCAGGTCTAATAACTGCGCCTTTGTGCTGCTCATGAAAGTACTTGAAATATATCTGATATGAACAGTGAGAGTTGTTTCAAAGGTGTTTCTTTCATAAAATTTGTAAGTGTATGTGTATTACATGGCATTGATATGAGGTTTCTAGTTTATTGTCATAAACATACATACAGAGGGCTTATACTTTATACTTTATTGTCGCCAAACAATTGATACCAGAACGTACAATCATCACAGTGATATTTGATTCTGCGCTTCCCGCTCTCTGGATTACAAATATTAAATATTAAAAATAGTAAAAATTAGTAAATATTAAAAAATTAAATTATAAATCATAAATATAAACTAGAAAAGGGAAAGTAAGGTAGTGCAAAAAAAACCGAGAGGCAGGTCCGGATATTTGGAGGGTACGGCCCAGATCCGGGTCAGGATCTGTTCAGCAGTCTTATCACAGTTGGAAAGAAGCTGTTCCCAAATCTGGCCGTATGAGTCTTCAAGCTCCTGAGCCTTCTCCCGGAGGGAAGAGGGACGAAAATTGTGTTGGCTGGGTGGGTCGTGTCCTTGATTATCCCGGCAGCACTGCTCCAACAGCATGTGGTGTAAAGTGAGTCCAAGGATGGGTTATAACTATTTTTAAAATTGGTTCCTCATCTTTATGGTAATCATGTATATGTGCATGTGGTTAATTTGTTGCATTGTCTGTGTAAATGTGGCGATTCTTATTTGATTTTATTAACTAAGCGAAGGCTGTGTATCAGTTACCTAGCAGAGACTTGAGTTTCAAGTTCATAAGGAGTGGATCACACCAGTGTGAGCTGAGTTAGATAGGCTTGCTAATGAGAGAAGGGAGGAGGCTGAATTGTGGAACACAGCTGCAGTTTCTGGTTTTGCAGTCACACAATTGATATTTCGTACTTCCATATGATGTAGAATAAGGAAATTTAGCCCATTGAGTTTATGTTAGTTTATAGAGCAATCCCATTCCACACTGCATTTTTCTCCCTGAGTCTATTTGCTCCACAGTCTCATCAACACCTCCCGGGTCTATCATTCCCCTACACATTCGAAGCCATCTTATGGTAGCCAATTAACCTACCAATCTTCACGTCATCAGTATGTGGGGAGAACCTGGAAGAAACTCGTGTTTACTGGGAGAAAATCAAATGCCGGAGGTCAGGATTGAACCCGGGTTGTTGAGGCTGTGGGGCAGAAGCCGTTCCTGCTATCCAATCCAGGAAGCAACAACAGATGTAGACATTTTGCCGAAGAGCAGCATATCCAGAAAGCTGCAGTAACAATTGTCAAGACAGGGAAAAGGGATGCTGTATCCTTAACCATTTCACTGTCTGCTCTGTCTATGTGCTATGCCAACAGAAAATGCTGCAATTGCTCGGCAGGTCAGGCAGCATCTGTGGCAGGAGAAACTGAGTTATTACTGCCTGATAAGGTTGTCTGTTTGAAATGTTAACTTTGGTTCTCTGTCTTTGGATGCTGCCTGCTCTGCTGGGTGTTCCCAGCCATTTTCAGTTCTTATTTCAGTTTCTAAAGTCTGCTGTATTTTACTTTTCGATTTATTTTGTAGTCCGTGTGCTGTCTATGACCAATTTTGGTGCCTTATGTTTGAAGCAACATTGTGGTCCCTGACTCATCTAATGATTAAGCACCCAAATTCTGAGGTGTGGTTGGAAGTTAATGATTTGAAGTGCTCACTAATGTGAGTATTAGTTTTGGCTAGAGAAATGATGAAAGAGCTTTGCATCAAACATCAAGAACTGACACAAATCCATGAGAAGTACAGTACCTCATGACTGTAACTCCATAGATACTTGTGCCTTGCGTGAGAGATCTGGTGGGACTTTTATGTATTCCGTTTCTTTATATATGCATTTGTGGATAATGCTTCTTGCATTGAGACTCAGGTGAGGTGTACTTCTGTGTGCTTTTGCCTAGCCCATTTGTTGAGTATTTTTCACCATAAAGCAAACAGACTGTACACTAAAATCCAGTTCACTTGTGGAATTTTGCAAGATGCTTTCCTGCTGATGTGCTCCTTGTTTGGTTGAGAATCTTCATAACGTCTGTTTGCATTCATTTCTTGCCTGTTGCTTTGTCATTTGCTGTTTTAAGGTTCTGGCAATCAGAATGAGTTTGCTTGTGACATATAATTCAAGGGCGTTTGTTTAGGTTGGAGAGGATACCCTCTCCTACCTCCAACAGAAGATCAGCAAAGACCAGATTATAATGCAGTGGCACATGAATGAAACCAATGAGAATGCAAGACAAGGCAAAACTGATTGACGTTATTGTTGAATATTCAGTGAAACTGTGTCTCTTGTAAAGCTTCATTTTGTGAAATTTTTGAAAACAATAGCAGAAGTAAAATCATTCTATGAAAAAAATTTGCAGCGTAGCTAACTGTTTCTGAGCGCTTATTTTGTTTCTGGCAAAAGCTTTGCTATATTGTTGGTTGCTTCTCCATATTCCAGAATATCCTGGTTAAACTTTACTTTTCTCATCCTCAATCATTCTTCTTCCCTAAGTATGAGCTGAGTTGATGCAATGAGTCACATGTGTATCCAGAATGCTAATATGTTTTTTAGTGTGATCAATATGATTGTAGGTACTTAACATCTGTCAATCTAGACCCTTTGCAGTTTTGAGGTGTTGGTAGCAAATGCTTAAGCACGGCACAAAAGCAATATGCTGGTTGTGCTTGATCAAATCCAGAGAATTAAATAGACACACTTTTTGTGACTGCTAGAACCCTGCACCAAGAAAGTTTTATTGCTCTTGTTAATTGATTAGGAAGCTGGTTATCTTCTTCGACAGTCATTCCTGTTGGGTAGGAAATTCTCTTGGACTTTTCTGCATTGTTGGGTCAATATTATCCTCCCAAAGGCTGAATAAGCCCCAGGACACACAATCCAGGAGGATCTACAGTGAAGACGGACACAAGACACTTGTTCAGCTCATCTGTCATTTCTTTGTTCTCCATTACTACCTCTCCAGTGTCATTTTCTGATGGTGCAATATCTACCCTTGCCCCGCTTTTACTCCTTGAATATCTGAAAAACTTTTGGTATCCTTTTATTTTATTGGCTTGCTTCCTTTCATATTTCATCTATTTTCTCCATATTGCTTTTTTAATTGCCTTCTGTTGGTTTTAAAAGCTTCCCAATCCTCCAGCTTCCCACACATTTTTGCTATATTGTGTACCATTTTGTTTTTATGTTGTCTTTGACTTCCCTTGTCAGCTATAGTTGCTTCTTCCACCCTTTAGAATGCTTCCTCTTTGGGATTAACAGATCTTGTGTCTTCCAAATTGCTCCCAGAAACTCCAAACAATGCTGTTCTACTATCATCTCTGATAGTGCCCTCTTCCAATCAAATTTGGCCAGTTCTTCTCTCGTTCTCTGTAGTTACACAACTGTGATACAGATATAACTGACTTTATCTTCTCAAACTTCAGGGTGAGTTTTATCATATTATGATTACTGCATTATAAGGGTTCCTTAAACTTAAGGTCACTAATCAATTCTGTTGTATTACACAGCAGCATATCCACAATTCCTTTTATCTAGTGAGCTTGACCACTAGCTGCTCTAAAGACCATAAGCATTCTACAAATTGCATCTCTTGGGATCCAACACTAACCTAATTTTCCCAGTCTACCTGCATATCGAAATCCTCCATGACCATTGCCCTTTTTACGTGTATTGTCTACCTCCCTTTGTAATTGTACCAGGATATAGGTTACTGATTACAACGGGAGATATAAGGATATATATTTGGAAGCTTGAATGTAACTCACATTAGGGTATTTTTACCATAAAGATATCTTAACTCTACCCACAAGAATTTGACATCTTCTGATCCTTTGTCACTTCTTTCCAAAGATTTAATTTAATTTTTTACCAATAGAGCCACCTTAACGCCTCTACCTAACTGTCTGTCCTTTTGATACGATGTGTAACCTTGGATGTTTAGCTCCCAGCTCTGATATTCTTTCAACCATCTTTCTGTGATGCCCTCAACATTATGCCTACCACTTTCTAGCTGAACTCTAAGCTCATCTACCTTATTTGGTATACTACATGGATATTAGATTTTTGGGTTAGAGATAAAGGCTAATCCCGTTGAATCAGTGCCTTGCTGCCATTGGGAGAAGGAGTTTTATGGTGGCTGAATTGATAACAGCATTTTCACAGGACTAGCAAATTTTACATTCTCCACAGGCCACATCTTTTACTTCTGTATTTCTCTATTTTGTTCTCTTATATAACCATATAACAATTACAGCACCGAAACAGGCCATCTCGGCCCTTCTAGTCCGTGCCGAACTCTTACTCTCTCCTAGTCCCACCGACCTGCACTCAGCCCTTAACCCTCCTTTCCTTTCCTGTCCATATATCTATCCAATTTAACTTTAAACGACAACATCGAACGTGCCTCAACCACTTCTGCTGGAAGCTCACTCCACACACTACCACTCTCTGAGTAAAGAAGTTCCCCCTCATGTTACCCCTAAACTTTTGTCCTTTAACTCTCAACTCATGTCCTCTTGTTTTAATCTTCCCCACTCTCAATGGAAAAAGCCTATCCACGTCAACTCTATCAATCCCCCTCATAATTTTAAACACCTCTATCAAGCCCCCCTCAACCTCCTACGCTCCAAAGAATAAAGACCTAACTTGTTCAACCTTCCTCTGTAACTTAGGAGATGAAACCCAGGCAACATTTTAGTAAACCTCCTCTGTACTCTCTCAATTTTATTGACATCTTTCCTATAATTCGGTGACCAGAGCTGTACAGAATACTCCAAATTTGGCCTTATACAATTTCAACATTACATCCCGACTCCTATACTCAATGCTCTGATTAATAAAGGCCAGCATACCAAAAGCTTTCTTCACCACCCTGTCCACATGAGATACCACCTTCAGGGAACTATGCACCATTATTCCTAGATCCCTCTGTTCTACAGCATTCTTTAATGCCCTACCATTTACCATGTATGTCCTATTTTGGTTAGTCCTACCAAAATGTAGCACCTCACATTTTTCAGTATAAAACTCCTTCTGCCATCTTTCAGCCCACTCTTCTAACTGTCCTAAATCTCTCTGCAAGTTTTGAAAACCTACCTCATCATCCACAACACCACCTATCCTTGTATCATCTTTCTGAGGTTCTAACAGGAGCAGCTACCAGGGACATCCTGCAATGTACAGGATGCTCACAGCTATTCAACAGTGGGGAAAGCCTTTAATCCCATCATCCACATCATTGACATATAATGGGAAAAGAAGCTGTCACAACACTGACACCAGTGGAACATCATAGTCACCAGTAGCCAATCAGAAGAGGCCCTCTTCATTCCCCGACTTTGCCTCCTGCCAGCCAGCCAATCTTCTATCCAATCTAGTATCTTTCCTGTAATACTATATGCTCTTATCATGCTTATCAGGCTCATTTGTGGCTCCTTATCAAAATCCAAGTAAACAACAACCACTGACTCTCTTTTGCCTATCCTGCCTGCTATTTCCTCAAAGAATTCCAACAGATTTGTCGGGAAACCATGCATTTTCTATCATATGACTCCAGGTACCCTGAAACATCATTCTTAATAATGGACTCTAATATCTTGTCAATTACTGAAGTCAGGCTAACAGGCCTATAATTTCCTACCTTTTGTCTCTTTCCCTGCTTAAAGAGTGGAGTGAAATTTGTGATTTTCTAGTCCTTCAGAAACATTCCTGAATCTAGAAATTCTTGAAAGATCACAACTAATGTCTCCACAATCTCTTCAGCCACCTCTGTCAGAACCTGGTCCATCTGGTCCAGGTGACTTATCTACCTTCAGACCTTTCAGCTTCCCAAATACTTTCTCCTTAGTAATATTGGCTACACTCATTTCTGCACCCTGACACTCTAATTTCTGGCATGAACAGCCATCTTACTTCAGTTATAAACTGTGGGCTCCGCAGTAGCTTAGTGGTTAGCGCTACGCTATTACAGCTTGGGGCATCGGGGTTGAAAAATCAATTCCGGCGTCCTCTGCAAGAAGTTTGTACCTTCTTCCCGTGTGCATGTGGGTTTCCTCCGGATGCTCTGGTTTCCTCCCACAGTCCAAAGACATACTGGTTAGTAGGGTAATTGGTCATGGTAAAATTATCCTGTGATTAGACTACGGTTAAAATTGGTAGGTGCTGGGCGACATAACTCAGTAGGCAAGAAGGACCTATTCCACACTGTATCTTAAAGTGAAATAAAATAAACTGGCAAATAGTATGGTTTAAGGCAATGAAACGAGACAAAACACTTTTATGATTTATTTAGTTATTTCATTACCTCCAAATAATGTCTGTGTTTGTAATCAACAGCATATTATCTATTTTGATATCATATTTTGTTAATGTTACATACCAGTTCTAATTGTATAATGAACTGAGAATTTAACATGAAGGTGCCTTGGGATATTATCTCCACTAATGATCATTTTAACTTACATTGTAATCAGTATTTTTCTTTACTCTTTCTTTCAAATAAACAACACCAGCTATGGCAAGCCGTCAGGTAGATATTGCCACCCAGGGTTGGTTCATTGGTTTGATGTGTGCCATCGCCCTTCTGATCCTGATTCTGCTGATTGTCTGCTTCATCAAAAGGAATAAAGGAGGCAAATACCCAGGTAAGGGCATTTTCAGCCAATGCAGGTATTTAGAGCCCATGGAGAGTTCTGGTCAAATTTACACCAAAGGGTGAGCTAGACCTCGTGTAGTGACGCTAAGGACTGGTATTGGTCGGATGTATGTGAGGAGTGAGCTGTGAAGATTCATCTCTTCAACGTTGCACCGATACATTTAGGGGCAACCCCATTGAAGTGCATTGGAGGACATATCAAATAAAGCTGGAGTTTAGATAGCAGAGATGTAGAGGTCCTGACAATACTAAACCCAATACTAGAAGACTGGGAACTTAGACTTGCTAAGGTGTTTGTAAGACCAGCAAGTGACATAAATGAAGGGGGAAATTTAAACTATCTTTGTAAACAAACTACAATCGCTCATGAAAGCTGTTTAAGATACAATAGAATATATAACAACTGGGAAGGTAGTCAGGGGAATGGCAAGTCAAACTTAACTCAGACAACTGCAAAATAATACATTTTGGGAAGTTAGACCAGGGCTGGATATAAACAATGAATAGTAGAGCGCTGGGGTTATTGTTGAACAGAGAAATCTTAGGTTACAAGTATATAGTTCTCTGAAGAACAGGGTGATGAGAAAGGCATATGGCATGCTTACCTTCATCAGCTGAGGCACTGCATAGCAGAACGTCATGTTACAGTTGAAACATGACACAAACCCAACAATGACCTGTGCACCCTCACTGGCCACAGGATTAATACCAGAAAGTTAGAGAGTGGCAATTGTTAGTCCTTTATTCAAGAAAAGTAACAGGGATAATCCTTGAAACTATAGACCAGTGAGTCTTCCACCAGTGGTGGGCAAGCTATAGGAGGGCATTCTTAGAGACTGGGTTTGCAAGCATTCGAGGAAGCATAGTCTGATTAGAGAGATTCAGCATGGCCTTGTGAGAGGCAGGTCATGCCTCATGAGCCTGATTGAATTCTTTGAGGAAATGACAAAGCAAATTGATGAAGGTGGAGCAGTGGATGTGGTGTATATAGATTTTAGTAATGTGTTCAACACGGGTCCCCATGGTAGGCTCATTCTGAAAGTCAGGTGACATAAGGACCAGGGAAACTTGAAAGTCTGGATTCAGAGTTGGCTTGCCCACAGAAGATAGTAAGTTTGCAAATGACACAACGGTTGGTGGTGTTGTGGATAGTGTAGAAGGTTATCATATGTCCTAACAGAGCTTTGATATATTTGGGCAGAGAAGTGGCAGATGGAGTTCAGCCCAGAGAAGTGTGAAGTAATACACTTTTGGAAGATCAAACATGAAGGTACATTGCAAGTTTAATGGCAAGAATCTTAACAGTGTGGAGGAACAGGGGGATCTTCGGTCAATCTTCATAGATTCCAACAGAGTTGAGGATTTGGGTGGAGACCCTTATTCAAGACTGAAAATGAAGGGGGAAGGTGTCAAAATGAATAGATGGGGGGTGGGAAGGAGGACCAGCTGGAAGGTAATAGATGAAGCCAGGTGGGTGGGAAAAGTAAAGGGCTGGAAAGGAAGGAATCTAACAGGAGAGGAAAGTGGAACATGGGAGAAAGGGAAGAAAGGAGGGCATCAGGGGGAGGTGATAGACATGTGAGGAGAAGAAGAAAAGAGAAAGTGCAGGAGAAAAAATTATACTGAAAGGAGAAATCGACGTTCATACCATCAGGTTGGAGGCTACCTAGACGGAATATGAAGTGTTGCTCCTCCATCCTGGGAGTGGCCTCATCATTGCAAAGGAGGAGGCCATGGACCAACATATTAGAAGAGGAATGGGGATAAGAATTAACATGGTTGGTTGCCGGGAAGTTCCGCTTTTGGCAGGTGGAGCAGAGATGCTCCACAAAGCGGTCCCCCAATTTATGTCAGGTCTCACCAATGTAGAGGAGTCCGCATTGGGAGTACCGGATACATTATAGAACCCCAACCGATTTGTGAATGAACTGTTACCTCACCTGGATGGACTGACTGAGGCCCTGAAAGGAGGTGAGGGAGGAGGTGAATGGGCAGGAGAAGCTTACCTGTCACCTGCAGAGATGTATGTCATGAGAGAGGTTAGTGGGAGAGATAAATGGACAAGGGAATCACAGGGAGCAGTCCCTGTGGAAAACGTAGAGTGGGGAGAGGAGATAAAGATGTGTTTGGTGATAAGATCCCACTGAAAATGATGGAAGTTGTGGAGAATGACCTCCCAACATACCCAACCAGTTCCACTCCACCACTAGCCTCTTCCGCTGTCTGGCAATACTGATCCTCACCCTCAACCATTTTACCTTCAGTCTCAAGGGATAGCCATGGGTACCCATGTGGGCCGCAGTTATGCCTACCTTATCAATGGCTACATAGAACAGTCCATGTTCCAAGCATTCGCTGGTAATACTCTCCAACTCTTTCTGCACTACATTGACAACTGCAATGGTGCTGCTTCATGCATCCATGGTGAGCTCATCAATTTCATCACCTTTGCCTTCAACTTCCACCATGCCCTCAAATTCATGTGGTCCATTTCTGACAACTCCCTCTTTCTCAATCTTTCTGTCTCTACCTCTGGAGACAAACTGTACCGACATCTCTCATAAACCTACCAATCCCCACAGTTATCTTGACTATACCTCTTTCCACCCTGTCTCCTGTAAAAATACCATTCCCTTTTCTCAGTTCCTTTACCTCTGCTATATCTGTTCCCAGGATGAGGATTTCCTTTCCAGGACATCAGAAATGTCCTCCTCCTTCAAAGAATGGGGTTTCCCTTCCTCCACCATTGATGCTGTCCTCACCCACATCTCCTCCATTTCCTAGACATCCAAGCTCACCCCATCTTCCTGCCACCTTAACAGAGATAGAGTTCCTCTTCTCCTCACTTGTCACTCCATGAGCCTCTGCATCCAACATATCATTCTTTGCAACTTCCCCCATCTTCAACAGGATCCTACCTCCAAAAAGACCTTTACCTCCCCTCCTCCCCCACCGCCAACTCTCCACTTCCTTTAGGGATCACTCCCTGCATGATTCCCTTGTCTATTTGGCCTTCCCCTGGAATCTCACAACGGGCACATAACCCTACTAGTGACAGATTTGCTACACTTAAACATTTACCTCCTCCCTCACCTCCATTCAGGTCCCAAAATAGTCCTTCCAAGTGAGGCAACACTTCAGGTGCAAATCTGTTGGGGTCTTCTATTGTATCCAGGGCTCCTGATGTGGACTCCTCTACATTGGGAAGACCCAATGTAAATTGGGGTACTGCTTTGTTGAGCACCTCCACTCCATCCGCCAAAGGCGGAACTTCCCACAGCCATCCATTTTCATTCTAGTATGTTGGTCCATGGCCTCCTGCTTTGTCACTATGAAGCTACTCTCAGGGTGGAAGAACAACACCTTAAATAAGGTCTAGGTAACCTCCAACCTGATGGCTAAACATTGATTTCCCCTTCCAGTAATTTTTCTCCCTTCCCCTTCTCTTCTGTTCCCCACTTTTGCCTCTTAATTCTTCCCCTCACCTGCCTATCACCTCTCCTGGTCCTCCTGCTTCTTCCCTTTCTCCCATATTCCATTCTCCTCTCCTATCAGATTTCTTCTTCTCCAGCCCTTTACCTGTCCAACCCATCTTGCTTCACCTATCACCTTGTAGCTGGTTCCCCTCCCCCTCACCCAACCTTTTTATTCTGATGTGTTCCCCCTTCCTTCCCAGTCCTGAAGAAGTAGCTTGGCCTGAAACATCAACTGTTTATTCATTATCATAGATGTTGCCTGACCTGCTGAGTTCCTCCAGAATTTTGTATGTGTTGTTCTGGATTTCCAGCAGATTCTCTTGTGTTTAGTGTTATGTACCCCATAACTGGGTTGCCAAGCCAGCAGAAATGTACCACTAGTTGGAGTCTGGTTTACTAGAAACTAATAAAGTTTTATTAAAGAAATAAGTAACACAGTACTCTAATCGTAAGGATATAAATGCAACAGGTTAGCAATGATAAAACACACATGTACACAGAACTAGGGTAATAGGAATCATCCAAGCTCTATCGCAGTCTAGGGGTAAAATGATCAGTCTCAAATGACGCAGAGTTCAGTTCAGCTTAGTACAGTTCGCAGTAATCGCTGTTGTGCCGTTTGAGAGAGAGGGGGGGAATGCAAATTTGATTCAAGCAGACCTTTGGTGTTCTTCGCAGTTGGCTTTCGGGTGGACCCTTTTATGTCTTCTATCTGCTTTCGGGCGGACCCTCTTATGTCTTCTGTCCCACTGTGGTCACCGACTGTGACCCCTCCGTTCCGGATACGACCGTTCTTCCGCGGTGAACCCGGCACCCAGGCAAGGGCGGACACACACACCAGATTCCCGCTGATCGTACCTTTTCACCCTGTAAGTCTATGGCCGGTTCCCGCGAACCGGACCTCCAAACTTCCACCAACTTGTGGGGGCACACCGCTCTTCCAGGGTCTCGTTATCTTGTGATCTCGTGGTGTGTCTCGTGCCTTAGCAAACCTGTTCTTTTTATCCTCCTACTGGGGTATCACCTGTCCATCAAACTTCAAAACAGTTCAGGTTCAAAGCAACCGGTCTGTCAATATTCTGAATTGTGTCTCTTTTCATTAATCTCTCTCCTCTCTCATTAACATTTTGAATGTTTCTCCATTTGTCTCCCTTATCTCTCTCTCATTAGCATCAATCTTCTGATAACTTGGTTTTTCGTCACATTAGATTTATATAAAAGTGTGAGAGGAGTAGATGGCCAGTGTCTGTTTCCCATGGTCGGGGTGCCTGAAACGAGAGAGCATAGGTTTGAGGAAAACAGCCTAATTTTGTCCATCCTCTCCTTGCAGCACATTCAGGCAGCATCCTGATAAAGCCCCTTCTGCACCCACTCCAGATCCTCTACATCCTTCCTTTAATGGGGCGACCAGAACTGAATGCAATACTCCCGATGTGGTCCAACTGGGATTTCATAACATTCTTCATTTCTTCATTTCCTTTTCTCTTCACTTTGTTTTCCTTTCTGCACCTGCCCCCCCATGAATTCCCTAACCCCCAGTTTTCTCCTCCCAGCCCAATCCTCCCTCTTCTACTTCTCACTTCTTCCCCAGTTCCCTTCTGATCTCCGTTCTCCTCACTTGCTTCGCCTACTTTCAGTACTCCCCACTCCACAAACCATCCTACTCCATCTCCCCCTTCTGATTTTCCTTCCACTTCCCTCCTCCCTGTTTTCCCCCAGCCCTATCTTACCTCCCGCTGTCCCCTTCCTGCCCCTCTGAAAACCCACCTCTGCAGAAACCATCCAGAAATTTAATACTTTCCCCTTATCTTTGCTCCCGACATTTGCAGTAAAGGAGAAGGAAGATGCTCACGCAGACCCTGAGATTCAGCCCATGAAAGAGGATGATGGAGCCTTCGGTGAATACAGGTGAGCACCTGTCCTCTACCCTGTCATCTGCCTCTCTGTACTGTCTCACTGAAGATTTATCCAGCTGCTCGGAATTCCTAGTTCCGGACATTTTGAATGTAGTGAGCTTTGAAACTGTGATTAGTCTGCATTGGGATTGTAGTTTTTTTTTTTTGCAATTCCTTATTTCTTCTCATTTCTTGGAAAACCTGGACGTGGCGTTGTATGGTCCTGTAAATCTATTGTATGTTGATCCTAACATCCCAATCCCGTGGATACTCGCACTTTAACCAATCCAGCTTTCTGCCTCTGAACTTTAAAAGTTGTGCAATTGTTTTTCAGTAAAGAAAATAATGTCCAATCATTAACAGCATTTTGAAATGTTGTTTTGTGGATTGTTGTGCCTGGAAGCAGTGGTTAGAATGGTTCCCACCTGGTGTAACAGAAAACCAAAAAAACTGCAGATGCTGAAAACCTGAAACAAAATGCTGGAAACACCCAACAGGACTGACAAGGGTCCAGGACACAAGTCGTTAAACTGTTTCTTCTGCCACAGATGCTGCCTAACTTGCTGAGGGTTTCTGACATTTTAGGTTTTTGTTTCACATCTTCCGGGTTGTCGGGGCTGGGAATTGAGGAAAAGGACACAGTAAGTGTACAGTAACACACCATTGGAGTGGCTTGAAGCACAACTCATAACAATCAAATAGTGACAAGGGGTTAAGAAGGTGCAAGCATTGTTGAAAGGAGAGATGGTTTTCGAACGTTTACGGCAAAGGTCGGTCAGACTGATAAAGAGTTGAAGTGTGTCAGACCCAAAATAGAGAAGGAGGTGCGTGTTTATGTATTAGAACCTTTCGTGATAAATTCCTTTGTGGAGATGTGGCAATTTATGTTTTTTGGTGAACCAGTTGAGGTGTTTCAAGTAATAAATGGATTCAGTAGAGTGGATAGCCCAGAAGATCTTGGAGTGGTCTAGAACAAAGTCACTCTGATGCAGAATCAGCAACTATCATGGGAATTTGAAACCCCCTCCAAAAATTAAGGGCTGTAGATGTATGAGCAATATGAAGTAAAGACACAGAAGACTGCAGATGCTGGAATCTGGACCAAGTATCAAACTGCTGGAGGGTTGATGAGCATCTGTGGAAGAGAAGGGAATAGTCGAGATTTCAGGTCGAGACCCTGCATTCGGACATGAGGTACAGGTCCGCTGTTATTTTATGGAATGGTTGAATAGGTCTCTCTTGTTTAAATGTCCCACACTTTAATTCTAGCATGTTGACTAAAGCAGGCTCCCACATCCTAGCCCTGATGCTCCACCTTGTTGCTTCTCCCCCTTGCAAAAGTGGGATCATGTTACCTATTGGTGACCAGCCACCAGAAAGCCCAAGAAGAAATGAGCTTTTGCTGCTATCAACGAAAGGTATAAGTTTGTCTTTTGCTGTTTCTTTTCCCCCATTGTCAAGATGCCTTTGCTCGTCAGTTAAACTTTCCATAATTTCTCTGACTACATTAACAAGCAAGGTGACCCTCAGCTGGTTTGCCATTTTCTATACTGTTACTGCAAGAGGAGGCTTTCTGTGGAAACAAAAACTCCTCTTCTCTTAGCATTTTCATGAGCCTGCCTCGTTCAACACACTGCCCCAGTTTTACCCTTGTCAGTTCAGTGACAAAATAATTAGTGCTATGTTTTAATTAGCATATCAAACTATCTGGCTGCACGTAAGGAGAGGTCAAAGGGAGCAGCTTTCAAGCAAATGTAGGTTTAACGCTTGCTTGAGTTCTGACTAACAGACAGCTCTTCAAAGTATCGTATCAAACTTGGCACAGCACTTGGCTTCCTAAGTAGGTTGGAGAAGGTGTGTTGTTAACACGTTGAAGGGAAAAACATGGGGAGCACAAATCGGGTGGGCAACAGTCCTGTGGAATTCAGAAAACTAGCTGTTAATGTGCCTCTGTGCGCTCACAAACCTAGCGCAACGGTATATCACTCCATGTAGATAATGTGCCAGTCTGCAGTCAGTGATATACAGGGAGAAAGCTAGATCCATGGATTTCTTAGGTTATACGCAGCTGATGATTCAGAGAATTACAAACATAGGAAGGCTATTTGGCCCATCGTACCTGTCCCTTTAAGAATCTTCCAATGGGTCTCTCCCATCACTGGATATTTACTACATAAAATTAAACTTCCCTCATGTCACGGTTGTATCCCAGCAATCTTATATATTTTCATATCAACCCTTCAATGACCAGATGTAGTTTCTCCAAATCATAGATGGTTTTGATATCTATTAAAATCACCTCCTCTCTTTGTTGTAGGTAGAGCAGCAATGATTTTTCTCAAAGGTGGTAGAATAATTCATTGCAGCATTTCAACATCATTACTCTTTTTCTTTTGCATTAACAATAACTTACATTTACATAGCACCCATAAGAGTATATAATACCCCAACTCAGACCCAATTGGAAAATGATAAAGTGGAGGCAATAATAACTTGGAGGGAGAGGAGATAAAGAGGATGGGAAGCTTTGGGAGGAGACTCCGGAGTTTAGGATCTTAGTGGACAGGCATGATCAACAGTAAGGAGAGGAGCACTGATGTTTCCAAGAGTTGAAGGGGTTGGAGCACTGTACAGGGATCACAGGGGTGAGACCATAGAGAGACTTGAAAGAGGGACTGATAGATTTATGACTGAGTTGTTGCCCTGCTATGGGCTAGTTGACGACAGAGGACACAGGAGTGATTGCTGAATGGTTAGGGAAAAGGCTGCAGAGCTCACGGTAGGTGGAAAGTGGGAGTATGTCAAGATGTATCCAAGGTGAGTTGAGTCTTGGGTTTCCAAGGCATGAGTGAGAGCTTCCAATAAGATGCGGCAGTGGAGCAGGTTGGTGATATGATGGAGGAGGTGAGAGGTGGCGCTCAAAATGATGGTGAAGTATGAGGTTAGGTTGTAATCAGTCCAGCACAATCTTGAAACAAAATGATAAAAGTGTGCAGCAGCTCAGGCTGCATCAGTGGAAAGGGAAGCAAAATTAATGTTTCACATTAGGGAACCTTCATCAGCTTCAGCAGGATAGTGTCAGGGGAGGGGAGATTATGATGAGATCCAATCAAATGCTTCAGTCTTCCCACTCAAGAAATTGATGGTCAACAGATATAATGGGGGTCAAACTGGGAATTGTAGCACTCGTGTGCAAACTGGCACCATGATTTAGGACGATTTTGCCAAGAACAAACATGCAGTTGAGTTGTGGGAAATGTTGAAGGAAGGATGCTGGGGGGACAACAGAGGGAAAACAGCCACTGGGAGATGATTCTCTGGCTACCATTGGAGTTGGTTGGGTCTGCGGTAACTGAATCTTTTTCCACTGAGGGGCAGTCTCTGTGTATTAGTAGAGTCTATGGCAGTTCCACTGATATTATTGCAACATGGGAGTCTTCAAGCTGAGTAGCTTTAGTTCAACTTTGTAACAAAATGAAAACCCGTGTAGCTTTAAGGGCATGTGACAACAAATTCCATAGCCAAATGTCTTTCTTTCTTGGTGCAAATCAAATATTTAAAATTCACTGAATCTGCAAGATACATTTCAATAAAATTTGATGAAAATTACCTTTCATTCCTTGAAGCACCATTCTTACTCTATCCCTTGCAGAGTGGCCCCTTATTCTCCTACATACCGTGCCCTCTCTCTTTCTCTGCAGGATGATCTTTCACACCTTGAAACATTGCCCTCCTTTCTCCAGTATGGACCTCAACTCCCTGACATTCTGCCCTCACCCACTCCACACGGTGATCCTTCACTCCCTGATCCTCTGACTGCACTCCCCTCCCCAGTATCCCTCACTCCCTGACACACTGTCCCATTCCCTCCCTGGACTTGCCGTTTACTCTCTGAGACGTGCTGTTCCAGTACACTTTAGTTGTTATTCATCCAACATTCATTTCAGCATTCATAAGATAATAACACATGGGAGCAGAGTTAGTCCATTCGGCCCTTTGAGTCTGTTCTGCCATTCCATCATGGCTGATTTTTCACGCCTCTCAACCCCACTCTCCTGCCTTCTCCCCGTAAGCCTTGACACCCTTATTAATCAAAAACCTTTCAACCTCCACTTGAAATATACCCAATGCTTGACCTCCACAGTCATATGTGGCAAGAATTCAACAGGTTCACCACTGTCTGGCTCAAGAAATTCCCTCCCATCTCTGTTCTAAAGGAATGTCTTTCTATTCTGTGCTCTCTGGTCCTAGACTCCTCCACTATAGGAAGCATCCTCTCCACGTCCACTTTAGCTAGGCCCTTCAATATTCCATAAGTGCCAATGAGAATACCCTCTCATTCTTCTAAGCTCCAGCAAGTACAAGTCCAGGCCATCAAGCGCTCTTCATATGTTAACCCTTTCCTTCCCAAGATTAGCAGAGATAGGGGCAGAAGTGGCAATGGATATGATCTGTGTTGCCGTGGAAACTGACATTAATGGCTGGTTTCTTAAGGGGAAGGGATTCTGCATGCACATCTTGAAATTGGATTGAAAATGAATGTGTCTGTGGAGCTCTGACACCTCAGCCAGCAGAGCGCTCCAACAGGAAGTGGGAGCATGTAATTGAGCTGCGTAAAATCACAGTCCCATTCTGCTGTCCAGAATATCCCTTTACAGATTCGCAGGCACCCCCACACTTGATGCGTTTTCCCACCTACAGTGAGATCAAGGCCAAGTGTCTCCTATGTTTTCCTTATATCAACTCTGTTTGTAATGTAGGATTCTGACTAAGGATTGGTATGATGGTAAGGGATGACGTGAGGGTTGGGAATACTCTAATCACCTTCCAGAAATCAGAGTGGGCATACTATGTCAGCAGAGAATGTGTGGCAACACTTGTGGGGTGCCCTCAGCACAGCCTTAGATTGTGTTGGTTATTAACACAAATGACTAATTTCACTGTGTGTCTGGATGTACGGGTGATAAATAAATAAATCTAAATCTGAGGCTCTGGTTCCCAGCCTTTCAGGGAAAAGGGGCAGCTTTGAAAAGAGAGATGGGTCTCTACTTTTATATCAATACAGAGAAGACTCTCTGGCATCTTGACACTTACTGATGGCTACACGTTATGCTTTCGATAAATTTAATGAAAAGCAGTTTGGCTGATCACTGTTCAGTAAAACTTTGTCCTTTTAATACACAGTGATGTGCATTATCTTCAAAGCAATATTGTGATATTAAAGCCTTATGTGTTCTTGTAATCGTTATTTCATCTGTACAAACATTTTCCCATTTTGTAAGATTTTTAAACTGTATGAGCTTAATGATGTTGATGTACGTTGCCTATTTATTTGCAGAGATATATATATATATGTATATATTGTACCCCTATTGTGTATAATTAGCTCTTTATTGCTATTTATCTCCATTACCTTGCTATTTCTACAAAACTTTAGGGTGCAACTGATTATAAATTGGTGGGCTCTGATGTCATTATCAGTGAGGTGGAATAGGGTAAGGTCACTTGCTTAGAGCATGACTTAAAGATCCTGACACTGCTTTCAGTTCAAAGCAACAGGAGGTTCATATGGGGGAAATTGGAACAGCGTCAAGAAAGGATGTCAAATTTCTTCCAAGTCTTTACCTGTTAGGTTTTCACTGAATCAAAGGGTAGTCCCACTCTGTGGCCTGTTGTGGACCTATAGGTTTAGATATCAGTGGATGCCCTCGGTGGACTTGGGACCAAGATGAATGAATCAAATCACCCCCCGTAGATTGTTGTTCTGAGAGGTGAGCCCCTCTCCTCCCAGAGTACTCCCCCTCCAGGATGACCAGATGAGTGGGACTGTACTGAGATATCAGCGACAGTATGGGAGTGTCAAACCCCACCAAATTCAAAAAGGAGAGTGAATCGGGAACGGGAATGATTAAAAATGAAAGTGGAAATCGTTGCACCCTAATGGAAATGAAGGTAAATAAGCTTGTGCTAAGATGGAGGGTTATTTTCTTCTGGCTAATAATGTTGCTTGTCTCAAATGCTGAAACTCCACTAAATATGTTGGACCTCTAACTTGATTCTGCTGTTATTGATTAAATCTCTGAGAACTGATTCTCACATTTCTTGCAGAACATGAGCTTGTTTTCAACACCTTACATGTACCACAGTTTGCAAAATAGAATGAATTACAAATGAAGTACAAAGTAGAATGAAGTACAAAGCACAGACGCACAAAGGCAACTGTTTCTTCCTCTCCAGCACATTTTCCTCCCCCAGAATTTTGTACCATCTGATCATTGGTTCCAAGACTTTGACTGCTATCTGCAGCACAGTTCCACCGTTGTTGCTCCAGTAACCAACCTTGACGACCATCCTTTACTTGCTAAATCAGACACAGCCTAAAGGCGGTTCCATTACGGTAGCTTTAGTGTGATGGGCGATTCACCTGCCCTCCTTAAACCAGAGGCATTGAGGCTGATTTTAATCCTATGCAGGATTATTCAGTTCAGGCTTGGTTCTGCACAGGACCTGATATTCTTCCATCCTTTTCTTCGATGGAATCATTGAGAAAGTCCAGAACTAACTTTTTCTTTCTTAATCAAAAGGATAATGAAATGTAGGGACTTATTCCATCCATTTTACATCTTGGAGCAATGGAGTATGGAGCATCACAGAGATTTAAAGGTTCATACGCTGACGTTATTAGTGGCCAGCTGAAAACAATCAAGAAAAGAAGAATGGAATGGCAGCCTTCACCTCGAAGTGCTAAATGAGGTCTAACCAAACTTTGTATAATGCAACTTCTAACTCTGTTAGAACTCTCTGATGACCTTCATATCAAGCATTGTTCATAGAATTTGCATTATACAAAGTTTGGATGAAACCCCATTTAGATCCCGCATTTACTTCTGGGACACTACACCACAGAACTTATATGTTCAGTTTGTTGGGGAGGCAAGACAGATTCAACAGAATAGTAGTGAAAAGGGTCAGATTGACTAGCCTCGAGAGTGGAAGATTGAGGGCCAATCTGAGTATTTAAGGCAGTTGTAGGATTAATTTGTATGAATAAAGGGGAAATATCACCTCCTGTAGAAAGGCTGGAACAAGGGCATAACCTTAACTTTAATGCCAGTCCATGATATGCTTCATAACTCAAGGTTGGTAAAGATCTGATATTCAATTCTCAATGCTGTGGAGACTATTTTCATATTTTTCATGACATAGAATTAGCCCATCTAGTCTATGCCAGCTCTCCAAACAATCCCAATCCACTTTTTTTTTGTTTCTGAATAACCCTTTCTCTCTCACATGCCTGTCTACCCCAGGGGTAGTGTACAATTACCTGCCAACCCACCCATGTTCGGGTAGCAGGAGGAGACCGGAGGTTGCAGTCGTAATCCACAGAGTCACGGAGAATGCGCAAACTCTACAAAGACAGCGCCAGAGGCCATGACTGCCCCTGGAGTTGTGAGGAAGCAACAATAACTGCTACACCACAATGCTGCCCAGTTAACTTTGTTTTAATTTCAGCTTTTTAAAAAATTTTTATTTAGAGATACGGTGCAGAACAGGCCCTTCTGGCCCATCAAGCCGTTCCACCCGGCATCCCCCCTATTTAACACTAGCCTAATCGCAGGACAATCCACAACAACCAATTATCCTACTAATCGGTACATCTTTGGACTGTGGGAGGAAACCGGAGCACCCGGAGGAAACTCACGCATTCACAGGAAGGACGTACAAACTCCTTACAGAGGACGCCAGAATTGAACTCCAAACTCTGCTGCCTCGAGCTGTAAAAATACTGTGCTAACTGCTATGCTACCGTGGCACCTTGTTAAATGATAGGAAGGCAAATCAGGTAAATAGTTTGCCCAGGATCAAAGTGAACAGCAGAATATTCTGAAGGACTGCATGGCATTCTCTTTCTGAACTGAGTCGAGGCATGAGACATTACCCTTCCCAACTTTACAGAATAACTTCAATATTCTGTTGAAATGTCAAGTTGGGTTGTGAAGGGTCATCTCCAGTGCCGAACACTTGCACTGTTAGGCAGAATAATTTGTCTAGACAATAGGGAGATGCCTTACCACTCAGCAGATGTCCTGACCATACTGGGGTTTTGGATCCTATTTTCCAAGTATGCCATGATCATCTTGGTCTTCCTGCAGTGTTAGAATTTATTGAAAAACATGTTCAAATGGCAGCTGACTGGATGGCGTTGCAGAACAGGACTGATTGTTGAGACGTTCACGGGGCGTGGCCTGGTCCAGCATTTCATGCCCATTTCTGTCTGCCCCACTACTGCAGGGCAGCAACACAAGGACCAGGCTGGGCACAATCGGCAGATTTCTTTCACTGAAGGATGTTTGTGATCCAGAGAATTGAGTTCAAATCCCACCATTAAACCTAGGCATTACCGGCCTATTGACAACCTCAGTGTTGCTATAACCCTTCCAAAAGCAGTAACAACCAATTATATAGTATTGCCCACTCTTCACCTCTGGCCCACTTCCATCGCCTCCACCTCCTCTCACCCTTTCAGGACTGAAGTGGGCCAAGCTGAGCTGGTCAGTTATTAAGTAAATGACATGCTGAGCAGCCATGGTGACCATCATAGCTAGGTCCTCTTCCCACCACTGTTTGGTCCTGTGTAAGTTGTGGAATCATTGATAAAGTACAACACTGGACAAGCCTATTTGGCCTATCTTGTTTGTGCTGGTCAAAAAAGGAGCTCTCCAGCTGAATTTCATCTTCCAGCTGTGGACCCATAGTCCTGCAGATCCAACCTTTTCAAGTACGTATTCGAGGAGTGTGGTGAGAACTTCTGCCTCTATCACTCTTTCAGCGGCGAGTCCAGATTCTTAAATGGGTGAAAAGAAACAGGCCCTTCGGCTTACTGAGTACGTGCCAACCATCTTACAACAATCCTACTTCTTTGTGTTCAACCAACCTGCAGGTCCTAACACTCACCTATACAAAGCAGTTTACAGCGACCAGTGAACCTAGCAACCCACACATCTTCGGATGTGGAAGAAAGCCAGAAACAGTCACAGGGAGAAAGTATAATCTCCACATAGACAACGCATGAGGTCAGGATTGACCCTGGTCACTGGGGCTGGGAGGCAGCGACTCTCCTAGCACCAGAGGAGAGGAAATGACTGAGAATTCTAACCTCGGCCGCTAGAACTGAGTCTGCATGTTTCACTTAATAAGTTAATCCTCCCAGTTTCAACTAAAGCTATAAATAGTCAGTGTAAATTTAACTTACCAAAAATAGTGTCTTGTCAATTACAACTCAAAATGAATTAAACATTTCCCTTCAGAATTTTGCCAATGTGAGGAATAATTTACATATTTTTATTCAACTTCGTCTACTAGAGCCTGCCTGGTGCACGGTCCTTCAGCTGAGTATTTTGTCTCCCCCTCCCCCACCCCCTTGGCCACTCAGTAGTTCCGCACCTTCCTCAGGTACTTCACTTTCTCCTCTTGAAGTCATTAGCTCTCAGCCATGCATGGGAACAAGGCCTTGGTTTGACCTAGCCCAAAGGGAGGTACCACCTCGGAGGGGCAAGTGTGGGAGGAGCAAGAGAGGATACATAAAATAGAAGGAGGGGGGAATTTGATGAGGAAAATGCAACATCAGTTTTTTCCTTAGTTTCTTTCTGATAGATAACTGGAGTGCACTGATTGAGCCATGTTATAGTAGTTGAACAACAAAGAGCTGTTGCCTTACCTTTGTCTTCATCAGATTACAATGTGTACTGAGGGTCAAAAATAAATGGCTTCACCTATTGCTTTTCAGCAAGCTTGATCTTCCCACATTGTTCAGCAAGGAATGTATTTTTTGACGTGGTTGATAGATCTTTCAGAACCTTGGACACGTTGATCTGCGTACCTCCTGCATTTCTTATCTGAATTACACCCCCAGTAAATTCATAGTCTCCCAAAGCAAAATTGATTGTGGAGCTGGAGGGGAAGGGCGGGGGAGGAAGCAAGATTATAATATTGTAGGAATAAAAAGGTTGGAACTTGACTGTACAAAGCATGAATACAGATAGTATACTATTCAGTTACTGGGCAATATATTTCAAAGTTACTGCTGAGCTATTTGGTGCAGTTGACTATCCAGATGTCTCAAGAGTTCTTGGATTTCCACTGGGTAAAATCAGGGCCATGCACTAAGTGGGGGTGATGACATGAGTATCATGGTGAGTAGGGCCACAATAATTGTCCAAAATAACATGAGATTATTTCCATATTTCCTTACAACATAGAGGAAGGGTGTTCAGCCCATCCAGTTATATGTTGGCACAAGAGCAATCCCATTCCCACAAATTTTCCCTGTAACAACTTCTCCCTACGTTTCCATCAATTCTACCAGCCACCTATCTGAGGGATAATTTACAGTTGCTATTTAACCCTGGGAGACTGTGGGAGGAAACTGAGAACCTGGAGGAAATTCTTGAACATGTAAACTCAACACAGACAGCTTCCAAGGTGAGGATTGAATCCAGGATACTGGAGATGTGAGGCAGCAGCTCTACTTGCTGCACTGTTTTGAACATGTTCACATCTTATCCACATAATGTACAGGACAACACTCACCCCTCTAAAGTTAGCACAGTTAAAGTCCTGCACGTGTCCCTGGACAAAAGTAGGCAGGAGCTTGCATGAGGAAAGTGGGTGAAGTGAACCAGTGTATGGTGACGTAGTTCCAACACTCCACACTAGGAGTCACTAGCACATCCAATAACCATATCCTTCTATCTGTCATTTTAACGAATCAGAATCAACTTTACTCCCTCTGACATATGTCATAAAATCTGTTGTTTTATGCAGCTGTACAGTACTAGACAAAAAATTTATGTCAAAATAAGAAATAAATAAATAGTGCAAAAGGAGACTAGTGAGGTGACTTTTATACATTGATGCACCGTTCAGAAGTCTGATAGCAGAGGGGGGAAAACCTGTCTCTAAAATTTGAGTGTGAGTCTTCAGGTTCTTCTTGCTCCTTCTTGAAGAGAAAAGCGCATGTCCCGGATGATGAGAATCTTTAATAATGGATGCTGCCTAGAGGCACCACCTTTTGAAGATGTCCTCGGGGTTGGGAAGGCTTATACCCACGGTGGAGCTGGCTGAATTTACAGCCCTCTGCAGCCTTTTTCAATCCTTTGCATCAGAGACCCCATACCACGCGGTGATGCATCAGATCTTTTTTATATGGGTACGAGAGACCCCACATTAAACGGTCCTGAGATGCCATGAACCACATGGGCTCACATTGCAAAATCTGTACCAGAAGGTCCGTAAGAGAAAAGAAAAACAGCAGCCATTGGTATTTATGTCATACCTTTGAAAAATGGCCCAGTGTGCTTCATTTAAACATTATGCCAAGCCACATGAAGTGACTTTACAAGGAGCTTGCATGAGGAAGCTTGCATTTGGTAAGGTTAAAAAAGGAAAGATTTTAATTTTGATAAATATTACAGTCTCGGGTCAGCTTAAAAAATTGCAGCCAAAGATGTATTTTTGTTCTCACTATTGTCATGTAGGAAATGAAAGGTAAGTTTGAAGCGCTGTCTTAAAGAAAAGAAGGGTGGTGGGTTTATAGAGGGAGTTTCAGAGCCTAGGGCTTTGATGCCCAAGGCTACAGATATGTAATAAGTAGCAATAATGTCATAAGTAGCAATAATGCTCACGTGGTTTGGACTGAAGCAGCAGAATGATCTGCAATTCTGATGATGAGTTGCATACCCAAATGCTGAGTACTTCTCTTTCCACAGCGACTTCCTGGCCTGCTGAGTTTCAGCAGCACGTAGTTTTTATTGCAAAAAGATCTCAAGGTTGTATGACTGGAAGTTATTACAGCGATAAAAATAGCAAATTCATAAAGGGGTCCGAGGAACAAAAAGGAAGAGAAAAGTAGAAGTGACGCAGTGCTTCATCAGAGACATGTAATTTAGCAAGGAGTGGGTTGTAGAGGGACCAGTGTTTAGGAAAGAGTTATATGAAGGATATTAAGTCAACAAAAGGTAGAACATTGGCTGACACGAGATGCATTGAAATCACCATGTCTGGATAAAACATGATGGGGTGAAAGTTTCAGTGACTGGAGAAATGAGACAAGTAAGTGGGACACTGCTAGGGAGATGAGTCAGTGATTCTTGTCCTCAAATGTAGATATGATCAGAGTTAGTAATTATGAGTCCTGGTAATTACTCATCCCAGAGTAATGGCTTGGAAATTAGATCAGTTGGAATAATTACGGATCTAAGTAGTGTCATTATGAGATCTTAGTAATGTCCCTGTTAATTTGAGTTATGCTATGGGGATGTGATCAGATTTTCATTTAGTTTAGAATCAAGTTTGAACCCAGTCTGATTAGTTGGGGGGACAGCGGAATCAGTAGTAAGAGTACACGTAACAGAGACTGAAAAGAATGTATTCATTCTGACAGATATTTAGTTGGAAGAACTTTCTGCTCGTCCTTTCCTATTTACAAACAGTGTAGTGTTTGAGAGTTCTAACAGGGAAGCAGGTGGCAGGACATCAAAGTATTTTGCACATCATTTTCAGATAATGTATTAATAGGCTTCACATAGGTGCCACTGACAATGGTGCTAGAGTGGGGAAGGGGCACTGCAGGGGGATTCCTTGGCGTTGAATGTGGGGATACACTAAAAACCAATGCAATGAACAATGTGATAGGTTCAAAGTAAATTTTTTTATCCATGTATGTATATGTCACTAGATACAATCCTGAGATTAATTTTGGGCATACTCAATAAATCCGTAATAGAATAATAACCATAACAGAATCAATGAAATAACACCCCAACTTGGGTGTTCAACCAGTGAGCAAAACACAACAAACTGAGCAAATGCAAAAAGAAAGAAATAATAATAGTAAATAAACAATAAATATCGAGAACATGAGATGAAGAGTCCTTGAAAGTGAGCCCATGGGTTGTTGGAACATTTCAATGACGGGGCAGGTGAAGTTATCCCCTTTGGTTCAAGAGCCTGATGGTTGAGGGCTAACAACTGTTCCTTAGCCTGGTGGTGCAAGTCCTGAGGTTCCTGCACCTTCTTCCTGATGGCAGCAGTGAGAAGAGCATGATCTGAGTGGTGGGGGGGTCCCTGATGATGGATGCTTCTCTCCCTCGACAATGCTTCATGTAGATGTTGCACAAAGGTGACAGGACTTTATCCGTGATGGACTGGGCTGTATCCATTACATTTTGTAGGGTTTCCTGTTCAAGGGTATTGATATTTCCACACCGGGCTGTGATGCAGCCAATCAACGTACTCTCCACCACACATTTAAAGAAGTTTGTCAAAGTTTTAGATGTCAACCTGTTGAGAAGGTAGTGGAGAGACAGATTGACCATATTGAGAATTAGAACCATCTGGATACTGCAAGTGGGGCACAAACTTAATTGATGATGAAATCAAGAAGGGGTAAGAAAGCTGTCTCCACAATTACAGGAGAGAGCATAAGCTCAGGGACTTTGAAGAGGAAGGGGATAGACTTGTGTGGCAGCTCACAGGTGGAAGCAGTGGAGCTTTTGATATTTGAGGGAGGAGGGATTTTGGACAGCACTTGCAGATGTATTGGCAATGTTAAGAACACAGGGCTAAGAAGGAAAGTTGTGTGAAATATAACAGAATTCTGGAAATAGGCATAAGGTCAGACAGCATCTCAGGGAAGAGAAGGGCAAAGTTAGTCTTCCACTAACCTTTCATTGGAATGGGATAGCAGTTTGATAGCAGTAGGATAAAAGTTGCAGGAGACGGGTGAAATGGACACGATTATTTTGCGGAGGTGTGAGGGATGGGAGAAGAAAGACAGGTTAGCTCGTAGATAAGAGGAAAGGCTGGTGCATTGTATTGTGTGTGCTGGAAAGGCACAGCCATCTTGATTGGTGATCTTGAGTGAATAATGTCACAGGTATGTATTTCTGCACTGAGGAGAGCTGCTCAGTGCTGCACTCCAATGGTGGGCTCAGGGACTGACAGCCACTGGCACAACTATCCCTGAACTTCAACGAGGTGTGGAATGGGCACTGTAGCCCAACTCCTTGAAGGCATGTTGGGCTGGGACCGGGACCAGCAGCTGAAGGTGGAAAAAGGATCAGGCATTTGGGATGTTGTGAGTATGAAGATGGAAGTTAAAATCAGGTAAATCATTTGGTGGGGGGGCAGTTTTGTGGAGCAGAATCATCTGCCAGGCCTGGCATTTGTTCTACTGCAAGGTGGAAGTAATTTCTGGGGGGTGGGTGGGTGGTGGAGATGGGAAGAGAGCAGTGCAATAGAGTATGGTGATCTTTCTGCAGGCACCCTAGTCTTTCCCAGTCCTGGGAAAACCTGAGGATGAGATGATCCCGGTTCTGTTGTAGTGCTCCCAACGCAGTGCTGCATGCCTGTGATATCACCCCATGCATCTCTGGTGTGCATCAAATTTCCGGAGAGATGTGTAGCAACCCAGGAGTGATCACTATCAAATTTCACCCTGGGGTGGGGGTGAGAGGAGAGGTGATTTCCATTCACGGAACAGTTTAAACTGCAACTGAATCCCTTGTCGATAGTGCTTTACACAATCACAACATATCTTAAAAGTATTTTTCCACCAATTAATGTACTTTGGAATTCTGCCATATACTGTAAATAGTTTGAAAACTGGAAATTTGTTACTAAAAAGAAGTATTGAAATAAAAACCATTGTCAGTAAAAGCATTTGTCAGGTTGTTATTATAAACACACTGCTTCACAAAAGACCATTTAAGAAGAAAGTCCAAGTTGAGTTTATTGTCATTTGCACAAGGGCATGTAGCATAGATGAAATGAAAAACTCAGTTGTGCTTATGACAATATGCCATCCTTTGTCTGACCTGCACAGAAGATAACTACACTAAAGTATGGAACAATTCACTTGGCTTTTGCATACCACAGTTTGCATCAAAACCATCATCTGTGGAAGGCCCATGGCAATCCTATTGCTGGAGAGCTTCCTTCCTGGTTCATCACATTTAACCATTTACTTCAGTCACCATGGGAACCTCCTGAACTCCTCCACAATCTGAGTTCACACCAGCACAAGAGAAGAGGCAAAAATTATGTCTGTTTCAATTCTCTTCTTCTTTCTTCCAGTATTATATCCTGAACTGTGCTCAAAGACTTCTCTTTATTTCTGTTTGAAGATGTTTGGTGTTTTCCTTTGTCTATTTGTTCTTTCTCTGCTATTCTTTGAAGTGAAAAATATTCACTTCTCACTGAATGTGTATTTTCATTAACAAGCCAGTCATGTTTCAAAATTAGTGGCAGGAATTTAAAATAATAATGTCAAGGTAACGATTGCATAATTGGCCAAAAAATATAGCACTATGTGACCAAGGATGGGAGCAGAGCTCTTGTTATCCAAAGTAATTAACACATCTAAACATGGTGAGCTTGCTCCTGGGGTGTCGTCAGCACCGCATTGGTCAGCGCTAATGTTGCTGCATTCCCTTATCCTCTGCTGACCCTGTCTCCTGTTGTAGGGTTGTAGGGGAATACTTGCACAGGGCAGCTGCCCTACTTACATGCTTCATGTGCGATCCCAGGAGGTCCTTGTTGGTAGGTAGCCCGACGTCAGTAGCCATCACGACTGGGCATGTTCCCCTCGAACCCACCCCACCTGCAAGCCGCCCATTTCTGGGATGTTCACTTGATGCAAAGTCAGGAACCATTCCACAACATGTCATGGCTTGGATCAAGCAGTTCGACACAAGAACTGAATCCTACGGTTCTCTGCTCTGAAATTTCATGCTTCATCAGAGGCTTGGCTCTATTTGGGGAAGTCGCAAAAGATTCTTTCTGCTCCTGTGCTTGTCTTTCCTCCATCCAGCAAATACTCATTGTGCTCCACTTTCCCTGTTACTTCCTAGGGTTTGGAATCTGTTTCCTGTATAATCAGTTTGAATTCCATGATGTTATTTGGTAGCTTACCTGTCCAATTGAATGGATATTGCTTGGCTTTTATCCTCAAAAACCAATGTCACAAACATAATCCTGTTGTTTTCACATTGGTTGTGTGAAATTTGTTTGCTGTGATTCCTATTGTATAATAGTGACTAAACTTCAAAAAGGTGACATATTTAGTTGAACTACTACCTCATGGCATCAGAGAGCCAAGTTTGGTCCCAACCTTCTGTCCTGACTGTGTGGAGAATCCATGTTTTCCTTGTGACTGCGTGGATTTCCTCCGGACACTCCACTTTCCTCCCACAAACCAAAAGGAATGCGAGTTTGTTGGCTAATAAGCTGCTGAATGAGTGACAGAACCTGTGAAGGATTGGTGAGAATGTGAGGGGAAGCAAAAGCTGGAATAATGTAGGATTAGTGTTGATGGTCAGTACAAACTCCATTGGCCAAAAGGCCTGTTTCTGTGCTGTTTGACTTCATTCACCTTAAAGTGCTTTGGTTCTTGAAGAATGTGATATTAATGGAAGTCTTGTTTTTAAAAAAAAGTACGGAGTATAGTTGAAGATATTCAATACAGCAAATTCACTTTCCTGTTCCTAATGGTAGCCAAGCCGTTCTTGAATTTTGCTTAAACATATCATTATCACTGATGCATTACTGCAGATTTAATAGCACTATGGAACTAGTTCAAGCTAAATCGGCAAGTTCCCATTTCACTGTAGGTTCCCACTACATAGTGGGAAAAATTGTCTTTAATTGGAAGGTTTCAGAATCCAGCATGAAATCTCTTGCAAAACCTGCATGTGGAGTGGGATGGGACACCCCCCCCCCCGCCCCTGCAACCCCCCCCCCACCTCCACCCCGGTCTCGTAGACTCTTCCACTGCGCCGCCTGTCTATGGAGGTTACAACATTTGATTTGTCTATGGAGCAACACCAGGGCAGATATGTGGAATAGCAAGCCTTGCATTCAGTTCTCTTTCAGTTTCCATTGGTTTCTTCTTCACTGTTCCTAATGTAGCTTTTAGATGTGCTCTCTTATTTAAAAGTATGCCAGAAGTCCAAGAACTTTGCGCAGCTGACAACAGACTGAGCTTGCTGCTTGTTCTGACTGTTTTCATTTATTTTTCTGCATTCTTTAATGGAAAATGTAGGTCTCTGGAAAGGTAAGGAGGCACTGAAAGTCTGGCATGCCTTAAGTAACACCAAATGACTCGAATGCACCTGAAACATTTGCTTAACCTCTCCATCGAATGAGCTGAACACAAACTCTCTCCCTTTCAAAACATTTCCTTTCTCACTTTCATATAACCCATCTGCTGACGACTTCTGCAAACTAACTTCTTCATCCCTTTTCCAGCCCAAAGGTCAAAGATGTATGTACATTGAATTTGTTCCTACTTTGCATCTCAATTAACCTACAGTGTCACTTGTAAGTGCTAAACAGGACAATAAATAACCAAGCTGAACAGAAATGCTGGTCATTACAATGGCCGCCCAGTAGCAATGTATCCACCTCAGCAGGCTTACCCTGGGCTAGAAAAGGATCTTATAAACATCATTCTCCACTTGATAAATCCTGCCACCATTCCCTTGATAGTGAAACATATCATTCCATGAAATGCTCACTCAATTCCATGATTCTTACTATCTTTGAGACATTTTGAATTGGAATTGTAAACAGTTGCTAGTAAATGAAGTGAGATATGAGATCAATCAGACTCAATGTGTGCATTAACTATCTGCACTGAGGATGTTATATAGTGCAGTGGAGTATGCCTTATTAGAACAACTTCCCATTTCATTCATATGGTTGACTCTAGTAATGCATATGGCTGCTGGTACATATATTGACTTTGCATTGTGTTCACTTTTAAAAAAGCTTGCACCTCTATTAAATGTCATCCTCCTTTCCAGTGACACAGAGGACCATAAGCCACTTAAAGGTAGCCGGACACCTTCTGACGGGACGGTTAAGAAGGGCGTGAGTGATGACAGCTTGGTTGACTACGGTGAAGGTGGGGAAGGGCAGTTCAATGAAGATGGCTCTTTTATTGGACAGTACAGTGGAAAGAAGGAAAAGGAAACGGTGGAGGGCAACGAGAGCTCTGAAGCCCCGTCCCCGGTCAATGCCATGAACTCCTTTGTCTAACACGAGGGGAAGCTGTGGAATCATCCAACACCCCATGCACCAATAAATCGTAGAGTTTATCCATTTACACTTTATCTCCTGACTTGTCATTACATGCACGTTCAGAAATAAAGGAATGATGGGAAGTTAGTGCCTAAATATTCAGAGTGTACAGATGAACCAAAACAAAAGGAGGGAAAACGTAATATGAGTTTTCAGGACTGAAGCTGAAGAGAGAAGGGATTGGGAATTATTGAACACTAATCTGGAACAGAAGTTCATCTCCTGTGTGTATAGCATTCAACTTTGGCACATCATATGTTGGATTCCACTTCTTCATGTCCTCTTGGTTTGCGCTAACATAGTGCATGAGAACAACGTTTATCTCACTGCCACCTAAGATAGATGAGTGTATGCTGTGATGACAGTGGTCTGTATAATATTTGTTTATAAAGTGCACTGTGCAGTGACTGAAAATGAACCTCGTTTTGTCGTCAGTGTTCGATTGGTATTCTAGAGCTTGCCAATGTCGGTGGGACATTGTTGTGAAGGTGGTAATGACTTTTCTTTGAATGTATAACAACTGTTTGTGTCTTTTTTGCAAGACAGCAAAAAAATGGGAGGGGGTTGATTGTATTGGATCCCAGTGGATTTAAAATGGAATGTTTTGGGATGGTAACCGAGCCTCTTGTTTGTACCATAATGTTGTAGTTCCTATTCTATCAACAGAGAAAGCAAGAGGGAATACTTTCTCCAATTATGAGAGAACTGCAAAGTTCTTATATCACCACACTGATGGGCACAATTCACACTCTAATGATATGAGCACATTAAACCTCTCAAAGCCTTACACACCTTTCTATGTAAATTAAAACTGGCCACTTTTAACACAAATACTCTAATGCAAGGATGCCACACACCACAATTCAGTATGGCATTTACCTTCCTTCATAACTACCTATTATAGTTTGTTTCACTGCCTTCTAAGATCCAAATTGAAAGAAGAAAAAGTCAGTGTGGCCTTTTTTTTAACTAAAAGTGATTTTTCTTTGTTCTATCCAAATCTTTTGTGGACATTAGTCGTGAAGTATGGGGATTAAATGAATTGGGATTACAAGCCCTTGGTTGCAAGAACGTTGTTTGTTTGCCATTTTCTTTCCTTCATAACTTGCATCAAGTTTAATCAAGCTTCTTTTTGTTGTAGATATTGTGTTGTATTTTGTAAATATGCTTTAACGTGTCAATACCACGGGCTTCAACATTGCCCTATTGCAGCTCGGTTTGCCTTGTGTATGAAGTGAAATGTTCTCAACTGAGTGCATAGGATTTAGTGCTAGGGTTGTCAACCCTCCAGTATTTTCCTTAAGTCTCCAATGATTAACTATAAATCTTACTGTATTAACCTTCTCCATATTCAATAAGGTATGATCATATTGAATTGTGGAATAGGTACAAGCAGCTGAATGGCTACTCCTGCTTCTGCTACTTACATGCAGTAGATCATTCTTTGCTATTTTCACCACCATATCATCATCACATCACCATCAAACACATCTCTTTCATCTTTACAAAGGAATTAGTCCCTCCAAGGCACTGTGGTCCACTCCTCAATAACACTTAACACCACACTACCATAATACGGCATCTTTTCTTTTGGGTGATGCAGCACTTAGTCTTTCGCAGTCATTATTTGCTCTCCTGGGCAACAAACACTCTTCACAACTGAAACAGAGTTTCATTTCTGCATGGCACACAATGCAAACTCTGCAACATCAGGAAGAACAAACCCAGTCTGGATGACTGATTCCTGAAGCACTTTTGTTGAGTCCACAAAAGCAACTCCAACTTCTAGTCACCCATTAATTTATTTCCTTGACCCATGACTGGTTCATTCCCCTCACCTGGACATCCAATACTAAACTTGAGGATCAACAACTCAACTTCTAATTCAGCACTTCTTTACTCACTTTCAGACTAAACAACAAATTTAATAATTTCAGATAATAGTATTTTATTGGCAATTGCAGTTGATTCAGCTTTTTCCATTTCCATTTCCACTTGACCCATTCCTACCTTCTTGTCTTGTCACACCTCCTCGCTTTCACATCACAGATCTTCCCTTTTACATTCCCAAAGCCACCAGCAATTCCCACCCATGTGGCTGCATAAAACTTTGTTAATATCCAACTTCTTCCATTTCTGATGAAGGGTCATCAATTTAAAATATCAGCTCTATTTCTTTTTCCAGAAGTACAGACAGACCTGTTGAGTAGCTCCAGAGTTTCCTCTTTGTATTTAACCTCTTGGTTAGGAGCACCCAGGAGAAAATCTTTGGGATTCCACCATGAATGCCCATTTAGTTTCCTTGTTATAAACATATGGGTGAATATGTCTGTGTTCTACTTGGGTGGAGCATTTGGGGTCTGAAGCCCAGGGGAAGAAATCTCCAAAAATCTAACCATTTGTTTAAAAGTTTTATTCTCTCACTGCATTTTTTTTTTGCTGCTGATCTGTAACACTGCAAAGTCACTGGCTGTGGAGTATTCTGTTTTTGATTAACTGGGATATCTCACTTCCAAGATTACATTCTGCTTCTCTGGGAACTGCTTACAGTGTGGGAAAGACTAATTCTCACTCCTTATTCAAAATAGTCGCCACTTGCAAAATGCCTCTTTAAAAAAAATAAATTGCTTTTGGAGCTATTGTTTTTTTCCCTCCCAGTTAACTGATGGGACAGGACAGGAGCCAGGAAACAGTCCGTGGGACATCTTAGTCTTGGCAGATTCAATGCGGTAATGGGCGTCTCTTGTGAGACTTGGTATTGAGGCTGGTGGGTCAAAATTAATTTTGAGTGCTGGTGATGTGGATGTGAGATTTCTCTTTGCATGGGAAGGCATGCAGTAGGATTGGAAGGTATCTGCTATGCCTTGTTGCTCTGCATCGCCAGTAAGTTTACTGATTTTGTATTGGAATAAAAGAAGCAAATGGGAAAATAAATGTGCTCTAGACTTTCACTTTTTGGGCCTATCTTGATTTGTTTCTGAGATGATTGTGTGCATTTCAATGTGTCTTTAAAATTCTTAAAATGATCTGAAACCCCTTTATAGCTGTTGACATATTCTCTCAGTCACTGACACAAGAAATGCAGTTTGACTATGCACAGAGGTTCTAGAAACAGCAATGCATTCACGGCCAGACAGTATGTATTTGTGATGCTGATGATGGGATCATTGGAGGCCAACAATGTGCATCTCTTCTTCAAAATCCCAGGACCTTGAAGTCCACTCAGTGTCCGATGTTGAATCTAAAATGTCAAATCTCGGGTACTGCTAAATTTCCTTCAGTCATTGGAGTGTCAGTGATGTTAGACTGTGGTGACTGAGCTCATTGAGTTTGGTCTAACCATCGCTCTGTGTTGAGATCCAATGCAATGCATGATATTTAGACTTACCTCAGATTGTCATTGCAAAGATTGAAGTATCTGACAGTTCTCTAGTCAGAAAGAGATGCCGTTGTTACACCTATCATTAGAGATGGCAGTGCAAGTACTCCCTAAATGCCAAATGTTCATACTAACATAAAGCAGGACAGTTGTATCTACCACCAAGACACTTTGCCCAGAACTGTGCTGACTCAGGCTCAGTTGCAAAAATGAGCAATTCTATGTTTTGAGAAAAATGGTTAACATTTTATTTGTGGAAAGCAGCATTTCCAAACATGATGTGTGAAATTATGGCAACACCTCACTGTAGTTGGAGGGCATTTTGATATCAATGCTGGCGTCACAGAGTCGGAACTGAAATAGGCTCTTCAGCCCACTGAGTCCACACTGACCATTGGCCACCCAGTTAAACCAATCCTACATTCATTGCATTTTTTTTCATTTTTCCCACATTCTCTACAACTTCCCCCAGACCCTTCCACTTATCTACAAACTGGGGACAATTTGCCTTGACTGATTAACCTACTAAACAGCAGTATTTGGGATATGGGAGAAAACCCACATGGTCACAGGGAGAATGGGCAAACCCAACACAGGCAGCACCCAAAGTCAGGATTGAACCTGGATCTCTGGAGCTGAGCTCAATGGCTTTACGAGCTGAACCACTGTGCCTCCCTAACCTCCACTGGAGTATGATCAACTAATATGAAAAAAGGAGCATCAAGGAGCAACGATCCAAGTTTAATCTGGACCTGTTTGTGTGGAGTTTGCATGTTCTCGCAGGTTTCTTTCAGGTACAGGTACTGCAGTTTTCTCCAACATCCCAAGGTAAACTGAAACCATTGTAAATAGCACCTTATGTGTAGGTGAGTGATGAGATTCATTTGGGGGAAGTTGGTATAGAGTCATAGATCTGTACTGCATAGAAACAGGCCCTTTGGCCCATCTACTGTAGTTTATGCTGAACTGGATGGGCTGAATGTATGGGAATGTGTACCATAGGGCTCTCTGATGCTGAGCTCTAAATATCAGGCCTGATTTTTTGTATATGGACTTGAAGGCCCAAAGAGCCTGTTCGCTGCATGATTCGAAGACTCTCCTATGAGTTGACATCCTACTTGCCCACCAGAGGGACTTTGCTGCCTTTGCTCTATCCTAAACTCCACAATGAACAAAACATTCTTCTCTCTCAGTTAAGAAATTATTGGTAGAACACACAGCGGACTAAGCAGCATCTGTGGAGGCAAAGGGATGGTGGATGCTTCAAGTCGAGACCCAACAACAGAGCAGCTGAAAAGGAGAAAGGTTTGCAGGGTTCCTGTCAGAAAAAAAGGGGAGGAGGGCTTCTTCAAGTGGGCAAGCTTGGAAGAGAATTGGCAGTTGGAGTCGCATAATGTGGAGATGAAGAAGCAAAGAACAGTGGGAGAGAAACTCGCTGAAAGGAAGAGGAGGAACCCTAACCTTGCTGATGCAGGATGCTGATCCAAAACAGCGACCATCCCTTTTGTCCATTGATGCTGCCTAACCCACTGAGTTGCTCCAGCAGTTCTGTTTTATTTTTCAAATTCCAAATTCTATAATTCTCTGGACTCTCAAGTCCTTATAAGAGAAGAATTATGGTGTTACTGTTGTATTCCTTGCATAACAGTTCCAACAGTGCAAAACCCTGCGTGCTGACTACACAGCATCAGCGTAGGCTCTGGCATAG
This sequence comes from Mobula birostris, assembly GCF_030028105.1. Lineage (NCBI taxonomy): Eukaryota > Metazoa > Chordata > Chondrichthyes > Myliobatiformes > Myliobatidae > Mobula > Mobula birostris. Next base: position 45,567,060 of record NC_092378.1, on the reverse strand, counting down.
GATTTGAGCTTAAACCTCTGACTTAAGTGTCTACTGCCCTGAATCACCACTCTGAACAGAATGTGAGGCTTAGTTGTAAAATCCCATACAGCAGCCTGTGCTTCAAAGTGTGCCAAGTTCTCCAGGTTCAGCTTTGATGACTAATAATCCAGTCCACCTAAGTCTGATTAATGAAACCTTTTGGAGAAAACACAATTGACAATGATACAGTGGTAATTTTTCCATGCATGTGATTGTATTTTCTAGCATTTTCTATCTGATTCTAGAACCAGTAGCATCATGTTGCTATCACTGTGGGCCACCTTGAGCAACACTACAGAACATATGCTCATAAGTGATAATAGCACTTCCACATCACAACAGCGCATCACACTTGGAATATTGTGTTCAGTTTTGGTCTTTTGGCAGCTTTAGAGTGGATGCAGAGAAGATTCACCAAGATGTTGCCTAGATTATAGACCATGTCTTATGAGTAAAGGTTGAACAAGCTAGGGCTTTTCTCTTTGGAGTGAAGGAGGATGAGAGGTGACTTGATAGAAGTGTACAAGATGATATGAGGTTATAGATTGAACGAACAGCCAGATATACCCAGGGATATTATGATGGGGCATAATTTTAAGGTGATGGGGGAGGATATCAGAGATGTTTTTTACACAGAGTGAGTGCACAGAACATTCTGCTGGAGGTGGTGGTAGAGACAGATGTAGTCAGAACATTCAAGAAACTTAGGTAAGCACATGAATGATGGAAAATGGAGGGCTATGTAGGAGGGAAGGGTTAAATTGATCTTCAGAGTAGGTTAAAAGGTTGGCATGACATTGTGGGCTGAAGGGCCTGTACTGTGCTGTAATGTTGTGTGGTGTGCACATCTCAAAGTACGTCACACAATGAATTCTCTTCAGAGTAGAATGATTTCCCGTCTAATTAAACAGTGTGGAATATTTCATTACAGAAAGTCTTAAGATATGTGGGCTCTCCTTAACAAAGCCCTTTACACTTTCTGGCAGAATTGTAAGTGGACTTTACTAGCAAGCTTATGCTGTTGAACATATGTACACTGTGACTCTGAACGTGCCCTGGGCTGCAACAGTGGGGAGAAATCATAAAAGTAGGGTGTAAAAAAAATCTCCTGTTCTTACTCGTGGCCAGTTTGACAATGTTACCCTGCAAAGTTGGAATTTGATTATTTGGTCATTATGGATGTGCTGTTTGTGATAGATTTCAGTGCACAGATTGACAGCCATATTCCTATATTTTAAAATTAATAATGCCCCAGAAAGCACTTCATTACAGTAAAGACCTACGAATATCTTCAAATATGGGATGTTAATAATACCTCAGTTTTATTTGGAACAACTGTTACACAAACACTAACATTAAATGTCACCTTAGAATTATGTTTCAAGTGTTGGGAATGGGATTAGAGGTTGTAGTTTTAGAACTGGGCAAGAGTGCTATCAAATAAAACATAATCGAGAGCAATTAGATTTCACAAGATGCACAATTTAAGAATGGTGTCTACTGTTCTATAAAGAAGGATATTGTATCAGGACAATTGATGAAAAATAAATCAATAGGCCATAGGGATCCTCTTGGTTAAATAAGGCCTCTATCATATTTGATCTTAATCACTTCCAACAGCCAACCTGGAATGTATTTCTGTTGCTTATCTGTTATATTATTACAGGAATGCATTGAAGTATGGGGAGTTATCAGAAACATAAATATTCCTTTTCCGAATGTTCAAGGTAGGCTGACCTATAATGAACAATTGCCATTTCTCAGATTCTAAAAAAATACAGTCATTAATCAAAGCAGAAAATTACAGTGTTGTAATTAGAACTAAGTTGCAGGGAAAATTGAAGTATATAATGAAAGAGCACCACAGGAAAATATAATTAAGAAATCAGAACAAATGTGATCTCAGAAAATATTCATTGGAGAGCCTCTGATATTATAGAATAAAAATTTATTAAAGAGCTAATTTCTTTCTTCTCTTACCATAGAGTTATTAAAACTGGAAGGTGATTGATTTGTGAGGTTAAGACACTAGATCAATAATGTTATGAATGTATGCAAGCTCTTTGTTAGTGCTCTGATGGATCAAAACATTTCAATCCTACTTGAGGTTTTGGTCTTCATATAACAAAGCGAATGAGGTGACCAGACAACTATCGCATCCATCCGCTGTACTGACTCTTCTCACTGATGGAATGGGCATTTGTGGTGGAGGTTGAAGAATATCTAACTACATAGAATATTCCCTCTTGCAGCCTTAACGGAGATGAGAGGTGAAAAATACTTGATGGATTTCTTTCAAGCTTACGTTTATGTGGCTTTTCAGGACTTTGGAGTGCTTCAAAATCAATGGGTTAATTCTGAAGGGCTCTCATTATAGAGAACAGAATAAATATCTGGTACATGTGAAGAGTGATGAACCTAGGGCTGGAATGGGTACTGAAACACAGGAAACAATGCAGATTTGACCAAGTATCCTGGAGAAAGGATGTTGCAGAATCTTTGGGGGGCTTGTATCAGACATGCTTGAGGTCTCTACCATCAGACATTAAGGAGAGAAGAGCTTGAGATGAAGTTCAGGAAAATTAGGAATGCATTAGAAATAGATTTGTAAGTTCAGTTATTGCAATCCTCAAAATCAGGTCAAAAGTAAGAGGCGGGTAGAGCACCAGACAAAATGCTGGAGATCAGGGGTCCTGAGGAAGGGTCTTGACCCTTAATATTAACATTTTTCTCCCCCATACCAGACAACCATTGCATCCATCTCCCCCATAGATGCTGTCTGACCTGCTGAGTGTGTTGTTCTGGATTTCCAGTATTAGCAGAATCTCTTGTGTTTATGAGAGGCAGTCAGAGCTAGGCCATCCGTTTTGTGAATTTTAAGGAAGGATTTTATAAATGAAACCTTTTAAAATAATGTATCATCCCAATATTTTTGTTTCTGTTTCAAACATGTTGTTAACTGTGGCTAAATGTGATGCACTCCCATACCTGTCTCAGCCAGTTCTGGGTTCAAGCACCATTCCAAGTATTTGAGTGCATAAATCTAGATCGAGGTTCCCAAGCTGGGGTCCATTGATCCCTTGGTTAATGGTAGGGGTCCAGAGCATCAAAAAATCTGGTAACACCCAATCTAGACCCTCACAAGAATGCACAAAAATTGGAGCAAGATTAAATCATTCAACCCTGCAAGTCTGCCACACTGTTCTCTGTGATCATAGCTTGAAACTCCTCTTCCATGCCTGCTCCACATGGGACTCCTGTTTTTTCCCTTCACAGTACCCTGTTTGAATGAGGGTGTCCAATCAATCTGCAGATAAAAATTACCTATGATAATATTTTCCCATTTGCCCTACCATGAGCCAGCAATTTGATGCTGGGGGTGGGAGAGGGAGAGTTGGAGGGTGGGGGGAGACCACTTCCACTCATACAGCATATTTTTCCCATATATTCCTCAAATCCACCCAAAACCAATTTCACATCACCATCCGTTGCATCCACATCACTGCTCACCACCACACAATCTTCCCTAATTAACACCACCACCAATCTCCTTTCCCGTTTAGCCTATTCTTTCAGAGCATAAACTGGAATTCAGGCCTTCTCACCCTGAAACGGTTCTGTAAGAGCTATTAAATCAAACTATTTTATTTTTGGTTTTAACATCAACTCACCTATCTCATTACAAGTGCTATGTGCACTTACATCAGCAGTTTTTGGTTCCAGTTTCTGCTGTTAAGTAACTGGCAACAATGAATATCAATCGAGGCAGGTTATATAAAAACAACCAAACATTTATAAAACACGGATAAACAATAAAAAAACAAACGAAAACCTTAACCGGAAGTTAACGGCTACGCAGCCGTTCAACAAATCGTCACTTGGCACTGGTTCTTACAGTGTTAAATGGGAAAACAGTTCTTAAAGTGGTAACGTCAAATACAGTTCTTAAAATGGTAAATTCGAAAATCCAACAGATTTATACGTTCAATTGGGAGAGACTTCTCTGAAGAAGGATTTCTTCATAGACGTGACTTTCCTGTTGGTTCTGTCCAAAGGATTCACGATGCTGGAAATAAACGGCTTAAACAACTGACCTTAATTTCTTCTAGAGAGCAAATCCCGCATGAACTTCCATGCTCTTTTGGCAAGAGTAGCAGGTCGCTACTTCTTCAACAAAGACTCAATAAGGTTGATCCTTTGTTAAACTGCCGAATATTCCTAACTTATTTTAATTCTTCATATCCTGTACTTCCATGAAGTCTTCACCCTCCAATACCGCTGGAAAAAGGCAAATCAACACATCTAGCAAAAATTGCCAGTCCAGCACTATTGTACCTTGCAACAGAACATAACACTCCATTTTAAAAATGAAACTGCATCATAAAAACAAATACGCAACAGAAACAGAGACACAGCCGTGCGTTCTAGCTGGAAAACTAAAGACTAACTGTGTCATCTGAGGTCTTCCCTTCTATACCCGTGATGCACATATCATCACGTGACCTCACATCGGCGGGAAAATTACATCAGGTGACCACCAAAAGACCATTACATCACTCTCACAAGATCTCCTTGAGGTATGTAACACCGCTATTTGGATTGGGAAGTTTTTTAAAGAAGGTCATTAAGAGGAAAAAGATAAACTATGAAAGGAAGCCAGCAAATAATATCAAAGAGGATACTAAAAGCTTTTTCAAGTACATAAAGAGTAAAAGACTGGTGAGAGTAGATATAGGACCGATAGAAAATTATGCTGAAGAAATTGTAATGGGAGATAAGGAGATGGCGGAGGAACTGAACGAGTATTTTGCATCAGTCTTCACTGAGGAAGACATCAGCAGTATACCAGACACTCAAGGGTGGCAGGGAAGAGAAGTGTGCGCAGTCACAATTACGACAGAGAAAGTACTCAGGAAGCTGAATAGTCTAAAGGTAGATAAATCTCCCGGACCAGATGGAATGCACCCTCGTGTTCTGAATGAAGTAGTTGTGGAGATTGCGGAGGCATTAGCGATGATCTTTCAAAAGTCGATAGATTCTGGCATGGTTCTGGAGGACTGGAAGATTGCAAATGTCACTCTGCTATTTAAGAAGGGGGCAAGGAAGCAAAAAGGAAATTATAGTTCTGTTAGCTTGACATCGGTGGTTGGGAAGTTGTTGGAGTCGATTGTCAAGGATGAGGTTACGGAGTACCTGGAGACATATGACAAGATAGGTAGAACTCAGCATGGATTTCTTAAAGGAAAATCCTGCCTGACAAACCTATTACAATTTTTTGAGGAAATTACAAGTACGCTAGACAAGGGAGATGCAGTGGATGTTGTATATTTGGATTTTCAGAAGGCCTTTGACAAGGTGCCACACATGAGGCTACTTAACAAGATAAGAGCCCATGGAATTATGGGAAAATTACATAGGTAGCTAGAGCATTGGCTGATTGGCAGGAAACAGAGAGTGGGAATAAAGGGATCCTATTCTGGTTGGCTGCCGGTTACCAGTGGTGTTCCACAGGAGTCCGTGTTGGGCCGCTTCTTCTTATGTTTTACATCAACGATTTGGATTATGGAATAGATGGCTTTGTGGCTAAGTTTGCTGATGATACGAAGATTGGTGGAGGGGCCGGTAGTGCTGAGGAAACAGAGAGTCTGCAGAGAGACTTGGATAGATTGGAAGAAAGGGAAAAGAAGTGGCAAATGAAATACAATGTTGGAAAGTGTATGGTTATGCACTTTGGCAGAAGAAATAAATGGGCAGACTATTATTTAAATGGAGAGAGAATTCAAAGTTCTGAGATGCAACAGGACTTGGGAGTCCTCGTGCAGGATACCCTTAAGGTTAACCTCCAAGCTGAGTTGGTGGTGAAGAAGGCGAATGCAATGTTGGCATTCATTTCTAGAGGAATAGAGTATAGGAGCAGGGATGTGATGTTGAGGCTCTATAAGGCGCTAGTGCGACCTCACTTGGAGTGCTGAGGGCAGTCTAGGTCTCTTTATTTAAGAAAGGATGTGCTAACGTTGGAGAGGGTACAGAGAAGATTCACTAGAATGATTCCGGCAATGAGAGGATTAACATATGAGGAACGTTTGTCTGCTCTTGGACTGTATTCCTTGGAGTTTAGAAGAATGAGGGGAGACCTCATAGAAACATTTCGAATGTTGAAAGGCATGGACAGAGTGGATGTGGCAAAGTTGTTTCCCATGATGGGGGAGTCTAGTACGAGAGGGCATAACTTAAGAATTGAAGGGCGCCCATTCAGAACAGATGTGAAGAAATTTTTTTAGCCAGAGGGTGGTGAATCTATGGAATTTGTTGCTACGGGTGGCAGTGGAGGCCAAGTCATTGGGTGTATTTAAGGCAGAGATTGATAGGCATCTGAGTAGCCAGGGCATCAAAGGTTATGGTGAGAAGGCGGGGGAGTGGGACTAAATGGGAGAATGGATCAGCTCATGATAAAATGGCGGAGCAGACTCGAGCCAAATGGCTGACTTCTGCTCCTTTGTCTTATGGTCTTATTTGTTCTCCTGTTGATTCCTGGCATGCTCTTATTTCATTCATCCTGCTACTTGAACGTTCACCCTCTTAGGAAGTTTCAAGTCCTGTTAAGATGGCCCAGTAGTGCAACTGGCAAAGCTGCTGCTTCACTGGTTCAATCCTGACCTTCAACATTGTCAGTGTGGAGTGTGCACATTCTTGTTGTGATTGTAATAGAATTGGGTTCACTGTCTGCAAAACCCTTAACTGAGAAGGAAATGTTAAGCCCTATCCAATATACAGTAGGTATCTATGGGTACCCTCACTACAGGAAGATTATACTGTATCAACCTACTCTCCAAAGACTAGCTTACTTCTCTCTCTAGACTCTGTGGTGAGACTTAGATGTCATTGTCCACTATTTGAATGGTAGGTCTCTTCCTCGCTACCAAGGAGGAGATACTTCCAGCTAACAAAGTAGTTCAATCACAGTTTATTTTATTTTTAATAATACATGTTTAAATTCAGACAAGTGGTTCTTAACACACATTGAAAACTGTCAGAGGATTTCTGACATAAAAGATTTATGAATTTCTGAAGATGTATAAATTAGAAAGGATTTTCAAACACATGTACGATCCTTGTGAACTTGAAGAACATACCAACAAGTTGCAGATGAATGCATCATCCGTCACAGAAACTAAGGGTTGAGGAATGAATTCTCAAAGTTCAAAGTAAATTTATTATCAAAGTACCTATACGGCATGTCACAATATACTACGTTGAGGTTCTTTTTTTCTTGTAGGCATGCTCAATAAGTCTATAATGGAATAACAACCATAATAGTATCAGTGAAAGACTGCACCAACTTGGGCATTGAACCAGTGTGCAAAAGATAACAAACTGCAAATACAAAAGAAAAAAATAATAATAAATAAATACGCAATATGTATTGAGAAGAGGGCATGAAGAGTCCTTGACAGTGAGTCCATAGGTTGTGGGAATATTTCAATGACTGGGCAAGTAAAGGTTTTCCCTGTGGTGTAGGAGCCTGATGATTGCGGGGTAATAACTGTTCCTGAACCTGGTGGTGTGAGTCCTGAGGCTCTTGTGCCTTATTCGTGATGGCAGCAGTGAGAAGAGAGCGTGTCCTGGGTGGCGGGGGTCCCTGATGATGAATGCTGCTTTCCTGTGACAACATTTCATCTAGATGCCCTCAACTGAGGGGAGGGCTTTACCTGTGATGGATGGTTTTTAATATGTGTTCTCTTAACACACATTTAAAACTCACAGAGGATCTCTGATTTATAAATTTTTATAATTATAAATCTTTTATCAATTACAAAATATTTATGAGCTACAAAGGATTTCTAAACACATGCACAATTCTTACAAACAAAAAGAACATACCGACAAATTTTGGACATATGAGTTATCCATCACAGAAACCACAAGTTGAGGAATGAATTCTCATTCTTCTTTCTGTCACATGTCCTTCTGTCATTCTCCTTTTTATTCCTAACAAATGCTTTCTAAAATTTATACTATTTTTCTACTAGTTGCCATAACCTGCATGTGATTTTTTTTTTAGATATCCTTGCTAATTCACACAGTCTATTTTGGGGACAGAGATCCGAGATACCCAAAATTAATGCTGTGAGGGATGACTCTCTGAGTACACAAATATCCCAATTATTAATTGATCAACTATACCTGTGACCGTGTTTGATGTGCTAAGTATCAAAATCAGTCTGGTCTGCAAGTATCTTTGAATTTAGTCACAATGGTACAATACCTTAGCCAGTGTTGTCCGGTTTGATGCAGGCCAATTAACCTAACCCCATTGTCTTTCATTGATTAAATATGGGCCCCCATGTCCACACTGTTTACTTGTTTACAACAAGAAGCTGAGCAAGGAATAGTGGTTAGAAGTTTAATTTTATCAAAAACAACCCTGACTCTTTGGAAAGGTGATGCTGCTGTGCTAGAAAGCTGAGGTTGGCAATAAGCCTCTCAGGCCTAAGAAAGTGAATATCTATCATACACCATCTGGGTTTCCTACAGGGGCTCTGATTAACTCCTCCATTACAAAATCATGTTGTTTGGTAGGTCAATTGACCACTGCGACTTGTCCCTCTTGTGTAGGTGAGTGGAAGAATCTAAGTGGGTGTTGATGGGAATGTGAAGGCAATAAAATGGGCATAGGTAGGACTAGTTTGAAGATTGAGCTTGATGGTGCTTGGTGTGGTATCAGTGGGCTGAAGGGTTTGTATCTATATCTCTCTGACTCTGTAACCCCAGTTATGCAATTTGTCAGGACACTGACGTATGGTTCAAATGACGTTTACTGCAACATAATAGCTTCTTCTTGCCCAGTCAGTACTAGAGCTAGTAATCCATGAACCAGAACCCATCCTCCCCAACAATTTTTGTGCTATCTATTTATGTTTCTACTCCTATTTCCTTGCTGCCAAATCACATATTTACAGTTAATGTGTGGAAATTATCATCCTTGTGGTTCTGCATTCTAATGCTGTCCCTAGCTGCTCATAACCACTCAGCAGAATCTCTTTCCTAGACCTGCCTAATTTTCAGTGCCTACATGGAACATGACAACTGGATCCTCATTCTCCCACCTCAAGCTTGCCTAGTTCAGAAGAGAGATGGTAACCGTAGTACAGAGTAGGGAACACAGTTTTCATGTCTCACTGTCTTTGCTGCAGAGAACTGTGTCTGTTCATCTAACTAAAATACCTCTTGTGACCACTGGATTTCACTTTTCACAACTGAATGTCTCCCTGTGCCCTGTGGCAATGGATGTTTGCATATCCTCCTTCATCCAAACAGGGAGAAAGAAAGAACCTCAAACCTCAGGTCTGCAGCCTTGAAGGACTACTTTTTAGAAGAGCAGTTATTCTCACAACCTGTTACAGGTTGAGCAGCCCTTATCTGAACTGCTTGGGACTGGAAGTGTTTCTGATTTTGGATTTTGGTATATTTGCAAAACCCATTTACATTACATACACAGCTTTTGTACAGCTGGTGTGATGCTCACAGAGTGAACAGTCTGCATGTGGAGCACGGTCTGACATGATGGAGCTGGGTCCTCCACAGACTGTCAGAGCTGAATGACTTCCCCTGACTGCGTTTGTTACTGGATTCCAGCACTGCCATTGGCTTCATAGCTGACATTGATTTCAAACAGCCACCCATTTCACAGTAATTAGGACCAGGGGAGCGTAGTTTGATATAATATTTTTAATAATTTTGTGCATGAAACAATTACCTTCATTTTTCAGTTCATCGTGATAGATCTTTGCCTGTTCCATGCTCGGCATACTGCTAAACAGCATATGTTCATTCTGATGCTGATGAATCCATTCTTTCAATACACAAACAACATCTTCATTTTTCACTACTGTTCATTACATGTGTGAGGTCACTTCTCAGAACTATCTGTAATGCACAGAGACCTGCACATCGCCTCGGTACGTTCCCAGGGCCATGTGGAATTTTCTATTTGTTCAATGTTCAAAGGAGATTTATTATCAAAATATATATATGTCACCATATGCAACCCTGAGATTCATTTCTTGTGAGCGTACTTAATAAATCTATTGAACAGTAACCGTTAGAGAATTAATGAGAGAATGCCCAACTTGGGTGTTCAACCAGAGTGCAAAGGACAACAAACTGCAATTACAAAAAGAAAGAAATAATAATTGCAATGCCCTGGTTCATATCTTTGCTGTTATGCTGTAGTTATTTCATTTAGCAGCTCTGTAAGAGCAGTCTGTTTTGCTTTCAGCCTATTTGGGATATTGATGAAGATGAGGGATGATGTGGAGTGTGTACCATTCAATTAGTGGGAGGCTTTCATGGTGAGGGGCAATACGGTTGGTCTTGGGCTTTTGATCGGGGGGGGGGGTCGATGACGAGAGAGGACGCTGGGGAGAACTGGTCGTAGCATATGATCCGGTGGGAGACCTGGTTGTTCGAGATAGATTGCAAGCAACATTCAGAAGGTGGTCTGGGCGTTCACACTGTCCAATAGCCCAGTGCAGAAGTGACAGAGCAGTTCAAGATGAGCTCCAAATTGTGCACATTTGACTGTTTAATTAGAATGGGCACTTTTCTTTTTGTTATTTTTTACTAACCCTTTAGTTAAGATTCATAAATATAATTCCTTTAATCGTATGCAGTGTCCTGTCTGTTATTTCACGGCACTAACTTGTAACAGGATAGAAAATTACGCAGAATCCACACAAACCGGGGTGTGGGGTGGGACAAGCCATCTCAACCTCATGAGTTTGGTGGGACTTGAGAGGGTCTTCCCATGGAAACCAGGGTGTTTCATAATAATAAATTAATAACCAATAAATATCAGGAACATGAGATGAAGAATCCTTGAAAGTGAGTCTATTGGTTGTGGAATATTTCATTGATGGGGCAAGTGATGTTGAGTTAAGTTATCCCCTTTGGTTCAAGAACCTAATGGTTGAGGGGTAGTAACTGTTCCTGAACCTGGTGGTGTGAGTCCTTCATGACTTCATGTCAGCATCCAAATAAAACTCAGATTTCGGAGGTTTTTAGATTTTTGGAATTTTGGATTAAGAGTACTCAACTTCTTTTAAAAATGCTGAGGCACAATTTCAAATAAGACAAAGGAAGTTATGTCTGGCTTCTTGGCAATGTTCATCATTCATTCAAAAATTCTGATACAAATTACAGTATCATTTCATTATCACTTTGTTTTTTGAGAGAGTATTCTACATACAAATTGACATTCCAAAAATAATGAATTCACTATAAAGCCCTGGGACATTCTGAGAGGGATGTGAAAGGTGTTATATTAATGCAAATCTTTTTATCTATTTTTAGCTGTTCCATTTTTTTTTAGTATTAATTTTCTTTGTCCAGAAAGATCATTTGTCTGGATCAATTTCAGCAACTTGACATTTTGTGGAATTTTAATGAGACAGCTTACACTAAAATCTGCAATCCATTCATAGTTCAATTACGAATTAGCTACACTTTGATCCTCAGGCTTCCTTTAATACTTTTATGTGACATTTTATACCTATGGTTTGATTTTATTCACCTGCTAAGATCCTGTCAGTTAAAATCAAAGGCCTCACATTGTGCTTTATAATTCTTTGAACACAAAGAATAATTTTAAATTGATCATACTTTATATCTGTGGAAGCCATTTTATACACAGCATGATCCCAGGAACAAAACCCAGCTGATGATTGGCGTAATCTGTATCCAACAGTAATAAACAATAATTCTGTTTCACCCGAAAGGTGGGAATTCTGATGAAGCACGTCAAAGTTCAAAGTAAATTTATTACATATATGTCACCACATACAACCCTGAAAGTTCATTTTCTTGCAGACAGATTCAATAAATCCAATAACCATAATAAATCAATGAAGGATCGTACCCAACAGAGCAGAAAACTAGTGTGCAAAAGTCAACAAACTGCCCAAATACAAAAGAAAAAAATAATGATAGATAAATAGTCAACAATTATCAATAATATGAGATGAAGAGTCTTTGAAAGTGAGTCCATGGGTTGTGGGAACAGTTTAGTGATGGGGCATGCAAAGTTAAGTAAAGTTATCCCCTCTGGTTCAAAAGCCTGATGATTGAGGGTTAGTAGCTGTTCTTGAACCTTATAGTTTAAGTCCTGAGGCTCCTGTACATGTTCCCTGATGGCACTAGCGGGAGGAGAACGTGACTTAGGTGGCGGAGGTCTCTGATGATGGATGCTGTTTTCCTGCGTCAATGCTCCGTGTAAGTATGCTTAATAGCAGGGAGATCTTTACCCAAGATGGACTGGGCCATTTCCATCGCTTTTTGTAGGATTTTCCATTCAAAGGTATTGGTGTTTCCATACCAAGCTATGATGCAGCTAGTCAATATACTCTCCACCACACATCTATAGAAGTTTGTCAAAGTTTTAGATGCCATGCTGAATCTTCGCAAACTTCTAAAGAAGTAAAGCTGCCACTATGTTTTCTTCATAATTGCACTTGTGTGCTGGGCCCAGTACACCTGCTCTGAAATGATTACACCGAAGCATTTAAAGTTGCTGACCCTCTCCACTTCTGATCCCCTGATGAGGACTGGCTCGTGGTCCTCTATCTTCCTCCTCCTGAAGTCAATAATCAGTTCCTTGGTCTTGCTGAATTAATCAAGTGGTTGTTGTGGCACCACTCAGCCAGATTTTCCATCTTCCTCCTATACGCTGATTCATCATCACCTGTGATTCCGCCAACAACAGTGGTGCAGTCAGCCATCTTAAATATGGCATTGGAGCTGTGCTTAGTCAGACAGTCATAATTGTAAAGTGAGTAGAGCAGGAGATTAAACACACAGTCTTAAGGTGCACCTCTGCTGATGGCAATTGTGGAGACTTTGCTGATCCAAACCGACTGGCACCCGCTAGTGAGGAAATTGAGGATGCAATTGCACAAGGAGGTAGTGAGGCCAAGGTCTTGAAGCTTCTTGATTAGTTCTGAGGGGGTGATAGTATTGAATGCTGAGCCGTAGTCTATAAAACGCATCCGGGTGTATGCATCTTTACTGCCCAGATGGCAGTGGCCAATCCAAAATCAAAACAATTTCCACTGCCAGTGACCTTATGAATTTGGTATACCTGCATGATGTGCCCCCAGCTCCAAAATGCTTGCTCGAAAGTCAAATCTTTTATTAGCAATTAGCAAATGTACAATCTTAAAGCGATGAAACTTAAGCATACTGAAGTGTAAGCTAAGTGTATGTAACCATCTCACCGGGCTCGTATGCAAACTTGGCTCGATAGCTATCTGGGCTAATAGCCAAGGGATTCAGCAGTGAGACGGCCACCTTTATAAGTAATATATGTCTCAGGTCGGGATGATTTAAGGGTCAACTAAACAGGAATGGTTGGATGTTCCAACAAACAGAACCTTGATTTGAGCGACTGCCATACACAATTATCATTTGGCAATGATAGGTTCTTGGTTAGCCAGGGCATCAAAGGGTATGGGGAGAAGGCAGGGAGTGGGGATGACTGGAAGAATTGGATCAGCCCATGATTGAATGGTGGAGCAGACTCGATGGGCCAAATGGTCTACTCCTGCTCCTATATCTTATGTTCTAATGGCAAGAAATAACAGATCATATACCATATAAAATTATAAAGAAAGTATATTTGTTAATTTCAGCTTTATCAAATAGTTAATGGGAAAGAGAAAAGGGAAAAAAGGGACCATTACGGTTAAACCAGTCCAATATGCCCCTAACTGTTGGAGCTCATACTGGAGTACTCGGAGGTGTATCTCTTACTCACGTGCTGGACCCATAGTCTGCGTGAACACACCAGCCACATTTTTGAGCTCCCATTGAAGAGCACCTCGAGATAGATAGATAGATAGATAGATATCTCTCTCTCTTCCTCCATCTCTCCCTCCCTCCCTCCCCTGCCCCCCCCTTGGAGCCACTCATCTGCACAAAGCACTTATTGCAACGGAGACTCTCCTATCCACATTCTGCAGCATCTTCCCCTCTGTCCCACTCCTCAGCTCTCACCAAAAGACCCCAATCCAGACTACTGTCCTTCAGAAAACTCCCTCTGCCCCACTGTCTCTGGAACCTTCTCCAGGTTCCGCCATCCTGATTGGCTGACACAACATTCTAAAGTTGAACAACAGGGTTTGTATCTTGAGCTGAAGCCAGAGTGTTCTACCAGCAGGACACACTGCTTTTGTAGAAAACTGCAAAAATTAAATACATCTAGCATAGCAGTAGAAATCTTAAGCAGGGAATTACAGGTAATTAAGCATGATTGAGCACTATTGAGTGTTTAGCAAATGATACGACATCCACTGGTCCCAAGCTACAAACTGCAATGAACAAAGCATGAAGCTGTAACATATAGTCTTTCTTCACTTTTACTATGCCCCCACTCATGCGACTAGTTACCATCATAAACACAATAAACGTGAACACAGAATACAATGCAAATAGAGAACAGATGCATGACTCCCACATCCCAGCCCCATAATTATTAAATTAGAATAATTACAACCACATGTTACCAAGACAGAGGAGATATGATATCTCAACATTTACACAAATGTTCTCTTTTGGTAAACAGACTATCCTGGATTGTGATCTTCTCCTAACAAACCAGGTTGTTCCTCTTGACTACATTTAGGAAAATCTGCCTTGAATCACTGCTGCCAAACCATATCCAACTGAAAAAGTGAAGTCCCATTAGCTGTCAGCTCTGGCCGAGCTTAGTCTTTTCCACCATCACGGTCTCCTTTCAATGGCCCATTAACAATTCAACCCAGCATTGTTCTGATTGAATAGGGTCCATCATTAACAGTGTGATCGCCTGCAATGGCTCCAATGTTTTAGACATATTCTCTCCTATCAGCAGTTCAATTTCTGACTCAATTTCTGGCAAATGAATATGCTTCTGGTGAGACCATTCTTGAAGATCTCTCTGACGAGGAATGTTCCCTTTGTGGACATGCCTACATTCCTGTGTATAGATGCCCACTCTCATGTTACCACAATAAATATAACATAATAAACATGCAACACAGAGTACAATGCACATAGAGAACAGATGTATGGCTCTTACACAGCTGTGCCAGACTGAGTGAAAAGCCAATGGAACGACATCTGCTGTGGACCTGTTTTGCCAATAGGCAAATTGGAGTGGATCTAAGTCACCTCTCAGGCTGGAGTTGATATGTTTCGTCACAAACTTCTCAAAATACTTCATCACCATGGATGTAAGTGCTATTAGATGATAGACACTGAGGTAGGTTACTACATTCTTCTTAGGCACCAGTTTAATTGAAGCCAAAATGAGAAGCTAAAGACCTCAGTGGACACGCTATCCAGTTGATCAGCACAGTCTTTAGTTCTGATTGAATTTTTTTTAAGGCATCATTAGTCTCGTGAGACCATGGATTTGTGCTTGGAAGGTTTCCAGGGCGCAGGCCTGGGCAAGGTTGTATGGAAGACCAGCAGTTGCCCATGCTGTAAGTCTCCCCTCTCCACGCCACCGATGTTGTCCAAGGGAAGGGCATTAGGACCCATACAGCTTGGCACCAGTGTCGTCGCAGAGCAATGTGTGGTTAAGTGCCTTGCTCAAGGACACAACATGCTACCTCAGCCAAGGCTCGAACTAGCCACCTTCAGATCACTAGACGAACGCCTTAACCACTAGGCCAGGCGTCAACATGCGCTGATTGAATAGGGTCCATCATTAACAGTGCGAATCACTTGCAACAGCTCCAGTGCTTTAGACATATTCTCCCCTATCAGCAGCTCAATTTCTGGCAAGACCATTCTGGAAGATCTCCCTGACGAGTAAAGTTCCCTTTGTAGACAGGCAATCATTCCTGTGTATAGACGCTAAACAGTCCACAGCAGTTTTTGCTATCTAAGCCAGCCACTTCCAATCCTGAAATGATATAGCTACTCACAACCTTCTCTTGACACATCATATGTAAGAGAATGTGTCTTCCTTTTTCTGTCAGGTTGAGCTTGTTAATGATGCTCACTCTGTGGAACATGACTTAACTTCCTTGATCTAGGAAAGCATAAGTAACCGCTGTCTTGTTACTCTTCTTAGACTTCACCTGAACTGGAATTATAGGAAGTTTACAATCATGATCATCAGCCCCCTTAAGGCCAGTAGATACCAGGGTGGTACTTGCTGTTGTGTTTGCTTCATTCACGGCTTGTTTCAAATCTGCAGCCTTTTCAGCAGCTCCGGGCTCAGTTTCAGATTCAGTTTTCACAGGAGTGGCAAAGCTGCTTCCTTTAGCTTGAGAACGAGTTTGTGATCCAGTTTTGTTCACACCTTTACTTACTGTTGGCAATATAGCATGGTCTTTTTTGTTAAACCAAACACTGGCTATGCAGCAATCTTTACTTGCCTTTCAATAAAATAAACAATGTTAATGAAAGTAACCTTATGCTGTGCATTTCTTGCATTTTATAGACTGCTGATCTTCATTTTTCCCCTAAGTTTATCGGACGATTTATTTACAATTCTCATATTAGCAGACATGTCCCACTCACGCATGTCCTACATGTCTTCCATGCATTGCACAGCCTCGAAGAAAAAGACTGTAATCTTGTCTCCTGATTTTATATACAGCCAAGGGAGCCTTTTCCATGTAGGCTACAGCAATTTTGTGCTCATCAAAGTGTTCTGTGGTAAAGCTTGGGTCTTTAGATATCCTTGCTCCAGGCCAGCCCACTGGCAACTTTTGAAAAGCTCTCTCAGGTAACCTCCAGTGAACTGATAGAGAAAATAGAGACGGTCTCCATAATTACCAGTCTTGCCTTCATTGCTATTCTTGAAAGCCTCATAAATGAATGATACTGCAATGGATCACCATCGAAGAGTTGAATCACTCTCTTAGGCAGAGATGCAATCTGTGGTTGTTGCATAACTGTGCTTGTTATTTCCTTTTGTGTCCTTATGGCCTCCAGCACAGATTTAGACTTTTAAAATATGAAACATGAGTGTCATCGTGCTGTAAATCAATGTCCTTAGAAACACCTTGTGCTATTGGATATGGCATAGGTTCAGAGTACCTCCTTGGTGCAGTTTGAGAGTGAGCACCTTGAACTACCCCTTGGGGTTCAAACTCATGGGTCATAGACATTGTATCCAGACTGACATTAAGTACACTGGATTTTCTCTGTTCCATGCTAATTTAGGAACTCTCACTATAGAACTGTCCTGTTGGAGCACAGTTAGCACTCACAGCACCAAGTCCTTAGCACTTTTACTCTGGCTATCTTGGCTGCAATTTCTTTCCGCAATTGAAGCTGCTCAATCTTTCTCCAAAGCTCTTCCTGTTCTGCCAATGTGTGTTTATCCCTCAATATTTGTTGCCTTGCATGTAACTCAGCTGAATCAGCCTCCATCCTCACGAGAGGTGATGGGGTATCAGATGCACAAGTTGCTCTGCTAGCAACAGAATGTGCTGCATGCACTTTAGACATGCTATCTTCAGCCTTGTACTTAGTCACAGCCTGTCCTGTTGTCATGTGGGGGTGCTGGGAACGGACCCAAATGCAAGACACAGACACTGAAGTACAAGGAACAGGACTTGACTGGAGTAGGGACATGACAGGATTCAGACCAGGAGCAGGGACAAGAATGCAGACTTGGGCTAAGGAAAGCAGGACCAGGACTAGAAACCATGACTAGGAGACAAAGCTTGGACTCCAAGCCCGAGACTGGACAAGGACCCAGAACCTGGGTCTTGCCTTGGGCTCGGACCCCAGAACCAGGCAAGGACATGACTTGGCTGCCGTCTGGAGTCTTGAGCTTGGCTGCGGGATCGTCAAGGCTTGGGTTCTTGGAGCTTGGCTGCGGGATCGTCGAGGCTTGGGTTCTTGGAGCTTGGCTGCGGGATCGTCGAGGCTTGGGTTCTTGGAGCTGAGAGACAGACTGGGAACTAAACATCAACACGGAGCCGGGACTTATCCTTCGACAAGCCGGGATTCATCTTTAACACAACACTAACATGAGACAGGACAGAACGTAGACATAGAGCCAGGACTTATCCTAAGACAAGCCGGGACTCAACTTCTCCACACCAAGGTGGGACAGGTCCATCTGTTGGGTAACGGCAGGACGGCCAGACTTACCCAACAGAGGCAAAGACAAGACATGTCCCCCTGCAGGGCAACAGCAAGACGGCCTGACTTACCCCATGGAGGTAAGGACAAGACAAGACGAGACATAACCCCTCATGGGGCAACGGCAAGACAGCCTGACTTACCCCACAGAGGCGAGGACAAGAAGAGACAAACGCCAAAGAACAACAGACAGTTCCATCTCTGCTCCAGGGTAGCTCTAAGTCTCAGTTCAGTCAGCAACCTCAGCTGGCTACAGATACAGCCGGATCCCTACCTAGCTCGGAGTGGCTGGTAGTCACTCAGCTGGTCCAGGAAACAGCCAAATCTATACTGCAAAGACTACTCCTGCAAGTGGCAACAAGGCTCCATGAATCAGTGGTCCTCCAACCAGGCCTAGAGATCACAAATGGTTTCACTAGCCCTCCATCAGTACATTGCTCCAAGGGGAACTAACAAGACACACCAGTAGTCCACACTCAATCCCAAGGCTACTTATATTGTAAGCCCAAAGATGGGAATCAGGTGCCTATGATTAACCTAAACAAGGGACAGCTGGAAGACCTGGAGTCCTGAGTCCACGGACCGGACCGTGAACTGGAATGCAGACTTCACAGACTGGACCATGACACCTGTAGCTTTGTAAATGTTTTCCTTTCCTTCAACAAACTGACCATCAACATCACATGTTTGTTTAATTTCTCTCTTACTTTTGACTTCAAGGTCACTGCTTCCAGTTTGACTCATGTTGTTTTCCAAGTGCACAAACCTGACAAAACAATGACAAATTCAATTCAGCTGGCAACAGTCAAAGCAGTATTTCAATTCAGCATTCAACAGAACCAAAGGTTGAACTACTCAGGCAAACACCACTATACAGCATTCAATTCTCAACGGACAGGCAGCATTGACCATTCAAAACTGTGTTCTGAACCCAAAGTTCACAGCATGAGCCAACCAAAGGTCCTCACTTGCCATAAGCTGCAGTGCTTCTAATTTCATAGAGACATATGTGTAACTCTTAGGCTCGGCCAGCACGTGTTTGTCAAGTTTCGCTGAGGTCAGGATATAAGTTAGGGGGTGGTTGTCCATCCTCACCTCAAACTTGGCCCCGTAGAGGTAGTCACTCAGCTTATCAACCACCACCCATTACAACGCCAGAAATTCCAACTTGCGCATGGGATAGTTTTTCTCGGAGAGCGACAGATTTCAGCTGACAAACATAACGGGTCTCAACCCAGTGCCCTGATCCTGATACAGGATGCCCCCCGAGCCTTCCTGGCTGGCATCTGTGTGGAGTACATATGGCAATTGGGGATCCGCGAATGCCAGCACCGATGCTTGGGTCAACAGCGCCTTCAACAACTGAAAGGCTTCTTCACAGTTTACGTCCCACCTCAGTCCAAAGGGCTCCAATGGGTTAGGATACTCTCCACCCTCCTGTCCTTCTTTTCCCTGCCTTTCTTCCCCAAGGAAGGGTAACCGCACAGAAGCTGATTCAATGGGTGACTCACTTTCATGTAGCCCTTCACGATCCTCCGATAGTAACCACAGAACCCGAGGAATGAACAGAGAGTGCTCACAATCTGGGGTCTTCGCCAAGTGGTAACCGCCTCGATCTTAGCTGGATCTGTAATTCAGTGGTCCCCAACCACTGGGCCGCGGAAATGATATGACTTGGCGATATAAAACGATAAGAGTCAGCTGCGCTTTTCCTCATTCCCTGTTATGCACTGTTGAACTTGAACGTAGGGTTGCCAACTGTCCCATATTAGCTGGGACATCCCGTATATTGGGCTAAATTGGTTTGTCCCATATGGGACCGCCCTTGTCCCGCATTTCCCCCGCTAAGGTAGAGCGTTCCTATGAAACCGTTCGTAAGCTGAAATGGTGTAAAGCGAAGAAGCAAATACCATTAATTTATATGGGAAAATTTTTTGAGCATTCCCAGACCCAAAAAATAACCTACCAAATCATACCAAATAACACATAAAACCTAAAATAACACTAACATATAGTAAAAGCAGGAATGATATGGTAAATACCCAGCCTATATATAAAGTAGAAATAATGTATGTACAGTGTAGTTTCATTTAACAGAATCAGGAAGATTAAACCAAAACTGATTAGTAGAAAAAAATCGACATGTACACATATGTGCACGTCACACATGGGCACACAGGTGCCCGCGCAAGGCTTCATGGTCATGGTAGTCTTTCTCAGGGTAAACACATGTGTCCCGTATTTGACTGCTACTTTTGTCCCTTATTTGGGAGTGAGAAAGTTGGCAACCCTAACAGTAAAAGACATACGGAGGTGAGTTTAACCCTACTTGAACAACCACCCCCCAACCCCATCGGCCAGTCTGAAAGAATATTGTCAATATTAAACCAGTCCATGGTGCAAAATAGTTTGGGGACCCCTGCTGTAACTATTCCATCTCGTGAGACTATGTGCCCAACATAGCTAACAGACATTTGGCAGAACTGGCACTTGTCTAGGGGAAGTTTTAACCCTTCAGCTTTCAGGCGGTCCAGCACCTTCAGCAGCCTCGCTTCATGTTCTTCCAAGGTGGATCCAAATACTATGAGGTCATCCAGATATACCAATACCTCAAGCAAGTTCATATCCCCCACCATCTTCTCCATGATCGGATGGAAGGTTGAAGGAGCTCCCAATATACCCCGGGGCATCCTTTCGAACTGGAAGAATCCCAGTGGAAATATAAATGCCGTCTTCTCTTTGTCAGCCTCACTCATGGGGATCTGGTAATATCCACTCCTCAAATCCAGCACACTGAACCACTTCACACCACTCAGACAGGCCAGCACGTCTTCGATCCTCGGGACCGTATACTGGTCAGGGACAGTGCAGCTGTTCAGAGTCCTATAGTCCGCACACATTCGTACCTTCCCATTCTTCTTCCAGGGCACTACTACTGGGGATGCATAGGGGCTTCAGGACTCAGTGGTGATCCCAGCTTCCTTCAACTTATACAAGTGCTGCCGCATGTCTTCCACATCTCCAGGGGCCAGTCGCCGTGACCTCTCTCTAAATGGGGTGTCCTTGGTCACCCGGATAGTGTGATGAATGCTCTTGGAACAACCCACGTCAAACTCGTCAGTGGAAAAGACACCTTCCATCTTCTCTACCAACCTCCTTTTCCACACTGCAGGCACCAGGGAGTCCCCAAAGTTGAATGACTCAGCTGTCAACTTCCCCCCCTTTTCCAATAGTTACTCCCCAGCTTGTCTCACAGGGACACTGGGCATTACCATCACTGGGAACAGGTGTGCCAGGGGCATTATCCACTTGAAGGTGACCTCCCTCTTCGCAGTGTTCCTGACGATCACTGCCATCCTGCTCGCCTGTACAACCGAGGGCTTCTGCAGCTCGGGCCTCACCAGAACCCCAGCAGGAAATCTCGACTCCCCCTCGAGGTCTTCCAGAGCGTCCACTAAGAGAGTCTCACCCTCAGGCACTCCAGGAAATTTGGGGGTCCCCTTAACTCTTTCCACTTCCCCAGGCCGGACCACCAGTGGCTTCGACTGGGTGAACCACACAGTCCCTCGTTTAAATTTGGTATCTGGTCCAATGCAGCCATGCACTTCCTCAAAAGCAGCTTGAAACATAGGGTGCACAGACAATGTCCCCAGAAAGCTCTCGCCAGCCTTCTCCTTGCAGGTCCCCCATGAGCCTCCTCACAAGAGGGGTATTGGTTCCCACCAGAATTGAAACGCCGCCCTTCTCAACGGGGTCTGGACAAACCAGCACTACTGTATCAAGAACCTCAGACACTCCCACATCGACCTACAAGAACTCTAGTTTCACTGAAAAAATAACCATCATACAGATAATCACCAGCAATGAGATCCCAGATCACCAGTGCACTGAATGATGTCATTGATAAATGCTTCAGATACCGGTTGTAAAACAAATGGTACAACATGACCTGCGACCCTGTGTTGAGTATGTCTTTAGCATAAGTACCCTCTATCTGTAGCGACACACTGGAGCATGGTCCCACCAAGCCTTCAGGAATAGGGTCTTTTGCTTTCGAGAGTTCCTTGGTATATTGCTGGGAACGTGCTCCCCCAAAGACACCAGGCCGTTTCCTCAATGGGTCTCCTCTAAGTTTCCTGACACCCCTCCCTGCTTAGGTACCCAGGGGCTCACTCTCCGAGGGTCTTCCCACCGCTCACACTCCCGCCTGAAGTGTCCCACTTCACCACAGTTTTGCAGATGATACCGGCCGTGCCCCCCCCCCCACAGAACCCCGGCCACCTGTAGCCCTCTGTGTAGTCTGTCCCCTTGTGGGGGGTCCCCCTCTCAACCTGTCCTATCACGCGGGGGGTCCACCCCCACTGTTAACACCCGGGACATCTCAGTTCTCAGCTCTGCCACAATCTCCTTTACCATTCCCCAGGTTGGGCTAGCCGCGGTCACTTCACCACCAGGGGCTATTACCAAGGACTTTACCCTGCTGACAGAGCCCTCCCATGCCTCTGACGCGTTCTCCTCCTCCCATAACTCTCTAATCAGCTCAACAAAGGAGGGAGAGGGCATGTCTTACGGGACTGTCGGAGACCCCAAGTAAGCATGTCCTTGGACTGGGCACCCTTGGCTATCTGTTCCATTCTTTTTTTTAATTTAATTTAATTTTTTAAAGAAGAAATATAAGGACTCAATTAATACAACAATTAATACATATTGAAAAGAAATTAATTCAGATACATTAATAAGTCCAAGAGAGAAAAAAAGAACACTTATCTCAACATCATCTCCCCCACATTTAGAAAAAAGGAGGGAGAAAAAAACATAGAAGACAGAGGCAAGAAAGGAGAGAAGAAAAGAGAAAAAAAAGAAAAAAAAGAGTAGGCATCCAGCTCTCAGAATCAGTTTAAAATACAAATTAAAGAAACTAGCTTACAATAAGGGATATATTAATATTAAAAAATTAAAATAAATTAATTAAACAATCTGGGCATTTAAGTAATCCGAATATGGTTGCCAAATCTCAATGAACATAGTGTATCCATTCCTAAGGGTATAAGTAATCTTCTCAAGGGGCGTACAACATGGCATTTCTTTATTCCAACAATCAATATGTACGAGGGAATCAGATTTCCATGTTACGGCTATGCATTTCCTGGCCATTGACAACGCAATTTTAATAAATTTGTATTTACTCCTGGGGAGGTTAGCCTTCAAAACTGCTAGGTTCCCCAGAAGAAATAATTCTGGATCTAGAGGGAAATCCATCCCCAGAATCTTTCCCAGTACCTCCCCCAGGTCTATCCAAAAAGATCTCAGATTCGTGCATAGCCAGGTGGAATGCAAAAAGGTACCAACATCTGTGCCACACCTGAAACTCTTGTCAAAAATTTCTGGTTTATTTTTATGTATTTTTTCATGTGTGGGATACAACTGATGTAAAAAATTAAAATGTATCATTCTGTGTCTAGAGTTGATAAGAGTGGTAACACTATCCAAACATAGATGTGACCAACATTGATGATCAATTACAATGCCCAAATCCGACTCCCATCTCTGCCTCGATCTGTATATACCAAGCTTTAGACATTGGTCCTGGAATAAAGAATACATATTAGAAGTAAATTTAGTTGTATTCCCCTTTCGAATTAGAATCTCCATGTCTGAGCACCTTGGTAGGGCCAGTGATGGACCCAAACAGTCCCTCAAAAAAGATCGTAATTGGAGATAGCAGAAGAATGTGTTATTAGATAAATTATATTTATTTTTAAGTCCCTCAAAAGACATACATTGCTTCTGCTGATTATAACAATCTTCAATGCGCCTGATACCGTGTTGATACCAGGTGACTAGAAATTTATTACCTAGAGCCATGATTATTAATCTGTTCTGAGATAGAGGCGTCTTTGAGGATATTCCTTCTTATAGACCCATAAGTTGTTTGATATTTTCCCAGATATAAATTACATGTCTCAATAGAGGATTGTTTGCTTTCTTTTTAATCAATTTGGAGTCCCATTTATATATAGATTTTTCTGCCATCTCTTCTCCTACCATATGTAAGCCAATTGTAACCCAAGAAGGAACAGTTGTCTCATCAAAAAAAGAAGCAATAAAACGTGCTTGTGCAGCTAAATAATAATTTTTAAAATCTGGTAATTTTAACCCTCCCAATTTATAGTCCCAGATCAATTTTTCCATGGAGATTCTAGATATTTTACCGGACCATAAAAATAGACGAATATGTCCATTGAGAATCTTTAAAAAATTATTGGATAATGGAATAGGTAAAGACTGAAAAAAATACTGAAGTCTTGGCATTATCTTCATTTTTATACAGTTTACCCTGGCCATCAGTGTGATGGGAAGGTTTATCCACCTACGTAGGTCCTCCTCGACATTCCACAGCAAGGGGAGATAATGAAGTTTATAAAGGTCATCCAAATTACGATTAAACTTAATCCCCAGATATTTCATGTTGAATTTAACCCATCTAAACTGAGTGCCATATTGATATTGGGCATAGTCTCCTCTACCTAAAGGTAAAATATCACT
Source organism: Mobula birostris (assembly GCF_030028105.1). Taxonomy (NCBI): domain Eukaryota; kingdom Metazoa; phylum Chordata; class Chondrichthyes; order Myliobatiformes; family Myliobatidae; genus Mobula; species Mobula birostris. Next base: position 45,542,349 of record NC_092378.1, on the reverse strand, counting down.
TTTATTCCAAATTATTTTATATCCCGAGACTATACCATAAATGTCCAGCAAGGCCCTAAGTCTTACCAAGGAGCCAGCCAGGTGAGCCAAATATACGAAAATGTCATCAGCAAATAAATTAATTTTATATTCTTCCTGGGCCACTTTAAACCCTTTTATGTCTGGATCCCATCTAACAGCCTCAGCCAATGGCTCTATTGCCAGAACAAATAGAGCTGGAGATGTGGGCAACCTTGTCTACTAGATCTATGTAGAGAGAAAACTGGTGAAATCTGCACGTTTGTAATTATTTTGGCCTTAGACTGATGGAAAGTGCTCTTATCCAATTTATGAATATTTGGCCTAGATCAAATTTTCCCATTATTTTAAATAAAAAAATCCCATTCAAGTCTATCAAAAGCCTTTTCAGCATCTAAAGCCACTGCTACAGTCGGGTCCACCTTCGTCCTAGCTAAATGTATTATAGTCAACAGTCTGCCAATATTATCAGATAATTGTCTACTTTTAATAAGTCCTGTTTGATTGGATTTAATCAATTTTGGCAGATACCAAGCTAATCTATTAGCCAATGCCTTTGCTATAATTTTATAGTCCGCATTTAAAACTGAGATAGGCCTATAAGATGCTGGTTTTAGCGGATCCTTATCCTTCTTAAGAATTGAAGTAATAATTGCTGTCGAAAAGGATTCCAGTAGAGTATGGGTCTCCTCAGCTTGAGTCACAACCCTCATAAAAAGGAGCATTAATTGATCCTTAAATTCTCTATAAAATTCAGGGGGAAAACCATCAACTCCCGGCGATTTATAAGCCTGTAATAAGCCTAGGGCTCTTTCAATTTCATCCCTAGAAAAAGGGGCATTCAGTTCCTCCTGATCTTGTTCACTCAATTTGGGAAGATGTAAATTAGACAAGAAATCATCAATTTTCAGTGAGTCACCCACTGATTCTGATCTGTATAGTTCTGAATAGAACTGCTTAAAAGTATCATTTATTTCTTTTGGCTTATATGAAATCTTACCTTCCCCTGTTTGAATCACATTTATTGTTCTGGAGGTTTCTTCTACCCTCAATTGCCAAGATAGTACTTTAAGGGTTCTCTCTCCTAATTCATAATATTGTTGTTTTGATTTTAATATCATTTTTTCTATTCTATAGGTTTGTTTTGTGTTATACTCTAATTTTTTATTTATTAATTTTTTATAATTTTCCTCTGTTGTTAAATTCTGACAATCTTTTTCTAATTGTGTTATTTCTTTCTCCAATTCATTTAATTCTGTTGCATATTTATTTTTTAGACCTTAACATATCCAATTATTTGTCTCCTTAAGTATACTTTTAATGTGTCCCATAATAAGAAATTATTGGCAGTAGAGGGTGAGTTCGTCTCACAGAACAATTCTATTTGAGCTCTAATAAAACTGCAAAACTCTGGTCTTTTCAACAACAAAGGGTTAAAACGCCATCTATATAATGTCTTTTGTTTATCAGGCATTTCAATTGATAAAGTTAAAGGTGAAGGATCCGATGGTAGTCTAGCGGCATATTCTGTTTGAATGATCCTCCTTTCTAATTTAGCTGATACTGTATTAGAAATAAGTCAATTCTAGAGTAGGAATCATATTGTTTTGTATAGAAAGAGTAGTCTCCTTCCCTTGGATGCTGCCATCTCCAAGCATCTATTATATTCAAGTCCTTCATGAAGGCCAGGGTGGTTTTTGCTGCCCTGATCTTCTCGACCTTTTTAGTTAAAATCTATCTAAAGTTGGATCCAGACAAAAATTGAAATCCCCTCCAATTAAGATATTTTCATATCCTTGAACAACTTTCAAAAAAATATATTTTGCATAAATTTCTCATCATCATAATTGGGGGCATATAAATTCAGAAGTGTCCAGGATTCTGAATATACTTGACAATTGACCATAACAAATCTCCTGGCCGGATCTATGGTAGTACCCTTCGCCTCCACTGGCAAATTCTTCCCTATCAATACTGCCACTCCTCTGGCTTTAGAATTAAAGGAGGATGCTATCACTTGACCAACCCATCCCCTCTTTAATTTGTTATGTTCTGTCACTGTAAGATGAGTTTCTTGAAGAAAGGTAATATCAATATGATTTTTTTAAGATATGCCAGGACCTTTTTCCTTTTTATTGGTCCGTTTATCCCATTAACATTAAGACTTAAAAATTGAATTGCTCTATTCATAGTTATCATATTTTATTGGTTGATAAATCCTGCCCACAAAAGAAAGTATAAATTAATCCCACTTCTCTGAGTGACTCTGAGATATTTGGTGCCATTCTCAACAGAGTACAGAAAGTAGAAAGGAAACCAAAGAGGAAAGAAAATAAAAGAAAAAAAAAATTAAAAAAGAAAAATAAAGGGAGAAAACCTCTCCCAATTGGCGCTCCAAGTCCACGGCGCCTTAACCCCTCTTACTGTGGGGTCGGATAAACATTGCACTAAAGATGGACATTCTTTAACATATAACATAATTAATCTTAAACTGGACTCCCTTGAAAACTATAGCAGAAGAAATAATATCAGAATAGTGGGTTTAAAAGAGGGATTGGAAGGAAGAGACGCAGTAACTTTCTTTCAAGAATGGATCCCCAAAGTTCTGAGGAAAAAGCATTTTGACAAAGAATTAATTATAGAAAGAGCCCATAGGAATTTAATCCCCCGACCAGCTCCAGAGCAAAGGCCGCACTCTATACTTGTATGCTTTTTGAAGTATCAAGATAAACAAAAAGTATTACAAGCTGCAGCAATAGAGGCCAGAGAGAGAAATGGCCTACTAGAGTTTGAAGGAAGAAAGATATCCTTCTTTCCAGATATTAGTGTGGCCTTGTTAAGAAAACAGAAAGACTTTGACTTAACAAGGAGGTTATTAAAGAATAAAGCTCTTCAATATTCTTTATTATATCCAGCAAAGCTGGGAATTACTCTGTCGGATGGAGAGAGGAAATTTTTTACTAACCCCCAGGAGGTGATAAACTTTATTCAAAAAATATCTGAGACATTGTGATTCAGAATATTCTTCTGGAACAAGAGGCCTAGAAAGATGTATCTTGGACAAAATATATGAAGAAAATTATTTGATTTTCTTTATTACTATAGATTAATTTTAACAACATTATAATCTTGAACTTTGAATCTATATGATTATGGATGAAGACTATTATGATTTAAAATATTGATTATGGATGGTCTTTTTGAATTATACTACTTAGGAGCTATATAGTTCATTTAATTTTGTTGCAACCGGTATGAATAGTTTTGATTATATAGATGTCATCTTTTGATATGTTTAATTCTTGGTATGCTGGATATGTATTAAGTTACAATATTTAGGGTTATATTTAGTAAGTTTCTTTGAATTCTATTCTTTATTTGGATATATTGCTATATTAATGATATTTACTTTCAATATTATAGGTTAAGTTAGATATTTAGTAATAATGGATGTGGAATATAATTTATTTTTACAGATGTTTAATTAAGGAGTTATTGGGGGAGTGGATAATTTTCCGTCTCTTTTTTAAAAAAAAAACCTGGTCCATTCTTAACTGATCTACCTCAGCCGCCTGAATGACCCCCCTACCTCACAAACAATTTAGTCGCCTCTCTCGCCAAAAAATGTAAGCAGGAAGCCTCTCCCCCTTCTCCTGACACATGTTCTGAAATCCCGCCATGAGCTCCAGTGGGCTCCCTGTCGTACCAAAAGCGCTCTCTAATGCGTCGAGATACTCGGCAAGGGTAGCAGAGGGTTGGCTAGTTTTCACAGCTCTCACTACATCAGCCGCCAACCCCTTCAAACTTTCAACCAATCTCTGTCGCTTTACGACTTCAGAGCAAATCCACTCATTTAACAACTGAGAGGTCTTCTCCACCCACGTTTCATACTCCTCTTCCCTCTTGGGGGTGGGCATTATTCCAGAGAATATGCTTTGCTTCTGGTGGGGACCCTCTGCCTGTGCACCTTGCCACTTATTCACCAGGGAGGTAAGGTCTGATGCCAGCTTAGAACTCTTACTCTTCACTGGGTGACGGGGACTAATTAGACAATCCAAATCCAACCACTCTTTCCCCTCGCTCCTCAGAAAGGATAGAGCCTGGTCCTTGAAGTCTACAGGAAACTCAACTTGTGACTCAGCCTGCTCCGCTACCTTCTCCTCCTCCCTGACAGTATGGACAGACCATGGCCTCACCTGGTGCACCGATAGACGCTAGCAGTCCCACTGTCGTCACGTCAGTGCTAGTCTGAACTAAAACAAGGTCTGAGCCCGCTGTTTATCAAAACTCCGCCAATAGCTTTATCGGTTCTCAAAAATTGAATTAACAATTCATCCGGGGTACGAATATCCACCCCACTCAACACGTAAGTATTAGTTACCGGTAACCCCACGGAGGTGCACCACTGCTCCACCCCAGCAGCATCCATACCATCATAGATTTAAACACACAACCCATTGGTTCAATGCTCAGTGCAATCACACAACATCCAATGGAATCAATCCCGGACAAGCCCCCACAATTGTAACCCTCAGGCTTGGCCAGCATGTGTTCGTCTAGGGAGGACAGCCTCTGTCCCCGCCAAACTAAGAAATCTCATTTCTGTGGATGCTGGGTGATGTGTTGCCCAGTTACAAATCTGCACCGCAAAATATCAGGCAGTACACCATATGCAATTAAATGATTGAGCTTTATAAATCTTAATCTGAGTATAGGGTTAACAAAGAAAATAAAAAGAAAAAGGGCCCATTTTAAGGAAAAAGTCAAAAGTGCACATTGGAGCTCAGTAATAACGGCCATTCATCAACTATCAAGCTCCTCCAAGTGTCGCTGGCCTTTGGACCCTCGCACCCAGTCCACTCCGTCTGGTGGTCTACCAGCTTTCTCCACACGCATCTTCCTTCTTCCTCCTCACCAACAAAAGACGGCGAAAATCTCTATTCCAGACTCGCAAGAAGAACAGCATTTCTCTCACTGGATAGTCCCCAAATTCCAAAGCCCCTTCATCTCTAGTCATAACCCAAACATTGCTGCTACAGAGCAACCATTACATTAGCAGTGAAACCTTACAGCATATTATATATGAATGCTGTTGTTTGTTCGGTATAACTGTCGAAATCTTTTGCTGACAGAATGTGTTATGTTCATTATTGAGTAGTAGTCCAGAGCATAACAGGACACCAGCGTGCAGAATACTCAACCAAACTTTACTGATAATCCTGCTTGTACAGTATGGGAACTCCTCCCATGTGCAAGTGGCTAACTAAGGAGGAGGAGAAGATGGTGATGTGACACAGCTTGCGCGGACACTCCAGTGAATGATATCTGTTATCTGTCAAGTAGGGTGCCGTGCACAATCCCAATTTGATGGAGACAGACGTGAGAGAATGGAGGAACATCTGAAGAAACTTCTGAAATGCCTTTTTCACTGCCGCTGTTACTGTGTGATCCAGAATCTCTGGAGGGGAAGACCCCAAGTCCTCGGCTTTGCTTGTTGCTCGGCGGCCGGGATGGGGTCGAAGTGCTCGGCAAAGATGGTGCTAGGTGCTCGGTGTCGAAGGGCTGATCGGAGTCTCAAAGTTTTTGGACGGACTCAGAGTCGGCTGTGGTCGGGTACTTCCAATGCATCGACAGTTGTCGGTGCCTGGAGGTTTATGGCAGAGATAGTTTCTCCCTTCTGCCGCCTGCTATCGGGGATTATCGGGAGTCAGTCGGAACTTTGAGACTTTTTTTTTTACCGTTCCCATGGTCTGCTCTTTATCAAATTATGGTATTACTTTGCACTGCTGTAACTATATGTTATAATTATGTTGTC